>NC_061508.1:153467011-153496874 GCF_022539505.1 Lolium rigidum
GAATCCTTCATCGAAAATGCTTGTCAACACCTTCTGCTCCTCGTTGGGTTCGACACTCTTATTTATCGAAAGTACTACGATACACCCCCTATACTTGTGGGTCATCATGGGGCTGTAGGTAGGCTACCTATTTGCACCAATAACAAGCTCTAGCGCTGACCGTAGACAACCAATGATACTCACACAAGGCGATAAATGTGGCAATGCAACTATATGTAGGAAAGGTTGCAATGCACTAGAGAGACACTAGCAAAGCTCAACGAGACATGCACAAGATTGCTCAACTACGGGTGCAGTAAAGTAAGCTTAGGCCTTCACTTGATTCTTCTAGCACTTCACTTTTTCTTTTTGGATTTTTCTATTTGTAACGCAGCTATGTAGCTCTTTTTGCTTCTCTTCAATTTTCTGTTTTTTTATGACACAACTCCTTGATAACACGGCCAACAAGATATGCAAAGCACCAAAACCCTAATGAGCAGCCTGTCGAGCGGTAAAACTAGTCTCTTCTGGGGAAGTTCCTAGTCACTTTATATCGATAGGCTGTGTCTATGGTTGGGAACAAGCACACTGTACACTATGTGGACTCGGAATAACAAAACTGAAACTAGATGACAATAGAGACTCAAACCCTAACAATACTAGATGCAAGAAAAAGATACGCAAAAACAACTACGAAAAGCAACTAAAACTTGAAATTAGTGCAATCTAAGGCTATGGCAAACCCTAACCCTAATATTTTTGGCTTTTTCTGGATAGGAAAAGACTCACAACTCAACTATGGGGTGGATTGTGGATGGCTTACCGAGGAAAACTGGAAATCTGATACCAAGATGATAATGGGTGGCCCGATCTTCTCAGTAAGCAACGGTGGTGATGATGATCACGGGATGATAGCAGCGGAGGAACACGACGATGTAGTGGATGATAACTTGTATGACGCAACGAGATCTCTCGATTGGTCCATGTCGCCAATGCAACAGCTCTCAACCCTGCAAGATATTAGCAACTCCACACACTTGCGCACGTAGCCGCCGACGACGAAGCGGTAAGTTGCAACCTTCTAATTCCCAATGGAACAGCAGATCACACAAGACTTTTTCAGGATCTACACAATATCAAGCAATATGGTGTAGGGAATTCAATAGTTTTGCAGAGCAAACAACTAAGAACTAGGGTTTATCTTAAACATGGTCTAAAGCAACTTTGGGGGCGTCCTATGGACTTATATAGGCGTCCGGGACGACCTCGGAGTCGAAAAAGTACGAAAATAACCGACCCGAATAGATCCGGTCGAGACAGACTCGGAGTCGGCCGGTGCGGCGGCCGGTCGACCGGGTGCAGGACCGGCCGGTCCGGTTCAAACCGGGCTCGGCGTCGGGTGGTGACCGATGGCGTGTATTTCACACGTTCGTTGGGAACCCCAAGAGGAAGGTATGATGCGCACGGCGGCAAGTTTTCCCTCGGAAAGAAACCAAGGTTTATCGAACCGGGAGGAGCCAAGAAGCACGTTGAAGGTTGATGGCGGCGGGATGTAGTGCGGCGCAACACCGGGGATTCCGGCGCCAACGTGGAACCTGCACAACACAACCAAAGTACTTTGCCCCAACGAAACAGTGAGGTTGTCAATCTCACCGGCTTGCTGTAACAAAGGATTAACCGTATTGTGTGGAAGATGATTGTTTGCGAGAGAAAACGGTAAAAACAAGTATTGCGACAGATTTGTATTTCAGTATAAAAGAATGGACCGGGGTCCACAGTTCACTAGAGGTGTCTCTCCCATAAGATAAAAGCATGTTGGGTGAACAAATTACAGTAGGGCAATTGACAAATAGAGAGGGCATAACAATGCACATACATGTCATGATAAGTATAGTGAGATTTAATTGGGCATTACGACAAAGTACATAGACCGCCATCCAACTGCATCTATGCCTAAAAAGTCCACCTTCAGGTTATCATCCGAACCCCTTCCGGTATTAAGTTGCAAAGCAACGGACAATTGCATTAAGTATGGTGCGTAATGTAATCGACAACTACATCCTTAGACATAGCATCAATGTTTTATCCCTAGTGGCAACGAGCACAACACAACCTTAGAACTTTCTATCACTGTCCCGGTGTCAATGCGAGGCATGAACCCACTATCGAGCATAAATACTCCCTCTTGGAGTTAAGAGCAAAAACTTGGCCAGAGCCTCTACTAATAACGGAGAGCATGCAAGATCATAAACAACACATATGTAATAACTTGATAATTAACATAACATGGTATTCTCTATCCATCGGATCCCGACAAACACAACATAGAGTATTACGGATAGATGATCTTGATCATGTTAGGAAGCTCACAAGATCCAACAATGAAGCACAATGAGGAGAAGACAACCATCTAGCTACTGCTATGGACCCATAGTCCAGGGGTGAACTACTCACTCATCACTCCGGAGGCGACCATGGCGGTGAAGAGTCCTCCGGGAGATGAATCCCCTCTACGGCAGGGTGCCGGAGGAGATCTCCAGAATCCCCCGAGATGGGATTGGCGGCGGCGGCGTCTCAGTAAGGTTTTCCGTATCGTGGTTTTTCGCATCAGGGGTTCGCGACGGAGGCTTTAAGTAGGCGGAAGGGCAACGTGGGGGGCCACACGGGGGCCCCACACCACAGGTCGGCGCGGCCAAGGCCTGGGCCGCGCCGCCCTATGGTGGCGGCCCCTCGTGGCCCCACTTCGACTCCTCTTCGGTCCTCCGGAAGCTTCGTGGCAAAATAGGACCCTGGGTTTTAATTTCGTCCAATTCCGAGAATATTTCGTTACTAGGATTTCGAAACCAAAAACAGCAGAAAACGACAGCGGCTCTTCGGCATCTTGTTAATAGGTTAGTTCCAGAAAATGCACGAATATGACATAAAGTGTGCATAAAACATGTAGGTATCATCAATAATATGGCATGGAACATAAGAAATTATCGATACGTCGGAGACGTATCAGCATCCCCAAGCTTAGTTACTCGCTCGTCCCGAGCGAGGTAAAACGATAACAAAGATAATTTCTGAAGTGACATGCCATCATAACCTTGATCATACTATTTGTAAACATATGTAATGAATGCAGCGATCAAAACAATGGTAATTACATGAGTAAACAAGTGAATCATAAAGCAAAGACTTTTCACGAATAGTACTTCAAGACAAGCATCAATAAGTCTTGCATAAGAGTTAACTCATAAAGCAATAAATCAAAGTAAAGGTATTGAAGCAACACAAAGGAAGATTAAGTTTCAGCGGTTGCTTTCAACTTATAACATGTATATCTCATAGATAATTGTCAACATAGAGTAATATAACAAATGCAATATGCAAGTATGTAGGAATCAATGCGCAGTTCACACAAGTGTTTGCTTCTTGAGGTGGAGAGAGATAGGTGAACTGACTCAACATAAAAGTAAAAAGAATGGTCCTTCAAAGAGGAAAGCATCGATTGCTATATTTGTGCTAGAGCTTTTATTTTGAAAACATGAAACAATTTTGTCAACAGTAGTAATAAAGCATATGAGTTATGAAAATTATATCTTACAAGTTGCAAGCCTCATGCATAGTATACTAATAGTGCCCGCACCTTGTCCTAATTAGCTTCGACTACCGGATCATTGCAATACACATGTTTTAACCAATTGTCACAATGGGGTACCTCCATTCCGCCTGTACAAAGGTCTAAGGAGAAAGCTCGCATTTTGGATTTCTCGCTTTTGATTATTCTCAACTTAGACATCCATACCGGGACAACATGGACAACAGATAATGGACTTCTCTTTAATGCATAAGCATGTGGCAATAATTATTATTCTCATATGAGATTGAGGATATATGTCCAAAACTGAAACTTCCACCATGAATCATGGCTTTAGTTAGCGGCCCAATGCTCTTCTCTAACAATATGTATGCTCCAACCATAAAGGTGGTAGATCTCTCTTACTTCGGACAAGACGGACATGCATAGCAACTCACATGATATTCAACAAAGAATAGTTGATGGCGTCCCCGAAGCATGGTTATCGCACAACAAGCAACTTAATAAGAGATAAAGTGCATAAGTATATATTCAATACCACAATAGTTTTTAAGCTATTTGTCCCATGAGCTATATATTGTAAAGGTGAATGATGGAGTTTTAAAGGTAGCACTCAAGCAATTTACTTTGGAATGGCGGATAAATACCATGTAGTAGGTAGGTATGGTGGACACAAATGGCATAGTGGTTGGCTCGAGGATTTTGGATGCATGAGAAGTATTCCCTCTCGATACAAGGTTTAGGCTAGCAAGGTTATTTGAAACAAACACAAGGATGAACGGTGCAGCAAAACTCACATAAAAGACATATTGTAAACATTATAAGACTCTACACCGTCTTCCTTGTTGTTCAAAACTCAATACTAGATATTATCTAGACTCTAGAGAAACCAAATATGCAAACCAAATTAACAAGCTCTAAGTGTTTCTTCATTAATGGGTGCAAAGTATATGATGCAAGAGCTTAAACATGAGCACAACAATTGCCAAGTATCAAATTATCCAAGACATTTTAGAATTACTACATGTAGTATTTTCCAATTCCAACCATATAACAATTTAACGAAGAAGAAACTTCGCCATGAATACTATGAGTAGAGCCTAAGGACATACTTGTCCATATGCTACAGCGGAGCGTGTCTCTCTCCTATAAAGTGAATGCTAGGATCCATTTTATTCAAACAAAACAAAAAACAAAAACAAACCGCCGCTCCAAGCAAAGTGCATAAGATGTGACGGAATAAAAATATAGTTTCAGGGGAGGAACCTGATAATGTTGTCGATGAAGAAGGGGATGCCTTGGGCATCCCCAAGCTTAGACGCTTGAGTCTTCTTAGAATATGCAGGGGTGAACCACCGGGGCATCCCCAAGCTTAGAGCTTTCACTCTCCTTGATCATATTGTATCATCCTCCTCTCTTGATCCTTGAAAACTTCCTCCACACCAAACTCGAAACAACTCATTAGAGGGTTAGAGCACAATAAAAATTAACATGTTCAGAGGTGACACAATCATTCTTAACACTTCTGGACATTGCATAAAGCTACTGGACATTAATGGATCAAAGAAATTCATCCAACATAGCAAAAGAGGCAATGCGAAATAAAAGGCAGAATCTGTCAAAACAGAACAGTACGTAAAGATGGATTTTATTAGGGCACCAGACTTGCTCAAATGAAAATGCTCAAATTGAATGAAAGTTGCGCACATATCTGAGGATCACTCACGTAAATTGGCTTAATTTTCTGAGTTACCTACAGATAATTAGACCCAGATTCGTGACAGCAAAGAAATCTGTTTCTGCGCAGTAATCCAAATCTAGTATTTACTTTACTATCAAAGACTTTACTTGGCACAACAAAACATAAAACTAAGATAAGGAGAGGTTGCTACAGTAGTAAACAACTTCCAAGACTCAAATATAAAACAAAAATACTGTAGCAAAATAACACATGTGTTATCTCCCAAGAAGTTCTTTCTTTATAGCCATTAAGATGGGCTCAGCAATTTTAATGATGCACCCGCAAGAAATAGTATTTGAAGCAAAAGAGAGCATCAAGAGGCAAATTCAAAACACATTTAAGTCTAAAATGCTTCCTATGCATAGGAATCTTGTAAATAAACAAGTTCATGAAGAGCAAAGTAACAAGCATAGGAAGATAAAACAAGTGTAGCTTCAAAAATTTCAGCACATAGAGAGGTGTTTTAGTAACATGAAAATTTCTACAACCATATTTTCCTCTCTCATAATAATTTTCAGTAGCATCATGAGCAAACTCAACAATGTAACTATCACATAAAGCATTCTTATCATGAGTCTCATGCATAAAATTATTACTCTCCACGAAAGCATAATCAATTTTATTAGTTGTAGTGGGAGCAAATTCAACAAAGTGGCTATCATCATATATAGGAGGCATATTGTAATCATAAAAGAAAATTTTCTCCTAAATTCTTGGGGGACTAAAAAGATCATGCTCATCAGAGCCAGCTTCCCCAAGCTTAGAATTTTCCATAGCATTAGCAACAATGGTGTTCAAAGCATCCATAGTAATAACATTCCCATTAGCATGCATATAAAGTTCCATGGGTTTTTTAATTCTCTCTTCAAACACATCATGTCCTAATTCAAGATAAAGTTCATAAAGATCTCTCATATTTTTGTTGTTTTCCATTATGCTTAACTAGTGAAATAAAAACATGCATGATATTAAGTAAAGTAAAACAAGTAACTAATTTTTTTGTATTTTGATTTAGTGCAGCAAACAAAGTAGTAAATAAAATAAAGCAAGACAAAAACAAAGTAAAGAGGTTGGGAAGTAGAGACTCCCCTTGCAGCGTGTCTTGATCTCCCCGGCAACGGCGCCAGAAAATATGCTTGATGGCGTGTATTTCACACGTTCGTTGGGAACCCCAAGAGGAAGGTATGATGCGCACAGCAGCAAGTTTTCCCTCGGAAAGAAACCAAGGTTTATCGAACCAGGAGGAGCCAAGAAGCACGTTGAAGGTTGATGGCGGCGGGATGTAGTGCGGCGCAACATCGGGGATTCCGGCGCCAACGTGGAACCTGCACAACACAACCAAAGTACTTTGCCCCAACGAAACGAGTGAGGTTGTCAATCTCACCGGCTTGCTGTAACAAAGGATTAACCGTATTGTGTGGAAGATGATTGTTTGCAGAGAAAACAGAAAAAACAAGTATTGCAGCAGATTTGTATTTCAGTATAAAAGAATGGACCGGGGTCCACAGTTCACTAGAGGTGTCTCTCCCATAAGATAAAAGCGTGTTGGGTGAACAAATTACAGTCGGGCAATTGACAAATAGAGAGGGCATAACAATGCACATACATTTCATGATAAGTATAGTGAGATTTAATTGGGCATTACGACAAAGTACATAGACCGCCATCCAACTGCATCTATGCCTAAAAAGTCCACCTTCAGGTTATCATCCGAACCCCTTCCAGTATTAAGTTGCAAAGCAACAGACAATTGCATTAAGTATGGTGCGTACTGTAATCGACAACTACATCCTTAGACATAGCATCAATGTTTTATCCCTAGTGGCAACAACACAGCACAACCTTAGAACTTTCTGTCACTGTCCCAGGTGTCAATGCAGGCATGGACCCACTATCGAGCATAAATACTCCCTCTTGGAGTTAAGAGCAAAAACTTGGCCAGAGCCTCTACTAATAACGGAGAGCATGCAAGATCATAAACAACACATATGTAATAACTTGATAATTAACATAACATGGTATTCTCTATCCATCGGATCCCGACAAACACAACATAGAGTATTACGGATAGATGATCTTGATCATGTTAGGCAGCTCACAAGATCCAACAATGAAGCACAATGAGGAGAAGACAACCATCTAGCTACTGCTATGGACCCATAGTCCAGGGGTGAACTACTCACTCATCACTCCGGAGGCGACCATGGCGGTGAAGAGTCCTCCGGGAGATGAATCCCCTCTCCGGCGAGGGTGCCGGAGGAGATCTCCGGAATCCCCCGAGATGGGATTGGCGGCGGCGGCGTCTCAGTAAGGTTTTCCGTATCGTGGTTTTTCGCATCAGGGGTTTCGCAACGGAGGCTTTAAGTAGGCGGAAGGGCAACGTGGAGGGCCACACAGGGGCCCCACACCACAGGTCGGCGCGGCCAAGGCCTGGGCCGCGCCTCCCTATGGTGGCGGCCCCTCGTGGCCCCACTTCGACTCCTCTTCGGTCTTCTGGAAGCTTCGTGGCAAAATAGGACCCTGGGTTTTAATTTTGTCCAATTCCGAGAATATTTCGTTACTAGGATTTCGAAACCAAAAACAGCTAGAACAATGAATCGGCTCTTCGGCATCTTGTTAATAGGTTAGTTCCAGAAAATGCACGAATATGACATAAAGTGTGCATAAAACATGTAGGTATCATCAATAATATGGCATGGAACATAAGAAATTATCGATACGTCGGAGACGTATCAGTGACTGGGCGAGGCTTCCGGGCTTACTGGATAGTGCCCGGATGGCACAAGCGCCGCGGTCGGTTGAAACCGGACGGATCCGATGCTGGATCCGGTTGGACCGGGCCTGGGACCGGTTGGTCCGGCGGCACGGCCGGTTGGACCGGATCTGGCACCGGCCTGAACTTCAGCTTCCCCTCTCGCGCCTTCCTCCCGCTCCTCCCTCGCGCGTCCATGGGATGTCTTCTGGTCCAGCTCCATGTCCAGCTTCACGTCCATTTTCTGGTTCAGTTGCTCCTGTCCTCCTCGTGCGATGCTTGCTCCCTCCTCATACCTTATCATACATAAGTAATAGCACTTAGGCAGTATAAAGTTTTCATCAATCAAAGTATCGTTTAGGAACAAGTTCACATGTTGTTTAAGTAGCTTTGCACGAGCTCGTGTCATTGGTCCAATCCTAACTTCATTGGACTTGAGCTTCACAGCAGGATCATCTTCAACTTGCAATGACGGAGGTAGTAGTGAGGTAGGGATGTCCTCATCAGTACCCCTCCATTAATCTGAAGAAGGATGGAGTGGTTATCTACTTTGTGAACTGGGAGGGTGAGACAGAGCCTTTTGAGGAATTCCAGGAAGTGTGGGTCAAGATATTTGGTATTCCTGCCAAGTGGTTAACTTGGAAAACTATCTGCCAAGTCTCAACTACCCTTGGTGTGCTTGTCAACATTGATTGGCATGGCATTTTCAGGAGTTTCTACAAGGAAGTCAAGGTTAAAGTGGTTGTAAGGGATAAATCAAAAATCCCTTCAAACAAACTCCTTGAGATGGAACAATGCTACTTCCTTATTGATTTCCTGGTAGAAAGTGAAGGTGAAGCCATTGATGTTGATGAAGATGATGATGAGGATCCTGGACAAGGTAATGAAGGGGATGCTATTGATGATGACACTGAACTTGGGGAGGACTTCAAGACCTTGCACAAGGGTAAGTCTGGTGGGAACAATAGTAAAATGGAAACTGATCCTTCCATCCCTCCTGGTGGAAGAAGTGGATCTAAGTCTGCTGCTCAGCAAAACTTGGAGTCAAGTGTCCAGGAAAAGGTGTTTGGCAAGGAGCCATGTGCCCAGTTTGACAATCTTCTAGTCCTAAAGAGTGCTGAAGATAACATTGGAAAGAATCTCCTTCAACACTTTGATGCAGAATGTGAGGAAGAAGATGAGGATCTTACACGGAGAGATGATGCGCTGCTGTCTAACAAGCCTGCTCTTGTCATGCCTTCTATGGCATGGAAGGAGAAGAAGCAATGGGGTCCTGTGCAAGCTACTAGAATGAGCTCCAGAATTCCAAGGGATGGCAAGACTGTGATTGAGAAAGCACAAGAGCTTAAGAAGGCAAAAAATCTGGAAGTACCTAAAGGTATTAAGATCCATGGCTTCTCAAACTCTTTTTCTGCCCTTGATAATCCTATTTTACTTGATAATGCAAAAAATGTTGGCATTAGCCTGGGGCACAAAAGCTTGAATGCTGATTCTGTTGTTGATAAAATTAAAGAAGCTGAATTAAAAAGACTTGTTGATTTTCATAAATCCAACCCTGCTAGCTTTCTTCCTAATGACATTAGTCTATCTTTGGAAGAATTGAGAGTAGGCATGGAGGTTAGGGATGGGGCTCTATCTGATCAGGAGGATCACACTAGTGATGTACCTGATGATGATGAACCTTGGACATTAGTCCATAGTAGAAAAAAGGGAGAAGGAAATTGATCTTTAAAAATGGTAGTAGCTCTAATCTGGAACCCTAGAGGTCCTAACAGGCCTGATAAGCTCACTAGAGTGCATGACCTCATTAGAGAGACATGCCCTGATATTATTTGCTTCTCTGAGTCAAAAAAAGAGGATTTCTCTAGCCTACAGCTACAACAACTAGATCCAAGGGGGAAGTTCTCTTGGAACTGGTTGCCAGCTGTGAAAACTGCTGGTGTTATTCTTGTTGGTATTAGCATTAAGATGTTTGATATAGTTAAATGGGACATTCTTTCTTATTGTGTTTCTGTGCAAATTAAAGCAAAAAAGGAGAATGTTCTTTGGAGAGTTATTGCTGTCTATGGATCTGCTTATGAAGAACATAAATTAGATTTTATCAATGAGCTTCATAATATCATGGCATGTTGGAATGGTCCTGGGGATTTCAATCTCATTAGAGAAAAATGTGAGAAGAACACTGGGAATATTAACCAGCATTGGGCCAATCTTTTTAATGATTGGATCAATAAATTTAATCTGATGGAACTTAAAAACCCTAACAGACAATTCTCTTGGGCTAATAACCAGGATAATTTGGTTATGGCTCTGCTAGATAGAGTTTTTGTCTCTACTTGTTGGGATTCCCTTTTCCCTGCTAGTAGTTTGGCTTCTAAGACTTAGGTGGGCAGTGATCATACCCCTCTTATTGTTGAAAAATGGTGGCTTAAGGTAGATGGTTTTGATCAGGTGGTTGCCAAGTTCTGGCAGGCCCCTGTCATCTCCAAAACTCCCCGGATAGGTGGCAGTTTAAGATTAGGAATACCAGAAAAGGCTTAAAAGGTTGGTCAGCCAATATTGAGTCTGCTCAAAGGAAGCTTAAACATGGTTTGGTTGCTGAGTATGACTTGCTTGACCTTTTATCTGAAACACTAAGTTTGTCTCCTGTCTCTAAAACTAGAATGAAAAATATCTCAGATGAGCTTACTAAAATTTGGAGTAATGAAGAAATAAAGGCTAGACAGAGATCTAGAGAGAGATACATTTTAGAAGGAGATCGTAATACTGCTTATTTTCATTCTGTAGCTAATCAGAGGAGGTGGAAGAAACAGATTTACCAGTTGCAGGGAGATGAAGGGCTTGTGGAAGACAACAAAGGTATTCTTGACATTGCTGTTAACTACTATAAGAATCTTTTCTGTAAAGAACCCTGCCTTGATATTGACTTGCTAGATGATTTTTGGGACCCTGAGGATATGGTATCTCAGGATCACAATGATATGCTTAATGCTGCTTTTACTGAAAAAGAGGTTAGGGATGCCATCTTTGGCTCTTATGCTGAGGGTGCCCCTGGCCCTGATGGTTTTTCTTTCCTCTTTTACCAACATTTTTGGGAGCTCATTAGAGCTGATTTCATGGCTATGGTTAAAGATTGGAATGAGGGGAAACTTGATTTGTTCAGATTGAATTTTTCTCTTTTGACTTTGATTCCAAAAGAGGCTGATGTTGTGACTATACATAAATTCAGGCCTATTGCTTTAACCAATTGCAGTTTTAAGATTTTTTCTAAATGTGCCACTAATAGGCTAGGTGTGGTTAGTGAGAAGCTTATTTATCCTAACCAAACAACTTTTATTAAGGGGAGATATATCCTTGAAAGTGTGGTTTCTGCTCATGAGCTTATTCATGATGCTGTCCATAAGGGGCAATCTGGATTTATTTTTAAACTTGACTATGAAAAAGCCTATGACAGGGTGGATAGAGATTTTCTTTTGAAAGTTATGAGGATGAGGGGGTTTAGCCCTAAATGGTTGTCTATTATTGAGAGTCTTTTGCATAATGGCTCTGTTGGGGTTAGGATTAATGACTGCAATAGTCAGTTCTTCCTTACCAGTAGAGGGGTGAGACAGGGGGACCCTATTTCCCCCATTCTTTTTAATTTCATGGCTGATGTTTTTACTAAAGTCTTGTCCAAAGCTGCTTGTGGAGGACAGATAGCTGGTCTCATGCAAGAACTAGGGAGAGGAGGGATCATTAGTATGCAATATGCTGATGATACTCTACTTTTCCTAGAAAATAGGTTAACTTCTGCCATAAATCTAAAATGGATCCTGGCTTGTTTTGAACAAATGTTAGGGATGAGGATTAATTTCCATAAATGTGATCTAGTTCATGTTAATGTTGTGGAAGATGATGCACAAGTTGTTGCACAGTCTTTGAGTTGTAAGATGGGAGATTTCCCTCTGCAATATCTTGGGGTTCCTCTTCATCATAGTAAACTCAAAAAAGAGGATATACAACCTGTGGTTGATAAAATCCTCAAAAAAGCTGCTGGGTGGAGAGGGAAACTCCTTAACCATGCTGCTAAACTAGAGATGGTTAGGAGTGTTTTGGCCAGTATTCCTATCTATTTACTTAGTGTGATCAAGTTCCCTAAATGGGCCATTACTCTCATTAACTCTCAGATGGCTCACTGTCTCTGGGATAATTATGAGGGTCATCATAAGTATCATCTAGCTAACTGGGGGTTGGTCACCAGGAAAAAAGAGTATGGAGGTTTGGGCATTCCTGATCTATCAGAAATGAACATGTGCCTTTTAGCCTCTTGGATTAAAAGATATCATCTAAGTGAAAACAAATTATGGAAATAGATAGTGGACAATAAGTATAATGTGGATAACCCTAATATTTTTTCTGCTTCTTCTGTTGGTGCCTCTCCCATTTGGAAAGGGGTGTTGTGGGCTAGCAAAGCTGCTAAAATGGGTTATATGTGGCAAGTTGGGAATGGCAGGAACATTAAGTTCTGGGAGGATCATTGGTTTGGCTCCTGCTCCTTGGCTATTCAATATTGGGAAGTTTATTTCCTAGTGAATGAACAATGTAAGACCATTACTGATTTATGGGATGGGTCTTCTTTAAAAATGACTTTTAGGAGATGTTTTGATCATAGATTGATGTTGCAATGGCTGGAAATTCAGCAGATTGCTCAATATATTCAGTTAAAAAATACTCATGATTGTTTGATTTGGAAATGGGAAGCTAATGGTTTGTATAGTGTAAAATCCTTGTATGTTGTAGTCAATTTTGGAGGGATTAAAGCTGTTGATATACATTGTGTGTGGAAAATCAAAGTGCCCCCAAAAATTCATTTTTTCCTTTGGTTGCTTTTCCACAATAAACTCCTCACTAGAGATAATTTGGTCAAAATGCAAAATATTGACGATTTAACTTGTGTTTTCTGCAATGAAGTAGAAACCTGTCAACACTTGTTGACTGTGTGGTTGCTTCTAATATCTGGAAAGAGCTTGTTGCTGCTCTGGATATTAACCTGAAGATTTCAAACATGCATGACATTACTTATCTATGGAATGATAAGAGGAAAAATAAGATCTGCAATATGATTTTCGCTGCTGTTCTGAGAACTATCTGGATTACCAGAAATGACCATGTTTTCAATCGTGCTCAATGGTTTGGAATGCAGGGAATGTGGAGACGCTTAGCATGCAGTTGTGCTCAATGGAGGATTCTGTTGAAGGAATGAGAAAGAGAAGGGCTAACGACACTGCTGAGCAAGGTGGAGAGTTTAACTCGGCTGCCACTGCTGCTATTGTGGCCGGAACCTGGCTGACTCCTGAGAAAAAAGCAAGATCTACGTTGGAAGTCTGCGACATGAATAGCACGAGGGGGTTTGGCCCGATGCTGATCACAGCTGAAGAACCGTCGAGGACTCTCCAAGCCAATGACCTAATCTTGGTGGGAGATGGAGCAGGTTTCCAAGTCCTCAACCGACCGATAGAGTGGTGCTATTGGTTGGGAGTCTCAAAAGGCTGGCCTCTCTCCAAAACATCTGCCATCTGCTGTTTGTCTGTCGCTTTTCTTTCCTCTTGTGGTCTGAAAGGCGGTAGTTTTAAAACCTGGTGTCCTTAAACTGTGTGTTAGTCTGAGGGTTATGGTCTGTAAATGCTTAAATTGTGAAAAAACCCCTCAATGATGTAGCTTGGATGGTTGGTTTCAATATATTTTGGAACCGGGGGATGTACCCATATTTCTCTAAAAGAAAAGTGAGTTGCCAATGCAAAAATTATTATAGATTTTTATGAGTCGGATCTATCAATATCTTTGATTGGAAGTCCAAGGATTGATATCAATGGAATTAGTATTTCGATGCATAGACATATGTACTGAAATACTAATCGTTCATGATTTTGCCTTCTAAACATACTGAATTGAAATCACGGGAAAAAAAAGTTTGGTGCAGCTGAGCTTAGTCAATCCCCAGATTGCAGTGTTCTTAATGCAATACTGAGTCATATCCATCACGGGATGTGAAAACGAAGTACAAAGTAAAGGAGGATCCTTGGAGGCAAATACACAGGGCAGCCAATTGGTTGACCGCTACGTTTTTCCGTAAATCCTCATGCATATTCTCTCCGTTTGTTTGTTTCTTTTTCTCCCTGAAAGGTGAATTGTCACTCCTCCGTGCAGATTTGGTCTTGTGTATAAAAAATGAAAACCTAAAAAAAATTCTTTGCCTAATTTCTGCAAACAATTTTTTTACCCTTTGGTCAAAGTCTACAATATTTTACTGCTATTCTCTGTTGAACTAACAATTATTAGATGATAATTTGGAACAATGTGGAAGTTGGATCTTGACTCTTCATATGTAATCTTTAGGTTTTCATGTCTGCATTGACCTAAGGTGTAACCGCCGAGGTCTATGTAGCCGATACCTGTGATTCAATCCCACAGGCGAGTCCTCCAGCGAACCCTAGAGACTTTGTTCGGCTGACCTAGGCCTCATCTTTCCGCGTAATGCATGACTTCAAAAGTCAATATCCAATCCGGCCAGCTTCCCCTAATACCATTCTTTCACTTTGTCTTTTTTGTATGGTCAAACTATGTAATATTTCGATTTGATTTTTTTGCAAGTCACTTAAAAATAACAAATAGAATGGATGAAAAATAGTTCGGAATTTTTTGTGCAAATTTAAATTTTAAATTATTTAAAATTCAAAATAAATTCTTGAAATATATATAGAAATTGACATAAAAATCCAAATATTTTTCCCACATTCCAATTTTTTGTTTAAGTGATCTGCAATTTTCGAGTTCAAACAATATGTGGTGTGAGAGGGGAGAGATACAAAAATGAAAAGTTGTTTGAGAAGGGAATAAAAAGAACTTGCACGAATCTTGATGCAATATAGATGGTATGGATACGGGTGCGCACCAAGCACCTGCTCGAAAAGTCCACTCTCACAAACAAAACACAAATTCAGTTTTGTAGGTGTGTCATTTTGAGACAAAGGATGGGATGGATATTTGTTCTGCACAAGCAGCACCGGCAAATCAGTGCCACGTTCCATGCATCAGCAAATCAAACACCGGACGGAAGGTTCACTTTGATATGTTTTAGGGATATTTTCCATGTTATCTTATATGATATTTAATAAGTGGCGTGTTAGGCAATGTATTTGATCTTTCTCATGGAGAGAACTTTCATGTTCTATGTTATTTCTTAATACACGCTAAATCTCAAAATTTCTATATGGTTCATCTAACCTCTCAGCACTAAGCAAAGTCATGATGCCTTAGTTCTTGGTAATTGTACATTTGACAGTTAGCATACACCATCCCCCGAGATTTCTTAAATTAGTGTCAATAGAATGCATAATCGTTTCCACGGAAATCTGGTATCAGAATTTAGAGATGTTCCTTTAATAAATATCTAGGCTGACTTAGTATGAAATTTCCCAGCAACTCTAACTTTGTATTTTATCTACATTTCCCAGCTCCGTTTCTATCAATTTTATGATATTTTCCTTGGGAAGGTCCAGTATTTACCGTTTACAGCTTAACTTATAGAAAATATAATATATATTACTGCATATCTGTGCCTTGGGACTTGAAAAACTGCAAGAGGTAGCTGAGAAGAAAGCATGCTGCATATCAAAAAAAAAAAAACATTTTAACTCGGTGAACCACGTCGGAGAGTTCACCAAAGAAGACATCAACGTTTGCATGACCTTTGCCTCATATGAACTCTGTCTGGTGCGGAATTATTTGTTACAGAGAAATTTGTGTTTCCAAGTCAAAATCATCGCATTTGTCATATATACCTAACAAAAATTCATATTTTTTGGCTCCATTCTAGCGCAAACCAGGCTGAGAAAGGCATGACGGTCTCCTTTGTGTGCTGTTAAGGGGTTGCATCTTGGATATAATAATACAACTTTTATTTTATTGAGGCTGGGAACTTGCTGAGGACTTTAACATTTGTATTCAACTCGTAGAGCCGTTTGAGTATGATATTTTTTGCAAACATAAGGTGGAGGTATTTTTTCTGCTGTAATCATATGTTTTACTAAGTGTATGTCTTGCGCCCAACTCGATTTAGAAAACTTGTTGAATAATTCCGTTTACCCGTTTCGGAGATAGCAACAAAATCTAAAATATGTTCCCTTATGCTTTCAGCGATGTGTAAGTGTTTAGCCAAATCCTTCAGATCTCTGCTATTCTCAAACATTATTTGGAAACAATTGGAAATTTAGTCAACTTAACCTTTTTATTAGGCCATGCATTATGTTTAATGGAGGAAAGTCTGGATTTACGCTCAGTTGCTTGTAATTCAATACACGAGCCCAAAGCGCTATCATCCAGACCAACCTCCAATACCTCTCCAACTAGACGTGAGAATAGCTGACCGTTTGAGACGGTGTACGATTCCTCCTCATCATCATACGATAAAGAGGTATTCGACTTACTCGAAACCGTAGGGGTAAATTTGAGTCTATCAAACTCCATACGTCTCAGAGCATTAGCCGAAACAGAAATAGAACTAACAGAAGTACCCAACGAAAAACCCACATTATGCAGTTTAGAAGCGATAAGCGGTGTTGGGAATGTTAAACAAGACTTTGAAGTCTTAACGGTACCTGAAAAGTCGAGGTTTGTCTCCGCCTTGCGACGCACGAACTTTTCCGTTGAATCCTCATCTGTCGCAGCCGCCCCATCGATGCTGACTCCATGCCGTGCACTTCGCCGAGAGGGCGCGACAGCCATAGCACCTGAAGGCCTCATAACAATGGCAGCCCTAGGGGAGGTGGCGATCGTGGTAGACCCTCCCCTAGTAGACTCCACCGGAGGTAGCCCATCAGCGTCCAAGGTCGGAGGAGGTGACGCCGGCCTATCGGCCGCGCCCAAGGTCGGCATGGGCCCGCGCCGTCTGCCCAGCCATGCCCACAGTCGACGGAGATAGCGTTGGCTCAACCGTGGTAGCAGCGGGAGAGGCGTTGGACGAACAGGCCAAGGGAGTCCCCTCTTCCCCAGCTGGAGGAGACGTCGATCGTAGGGGCTGAGTCGAAGAAGAGCCCCTACGACCGACCGAAGGGGTGGTAGGCGACACCTCGGCCACCACCCGGCGTGGCGACAGTGATGACGCCCGAGGGGGTAAGGCTGATGAGGACCCCCCTCGCAGCACCGCCTCCTCCTCGCCCTGACCATGCGCCAGGCCACCCCCTCCATCGTGTGCATACGCACGTGCAGCCGCGAAAGCCGCAACCCGTCTCACCGCAGTAGGTGAAATACGGGTGAGAGTGCACACCCGACCTCTAGCCGGCCTGTCCGAGCGGGAGTGGTCCAAAGTAAGACCACAAGACTGATGCCGACCTGCCACTGAACTTTCAGAAGATGCCGCATCGAGAGCCAAACGCAAAGCTTCAGCTGACACACGAGAGGAAGCCACTGCAGGGACGGACCCTCCAAAGATGGACTAATTTCCCGCAGCCTCTTCACAACCTCAATCGCATTCGGTGACTGCGGGTTTGGATTAAATGGTGTGACGACAATAACAGGGGCCACAATATGAGCTACACCAGACGCCGAAGTGCTAGATCCCCCTGCTGTACCAGTGAAGTCCTAGTATCCGAAGGCCCCATTCTCGGCCTAGAAGTGTCCATAGCATCATCCACGCCATTAGGACCACCCTCACCTCCCTCATCAGCATCATCTTTCTTCACCCAAATCAAAGGAACAAAATCCAACTCAAGAACAGAATCCGCGGGCTCCCTGCGAAAGAGAAATTCAAAATCCTTGAACTTTACCACGGCATCAACTTTAGCTATCGGGAGTGCCTCATCAGAAGGATCCCCAAGAACCCCAACATGAAGCATGGCCACCTGAATACGCACCACCGCCCTGCGTCTCAGACTAGTAAGATCCACATCCACAATTTTGCCAAGAAGTGATCCGAGAGCCACAACCCCAAGAAGTGTCGCAGAGTATGAGGCACCCCCTCCACATGCATCCACACTTTCTCTAATTCTGCCTTGTGAGGAACTTTCGCTGACCGCATGCCGAGATGGAGATAGAGGAGCTCAAAGAAGACACTCCCACCTGAATACCATCTACTCTGTCAAGGTCCTCGAACGAAGGAACCGAAACCAAAAATTGCATATCAACATGAGGAACCGCGTCCCACTTCCAATTGGGACAATCAGAGCAACGGCGAACCACCTGCCTAGCAATCACATCTACAGGCACCGCATCTCCAGTGACCACCACAAGAGAAATAGGCGACTGAGTCGAGGCAAGATCTTCATTAATCACTGAATCAGGAAAAGCAATAAAATATGTCTCCAGAAGTCCAGACCCAGAAATAAAAACAGACGGTCTCGGCATCTTAAGAACAGGGCAACAAGCTGTGGGATAAGCCTACTTATGGCAAATGTAACAATAGTGCTTGACCTTGCAATCCTTCACTGCATGCGAGTTGTTAGAACATTTGCAGCACCATAATCCTTTCTTGGACTTACCAGCTGCTTTGACGATCTCTGCCGTCTCCAGAACAACACCCACAGGTGGCACCGAAGACTGAGGCTGCTGTAACAAAGGTAAAGGAGGCACCGATGGTTGATGCGGCGGTACATACACACCCTGCACTGCCGGTGACTGAACCGGGAGCTGCTGAAACTAAGTAGTATATTGTCCTTGCTGCTCATACCCAGACAGAATATAGGGAAACTGGTACATGTGATGTTGACCCTGCATAGGAGCCATCGAACCTTGAGGAGCATAACCCTGCTGCTGAGAAGAAGTTTGTCCGAAGGTCTGGACCCTAGTACCGTGTGCAACCCCCCCCCGGGCAGTCGTAGGCGGTGCCGTCTTCTTCTTTTTGGTCTTATGCTTCCGAACAACATTCGGAGCTTTGATACGTCCCAAACGTATCTATAATTTCTTATGTTCCATGCTACTTTATTGATGATACTCACATGTTTTATATACATTATATGTCATTATTATGCATTTTCCGGCACTAACCTATTGACGAGATGCCGAAGAGCCGATTCTTGTTTTACTGCTGTTTTTGATTTCAGAAATCCTAGTAAGGAAATATTCTCGGAATTGGACGAAATCAACGCCCAGGGTCCTATTTTTCCACGAAGCTTCCAGAAGTCCGAAGAGGAAACGAAGTGGGGCCACGGGGCGACGACACACTAGGGCGGCGCGGCCTGGGCCCTGGCCGCGCGGCCCTACTGTGTGGGTCCCCCGTGACGCTCCTTGACCTGCCCTTCCGCCTACTTAAAGTCTTCGTCGCGAAACCCCCAGTACCGAGAGCCACAATACGGAAAACCTTCCAGAGACGCCGCCGCCGCCAATCCCATCTCGGGGGATTCAGGAGATCGCCTCCGGCACCCTTCCGGAGAGGGGAATCATCTCCCGGAGGTCTCTTCATCGCCATGATCGCCTCCGGATCGATGTGTGAGTAGTCCACCCCTGGACTATGGGTCCATAGCAGTAGCTAGATGGTTGTCTTCTCCTCATTGTGCTATCATGTTAGATCTTGTGAGCTGCCTATCATGATCAAGATCATCTATTTGTAATTCTACATGTTGTGTTTGTTGGGATCCGATGAATATTGAATACTATGTCAAGTTGATTATCAATCTATCATATATGTTATTTATGTTCTTGCATGCTCTCCGTTGCTAATAGAGGCTCTGGCCAAGTTGATACTTGTGACTCCAAGAGGGAGTATTTATGCTCGATAGTGGGTTCATGCCTCCATTAAATCTGGGACAGTGACAGAAAGTTCTAAGGTTGTGGATGTCTTGTTGCCACTAGGGATAAAACATCGATGCTTTGTCTAAGGATATTTGTGTTGATTACATTACGCACCATACTTAATGCAATTGTCCGTTGTTTGCAACTTAATACCGGAGGGGTTCGGATGATAACTCGAAAGTGGACTTTTTAGGCATAGATGCATGTTGGATAGCGGTCTATGTACTTTGTCGTAATGCCCCGATTAAATCTCATAGTACTCATCATGATATATGTATGTGCATTGTTATGCCTTCTTTATTTGTCAATTGCCCAACCGTAATTTGTTCATCCAACATACTGTTTATCTTATGGGAGAGACACCACTAGTGAACTGTGGACCCCGGTCCTATTCTTTACATCTGAAATACAATCTATCGCAATTGTTCTTTACTTGTTCTTCGCAAACAATCATCATCTTCCACACAATACGTTTAATCCTTTGTTACAGACAAGCCGGTGAGATTGACAACCTCACCGTTACGTTGGGGCAAAGTACTCGTGATTGTGTTGTGCAGGTTCCACGTTGGCGCCGGAATCCCTGGTGTTGCGCCGCACTACACTCCGCCGCCATCAACCTTCAATGTGCTTCTTGGCTCCTACTGGTTCGATAAACCTTGGTTTCTTACTGAGGGAAAACTTCTGTTGTGCGCATCACACCTTCCTCTTGGGGTTCCCAACGGACGTGTCATCTACGCGCATCAAGCTTGCACCTGCGGCACCGGCTCCATCTGCAGCACCGCCCCCACATGAAGGTGACCAATCGGTTGCGGGAAGAAAGGGCGTCTCGGCACTACGGTCTCGCTGCCGGCGCGACTGCTCTTTGCGGCGGGACAGCCCCGCCTATCGGGTGGATGAACGACGCAGTAGGAGCGGTAAGACGCAAAGCACCCTGGGAGGGGTCGCCAACAAACCACGGCTACATGGGCGGCACCCCTCCAGGCGCCGGCGGCCGAGCAGACCCACTTTGGCCGGCCAAGCCAAGGCCAAAGACCCGCGGTGGTGGGTGACAACTGGCCGGTGATGTCCCACCATCACCTCCCTCGGGCGAGCAACCACCTCCGCGAACGAGGGCGGACGGAGCGGACTCCACACCCGGCGAAGGGTGGATGCGACCACCTGGCCACGAAACGCTCGAAGCACCTGGTCTGGAGACGTTGGTGACCGCAGTTGATGTGGGCATTACCCTTCGGGTAACTAATGTTGCACTACCTCTTGCGGCCCAACCAGGGGCCCATGAAGGCAGTCGATGGCCAGGGGCCCAAGAAGAATCCTTGAAGAATAAGACAAGGAGACGAAGAATACAAGGAAAGCTTAGGACTAAGACCCTTTGTAACCTAGTCGTACCCGGACAGATCTCTCGAGACATGGCTCCCAATATAAGGGCCAGGAGAGAGGCTGCCGAGGATATACGTAATCTTAGCAATCATAGCCACCGCAAGTCTAGAGCTAGGCCCCGGCAGAACTTAGTCTCTCGACGAGATCATAGCCGAAACCTTCGGCACCCCATTGTAACCCGATATTTTCATAATCAAGATCAGACAGGCAGGACGTAAGAGTTTTACCTCATCGATGGCCCCGAACCTGGGTAAATCACTCTCCCCGCTTGTTTGATAACCGATGTCTCGTATAAGCCTACATTATTCCATCTACCCTAAGCCCCATACGGAGGGCATTGCCGAGGAGTACCCTCGACAGCAGTGTCGGTGGAGAGCTTGAAGGAGGGGAGGGCGTTGGCGGCATTGACGATAGAGTTGGGGAGGAACTCGACAGTGTCGACGAAGGACTTGGCGACACAGAGGGAGATGAACTTGGAGGTGACCGAGGCGGATTCCGTGGCAAAGACGATGAAGATCTTGGCAACCGAGACGAGGTCGTAGGCGTGGGCGACAAAGAACTTGGCCGCGCTTCTGATGATGAACCTGACGACGAGGAAGGGGCGGGCAGCAACGTTGATGAAGAACGATGCGAATAAGGAGTGGTAGGCGGTGATGACGATGACAGAGAAGAGAACGGCGAGGGTGGCGGCTGCGTAGGTACGTGTGTGGGTGATGATCGTAGCACCGAATCGACCCACAGGTATCGGAACACCTAGCCCAGTCCGGCCCACGAGAACTGCACCCCGGTCCCACCTGCATGCAGAGGCGGTAACTGCTCCCCTAACCTCGCACCCTCCTTTACGATCGATCGGCCGACCGACGTGGGTAGCCTGGCCTCCTCCTCCGTCTTGAGAAACTGGCCCAGAATGGCCGGTGGCGAGACATGGCGTGCAGGACAAGGGCCTCTCCATGTACCTGCCCTAGCCCTCCTCTGCAGCTTAAGACCTCGCAGCGAGGCGGCGGCTTCACGGCGACCTCCATGGGCCGGCAGCGCTCCTCTCTTCTCCTCCAATGACACCAGCGTTTCCGCCGCTGGGGAGATCCCCAACCCTGCAAGGAAGCGAAAGAGACGAACTTGCGCTCGCCGACCGCGAGTAAGATTCCCAGACCCTAGACGCCGAAGTAGAGTAGCCTATCTCCACCCACAAATCCGCAGCCATTTCTTCATTCGATCTGCTGCCCCTCCGCACCAGCGTGGACCACTCCGGTGCCCTCGACGACCCAACCACCTCCATAGCCGCGTTGTAGGGGACGTTGGAGTCGCAGGATTTGTTGGAGGAAACATCCGCGGAGGTGTCCTTCACGAGGACCTCGAAGCTGTTGGCACGCCCAAACAGAGACATAATCGTGAGCCCCTGCAGCTCGCCGGGGGGGGGGGGGAGGGTCTTGCGCCGGCGCCGCCCAGCTGCCAGGTCCGGCACGATCGCGGCTTCCGCCGACGAGACGCCCTCAACGGTCATCCACCTAGATTGCCCTCAACGAGTGCATTCCTCTCCAAAAACCCTTCTCTTAATCTATTATGTCTCCTTTAACTCAACAAATTTCCTACTTGACATATTTAAGACAAATGTAATGTCACCTCATTATACATGTCCTTATAGGTGTCTATAAAAGAAATGTGCGGAAGGCCTTTCATTATATTCCGGGAACAAAAATTATATCCAATAACCAGATCAATTTTGGTGACGTGGGTCAACCTGGTGGCTTAAGAAATATCTTTTATAATATGTAATTTATTCCCTACGTTCCATAAAACATGTCCTAGCTTTGTTTAATTTTAGATGTTTAAATTTAGATTTATCGAAAAATATATAGCTACATCCAAATTAGGCAAATCTAAGACATGTGTCATTTGATCTAGGGAGTAGATTGATTGATTGATTTCCACATTCGATAAATTAGGGGAGCCGTGTAAAAGAAATCTACGGGAGGCCATTCATTAAACCTCAATGTGGATCAACATGGTGCTTGAAAAACACACGTATATTACTTTTAGTATACAATAATAGATTGATTATATGGCTAATATTCTCCTCCTCGAATTAGGCTTTCGTCTCGCTATATTAAAATAGCAACCACACGGTACAATGCTGGGATCACAGCACAATCAAGCCCAAAAGAAACAAAAGAGTAAAAGAAGAGAAACAAATGTCGACAAAGGTGGATCGACGAGAACGCTGATGATCCACAACCGTTGTGCCCTCCGAAGAATTCCACCGTGCTCCCAGCCTTCCGAAGCGCCGCATACCAAAGCAACACCTTCAAGAAGGGATGTGACGATGACGACGCTGCTGCTCAGACAAATCCTAGGGTTTCCCCCGGTATGCGGGAGGGGTGTAGGTAAGGAGGACCTCGACACCCTTCAAGAAGGAATGACGGCGCCTGCGGGCGTCACCGCGTCGGTGCCGGCCATCCGACAGGAATTTCTCCCGCCCCCTAAGGACCACGACCCCGGACGCTCCATCACGCTCCACCAACCTCGCCGTCCACCAACTTGCACCACCACGATCTTGCCATCACCACCGCCGTCTCACCGTGGTCCGAGAAACGAAGACCGACAAAAACGAGAAGGAGCAACCAGCGCCGAGGAGGAACTAAACAGCGGCCACGCGGGAGGGGACAACCTCCACCGCCACCTGCGGTAACCGGCCGGACGCATCTACAGGAGCATACCAGGCCCATCTGGCCCGGCCGAGCCTATCGGGCTCGTGAAGCTCCCATGTCCGCGCTGCAGTTAGCGCGCCACCGTCCAACTCCACCCTCAGCATGAGCTGTGCCATCGCCCGTCGGAAGCAGCACATGAGTGCCCAGGCCTAGCCCTACTAGACCCAGATGGCCCCCAAAGGGCCCAGATCTGGGCCGAAGGAGCACCGCCACCAGCTTCCCTGCCGCCCCGCCGCCAAGCGGCCGCATCACCGCCAGCGGCCACCCAGCGTTGCGCCACCTGGGGAAGTGCACTGCCGCCGAGCCCAGGTCCACCTAGGAGCACCGCCACCGGACCTGGAGAACCCCCGTGCCTCCGCTGCAAGCGCGCGGGTACGGGCATGGCCTCCGTCGCCGGTACTGTAACAACCCATTTTCCACAACTTGCATGTTTTCAAATAACTTGAAAATTTGAGCCAACAAAAACTTTTATTATGTGCTAATGTGTGGTGCCTAGGATAGGTTTGTGCATATGCTAGTTTAAAATTTTCCTTTGGTATTTTATTCTTGTGAAAACCCTAATAACCTAATTGAGCAGCACTTTGAACCATTAGGGTTTAACCCATTTGATTGGATGACACCACCTTAATGACTACACCTGACTCCAAAACCCTAACCCTATTTTCCCACCACCTCAAGATAAGAGGGGACACTTCCCCCTCTTAATTTTCTTGGTGACACATCATCACCTAGGGTTGCACTACCACCACCACCCCTATTTTATTTCTCCTTATTTCTTTTCCAACAATTGGGCACATGCACTTTATTTAAAAATTTGACACATGCCCATGGCATGGCCCCCTCTCTTTCATCTCTACCCCTTTTTCCTTCTCTCCCTTTTCTCTCTTGTTTTTGGCCGAGAGACAAGAGGGGGGAAACTTTCCCTCTCTTTTTATCTGTTCCCTCCCTCTCTCTCTTTTCTTCTCAGATTGGGCCATGGACAGCACCACCCCTCCCTCCCTTGCCCTGGCCCAACCCTGGCCCTCTCCACCCCTCTCTCTTGACCCAATCGCCACCAGAACCCCTCCCCCGCCAAACCCTAGCTCCAGCCCGCGAGCACGCTTGGAGGAGACATGATGGTGATGCCGCGTACGACGCGCCATCAGCCTCGACTGCCAACCCGCCCCTGATGTCTACGGGAGCTTCTATTCTTGTAGACAGTGTTGGGCCTCCAAGAGCAGAGGTTTGTAGAACATCAGCAAGTTTCCCTTAAGTGGATCACCCAAGGTTTATTGATCTCAGGGAGGAAGAGGTCAAAGATATCCCTCTCATGCAACCACTGCAACCACAAAGCAAGAAGTCTCTTGTGTCCCCAACACACCTAATAGGTGCACTAGTTCGGCGAAGAGATAGTGAAATACAGGTGGTATGAATAAGTAGTAGCAACGGCACCGGAAAAGTGCTTTGCCCGGAACGAGTAAACAAGCAGTAGTAACACAGCAGTAGTAACGCAGCGAGTAGTAACGCATGATAAAACGATAAACAAGCAGCGATAGCAGTATTTAGGAACAAGGCCTAGGGATTAGACTTTCACTAGTGGACACTCTCAACATTGATCACATAACGAGAATAGATAAATGCATACTCTACACTCTTGTTGGATGATGAACACATTGCGTAGGATTACACGAACCCTCAATGCCGGAGTTAACAAGCTCCACAATAATGCTCATATTTTAGTAACCTTTAGTGTAAGATAGATCAAAAGACTAAACCAAGTACTAGCATAGCATGCACACTTGTCACCTTCATGCATATGTAGGAGGAATAGATCACATCAATATTATCATAGCAATAGTTAACTTCGCAATCTACAAGAGATCATGATCATAGCATAAACCAAGTACTAACACGGTGCACACACTTGTCACCTTTGCACACGTGCGGGAGGAATAAAACTACTTTAATAACATTGCTAGAGTAGCACATAGATAAATTGTGATACAAACACATTGCAATCATAAAGAGATATAAATAAGCACCTCACTATGCCATTCAACAGTGAATAAGTATTCTGTGAAATATAGCCTAAGAGACCCACACGGTGCACACACTTTCACCTTTACACACGTGGGACAAGGAGTCTCCGGAGATCACATAAGTAAAACTCACTTGACTAGCATAGTGACATCAAGATTACAAGCATCATCATATGAATCTCAATCATGTAAGGCAGCTCATGAGATTATTGTATTGAAGTACATAGGAGAGAGATGAACCACATAGCTACCGGTACAGCCCCGAGCCTCGATGGAGAACTACTCCCTCCTCATGGGAGCAGCAGCGGTGATGAAGATGGCGGTGAAGATGGCAGCGGTGTCGATGGAGAAGCCTTCGGGGGCACTTCCCCGCTCCGGCAGGGTGCCGGAACAGAGACTCCTGTCCCCCGGATCTTGGCTTCGCGATGGCGGCGGCTCCGGAAGGTTTTCCGTATCGTGGTTTTTCGCATCAGGGTTTTCGCGACGGAGGCTTTATATAGGCGAAGAGGCGGCGCAGGAGGGTCGAAGGGGTGGCCACACCATAGGCTGGCGCGGCCGGGGCCCGGGCCGCGCCACCCTATCATCTGGGGCCCACAGGGCCCCTCCGGCGGCTCTCGGGTGTTCTGGATGCTTCCGGTGAAAATAGGAACACTGGGTCTTGATTTCGTCCGATTCCGAGAATATTTCGTTACTAGGATTTCTGAAACCAAAAACAGCAGAAAACGAGCAAGTGGCACTTCGGCATCTTGTTAATAGGTTAGTTCCAGAAAATGCACGAATATGACATAAAGTGTGCATAAAACATGTAGGTATCATCAATAATATGGCATAGAACATAAGAAATTATCGATACGTCGGAAACGTATCAAGCATCCCCAAGCTTAGTTCTGCTCGTCCCGAGCAGGTAAAACGATAACAAAGATAATTTACTGAAGTGACATGCCATCATAACCTTGATCATACTATTTGTAAACATATGTAGTGGATGCAGCGATCAAAACAATGGTAATGACATGAGTAAACAAGTGAATCATAAAGCAAAGACTTTTCATGAATAGTGCTTGATACGTCTCCGACGTATCGATAATTTCTTATGTTCTATGCCATATTATTGATGATACCTACATGTTTTATGCACACTTTATGTCATATTCGTGCATTTTCTGGAACTAACCTATTAACAAGATGCCGAAGTGCCGATTCGTTGTTTTACGCTGTTTTTGGTTTCAGAAATCCTAGTAAGGAAATATTCTCGGAATTGGACGAAATCAAAGCCCGAGGGCCTATTTTTCCACGAAGCTTCCGGAAGTCCGAAGACGAGACGAAGAGGGGCCACGGGGTGGCCAAACCCTAGGGCGGCGCGGCCCCACCCCCGGCCGCGCCGGCCTATGGTGTGGGCCCCCGTGCCGCCTCTTGACTTGCCCTTCCGCCTACTTAAAGCCTCCGTGACGAAACCCCCGGTACCGAGAGCCACGATACGGAAAACCTTCCAGAGACGCCGTCGCCGCCGATCCCATCTCGGGGGATCCAGGAGATCGCCTCCGGCACCCCGCCGGAGAGGGGAATCATCTCCCGGAGGACTCTACGCCGCCATGGTCGCCTCCGGAGTGATGAGTGAGTAGTCTACCCCTGGACTATGGGTCCATAGCGGTAGCTAGATGGTTGTCTTCTCCCCATTGTGCTATCATTGTCGGATCTTGTGAGCTGCCTAACATGATCAAGATCATCTATCTGTAATTCTATATGTTGTGTTTGTCGGGATCCGATGGATAGAGAATACTATGTCATGTTAATTATCAAGTTATTATACATGTGTTGTTTATGATCTTGCATGCTCTCCGTTACTAGTAGAGGCTCTGGCCAAGTTTTTACTTTTAACTCCAAGAGGGAGTACTTATGCTCGATAGTGGGTTCATGCCCGCATTGACACCGGGACGGTGACGAGAAAGTTCTAAGGTTGTGTTGTGCTGTTGCCACTAGGGATAAAACATTGGCGCTATGTCCGAGGATGTAGTTGTTGATTACATTACGCACCATACTTAATGCAATTGTCCGTTGTTTAGCAACTTAATACCGGAGGGGGTTCGGATGATAACTCTGAAGGTGGACTTTTTAGGCATAGATGCGATTGGATGGCGGTCTATGTACTTTGTCGTAATGCCCAATTAAATCTCACTATACTTATCATGTCATGTATGTGCATTGTTATGCCCTCTCTATTTGTCAATTGCCCGACTGTAATTTGTTCACCCAACATGCTTTTATCTTATGGGAGAGACACCTCTAGTGAGCTGTGGACCCCGGTCCATTCTTTAATACTGAAATACAAATCTGCTGCAATACTTGTTTTACTTGTTTTCTCTCGCAAACAATCATCTTCCACACAATACGGTTAATCCTTTGTTACAGCAAGCCGGTGAGATTGACAACCTCACTGTTTCGTTGGGGCAAAGTACTTTGGTTGTGTTGTGCGGGTTCCACGTTGGCGCCGGAATCCCTGGTGTTGCGCCGCACTACATCCCGCCGCCATCAACCTTCAACGTGCTTCTTGGCTCCTCCTGGTTCGATAAACCTTGGTTTCTTTCTGAGGGAAAACTTGCTGCTGTGCGCATCATACCTTCCTCTTGGGGTTGCCCAACGAACGTGTGAAATACACGCCATCAGTACTTCAAGACAAGCATCAATAAGTCTTGCATAAGAGTTAACTCATAAAGCAATAAATCAGAGTAAAGGTATTGAAGCAACACAAAGGCAGATTAAGTTTCAGCGGTTGCTTTCAACTTGTAACATGTATATCTCATGGATAATTGTCAACATAGAGTAATATAACAAGTACAATATGCAAGTATGTAGGAATCAATGCACAGTTCACACAAGTGTTTGCTTCTTGAGGTGGAGAGAAATAGGTGAAGCTGACTCAACATAAAAGTAAAAGAATGGTCCTTCAAAGAGGAAAGCATCGATTGCTATATTTGTGCTAGAGCTTTTATTTTGAAAACATAAAGAGAGCATAAAAGTAAAATTTTGAGAGGTGTTTGTTGTTGTCAACGAATGGTAGTGGGCACCCTAACTACCTCATCAACCAGACTTTCAAGAGCGGCTCCCATGAAGGACGTTATCTCTACCAGCAAGGTAGATCATCCCTCTTCTCTTTTGTTTACACATGTACTTTAGTTTAGTTTTTCTTTATTTATGGATGACACTCCTCCCAACCTTTTGCTTACACAAGCCATGGCTAACCGAATCCTCGGGTGCCTTCCAACAATCACATACCATGAAGGAGTGTCTATTTGCAAAATTAAGTTGCTTACCGATGAATCGAGCAAAACATGTGAAGAGAATTATTAATGCAAGTTAATTAATCGAGGCTGGGAACCCCATTGCCGGCTCTTTTTGTAAAATTATTGGATAAGCGGATGTGCCACTAGTCCATTGTGAAAGTCCGTCGAAGTAAATGACAAGATCGAAAGATAAAACACCACATACTTCCTCATGAGCTATAAAACATTGACACAAATCAGAGGTGATAAATTTTGAATTATTTAAAGGTAGCACTCAAGCAATTTACTTTGGAATGGCGGAGAAATACCATGTAGTAGGTAGGTATGGTGGACACAAATGGCATAGTAGTTGGCTCAAGGATTTTGGATGCATGAGAAGTATTCCCTCTCGATACAAGGCTTAGGCTAGCAAGGTTATTTGAAACAAACACAAGGATGAACCGGTGCAGCAAAACTCACATAAAAGACATATTGTAAACATTATAAGACTCCACACCGTCTTCCTTGTTGTTCAAAACTCAATACTAGATATTATCTAGACTCTAGAGAAACCAAATATGCAAACCAAATTAGCAAGCTCTAAGTGTTTCTTCATTAATGGGTGCAAAGTATATGATGCAAGAGCTTAAACATGAGCACAACAATTGCCAAGTATCACATTATC
>NC_061508.1:153496974-153512912 GCF_022539505.1 Lolium rigidum
GGCTGATGCTCCTATTCCTTGTCGGCGGGAGGGCTATGTGTGCGGCGACTTGAGCCAAATTAGAAGGCCATAGCTATGTCGATTGGTCCTTGAAGTTGGTGGGGCTAGGATTTCGGATGAGTGGAGTGGGGGAAGTTGTTGATCATGGAACAAAAGTCCTTAAAATAATAATGTTGGTATATACAAGGTATATACTTGTACTATTTTAGTACTATAATAAGTATATCGGGTTCATCAAAAAGAAAATTATCTCGGGTTCACAACCACGTGGGGTCAAGGTGAGGGAAAGTTGGTCAATACCTCGGAATATGTTACCACTATATCCCCGCCCCAAGTTGTAATGAGCAAGTGCGGTTATTTTTTTTACTCCGTAAAAGGGAAATAGTGGTTCCTCTCCCCCGGAAACATATGCCCCGCATCTCCACCTCCTAGTATCGTAGTACTACTGCATCTTCTCCAAAAAAATACCTCGTATGTCTCTTTCTCCCGTTCACCCCTCTCTCCCTTGCATTAGATTACCGACTCCAATGAAGCAGAAGCATAAGGTTGAGGAGATTCCTGATTGCTACCACCAGTCCATGGGGTGGGGCTGATGGCGTGTATTTCACACGTTCGTTGGGGAACCCCAAGAGGAAGGTATGATGCGCACAGCAGCAAGTTTTCCCTCAGAAAGAAACCAAGGTTTATCGAACCAGGAGGAGCCAAGAAGCACGTTGAAGGTTGATGGCGGCGGGATGTAGTGCGGCGCAACACCAGGGATTCCGGCGCCAACGTGGAACCCGCACAACACAACCAAAGTACTTTGCCCCAACGAAACAGTGAGGTTGTCAATCTCACCGGCTTGCTGTAACAAAGGATTAACCGTATTGTGTGGAAGATGATTGTTTGCAGAGAAAATAGTAAAAACAAGTATTGCAGACAGATTTGTATTTCAGTATTAAAAGAATGGACCGGGGTCCACAGCTCACTAGAGGTGTCTCTCCCATAAGATAAAAGCATGTTGGGTGAACAAATTACAGTCGGGCAATTGACAAATAGAGAGGGCATAACAATGCACATACATGACATGATAAGTATAGTGAGATTTAATTGGGCATTACGACAAAGTACATAGACCGCCATCCAACCGCATCTATGCCTAAAAAGTCCACCTTCGGGTTATCGTCCGAACCCTTCCAGTATTAAGTTGCAAAGCAACGTACAATTGCATTAAGTATGGTGCGTAATGTAATCAACAACTACATCCTCGGACATAGCGCCAATGTTTTATCCCTAGTGGCAACAGCACAACACAACCTTAGAACTTTCTGTACCTGTCCCAGGTGTCAATGCAGGCATGAACCCACTATCGAGCATAAATACTCCCTCTTGGAGTTAAAAGCAAAAACTTGGCCAGAGCCTCTACTAGTAACGGAGAGCATGCAAGATCATAAACAACACATATGTAATAACTTGATAATTAACATAACATGGTATTCTCTATCCATCGGATCCCGACAAACACAACATAGAGTATTACGGATAGATGATCTTGATCATGTTAGGCAGCTCACAAGATCCAACAATGAAGCACAATGAGGAGAAGACAACCATCTAGCTACCGCTATGGACCCATAGTCCAGGGGTGAACTACTCACTCATCACTCCGGAGGCGACCATGGCGGTGTAGAGTCCTCCGGGAGATGAATCCCCTCTCCGGCAGGTGCCGGAGGAGATCTCCGTAATCCCCCGAGATGGGATCGGCGGCGGCGTCTCGGTAAGGTTTTCCGTATCGTGGTTTTTCGCATCGGGGGTTTCGCGACGGAGGCTTTAAGTAGGCGGAAGGGCAGAGTCGGGGGCCGACGAGGGGCCCACACCACGGGCGGCGCGGCCCCCTTGGCCGCGCCGCCATGTGGTTTGGCCACCTCGTGGCCCCACTTCGTATGCTCTTCGGTCTTCCGGAAGGTTCGTGGCGAAATAGGCCCCCGGGTCTTCGTTTCGTCCAATTCCGAGAATATTTCGTTACTAGGATTTCGAAACCAAAAACAGCAGAAAACAGGAACCGGCACTTCGGCATCTTGTTAATAGGTTAGTTCCGTAAAATGCACGAATATGACATAAAGTGTGCATAAAACATGTAGGTATCATCAATAATATGGCATAGAACATAAGAAATTATCGATACGTCGGAGACGTATCAAGTATCCCCAAGCTTAGTTCTCGCTCGTCCCAAGCGGGTAAAACGATAACAAAGATAATTTCTCGAAGTGATATGCCATCATAACCTTGATCATACTATTTGTAAACATATGTAGTGGATGCAGCGATCAAAACAATGGTAATGGCATGAGTAAACAAGTGAATCATAAAGCAAAGACTTTTCATGAATAGTACTTCAAGACAAGTATTAATAAGTCTTGCATAAGAGTTAACTCATAAAGCAATAAATCAAAGTAAAGGCATCGAAGAAACACAAAGGAAGATTAAGTTTCAGCGGTTGCTTTCAACTTGTAACATGTATATCTCATGGATAATTGTCAACATAGAGTAATATAACAAGTACAATATGCAAGTATGTAGGAATCAATGCACAGTTCACACAAGTGGTTGCTTCTTGAGGTGGAGAGAGATAGGTGAACTGACTCAACATAAAAGTAAAAAGAATGGTCCTTCAAAGAGGAAAGCATCGATTGCTATATTTGTGCTAGAGCTTTTATTTTGAAAACATGAAACAATTTTGTCAACGGTAGTAATAAGGCATATGAGTTATGAAAGTTATATCTTACAAGTTGCAAGTCTCATGCATAGTATACTAATAGTGCCCGCACCTTGTCCTAATTAGCTTGGACTACCGGATCTTTGCAATGCACATGTTTTAACCAAGTGTCACAATGGGGTACCTCCATGCCGCCTGTACAAAGGTCTAAGGAGAAAGCTCGCATTTTGGATTTCTCGCTTTTGATTATTCTCAACTTAGACATCCATACCGGGACAACATGGACAATAGATAATGGACTCCTCTTTCATGCATAAGCATGTGGCAACAATTATTATTCTCATATGAGATTGAGGATATGCGTCCAAAACTGAAACTTCCACCATGAATCATGGCTTTAGTTAGCGGCCCAAAGTTCTTCTCTAACAATATGCATGCTCCAACCATAAAGGTGGTAGATCTCTCTTACTTGATACAAGACGGACATGCATAGCAACTCACATGATATCCAACAAAGAATAGTTGATGGCGTCCCTGTAAACATGGTTATCGCACAACAAGCAACTTAATAAGAGATAAAGTGCATAAGTACATATTCAATACCACAATATTTTTTAAGCTATTTGTCCCATGAGCTATATATTGCAAAGGTGAATGATGGAATTTTAAAGGTAGCACTCAAGCAATTTACTTTGGAATGGCGGATAAATACCATGTAGTAGGTAGGTATGGTGGACACAAATGGCATAGTGGTTGGCTCAAGGATTTTGGATGCATGAGAAGTATTCCCTCTCGATACAAGGTTTAGGCTAGCAAGGTTATTTGAAACAAACACAAGGATGAACTAGTACAGCAAAACTCACATAAAAGACATATTGTAAACATTATAAGACTCCATACCGTCTTCCTTGTTGTTCAAAACTCAATACTAGATGTTATCTAGACTCTAGAGAAACCAAATATGCAAACCAAATTAGCAAGCTCTAAGTATTTCTTCATTAATGGGTGCAAAGTATATGATGCAAGAGCTTAAACATGAGCACAACAATTGCCAAGTATCAAATTATCCAAGACATTTTAGAATTACTACATGTAGTATTTTCCAATTCCAACCATATAACAATTTAACGAAGAAGAAACTTCGCCATGAATACTATGAGTAGAGCCTAAGGACATATTTGTCCATATGCTACAGCGGAGCGTGTCTCTCTCCCATAAAGTGAATTCTAGGATCCATTTTATTCAAACAAAACAAAAAACAAAAACAAACCGACGCTCCAAGCAAAGTACATAAGATGTGACGGAATAAAAATATAGTTTCAGGGAGGAACCCGATAATGTTGTCGATGAAGAAGGGGATGCCTTGGGCATCCCCAAGCTTAGACGCTTGAGTCTTCTTAGAATATGCAGGGGTGAACCACCGGGGCATCCCCAAGCTTAGAGCTTTCACTCTCCTTGATCATATTGCATCATACTCCTCTCTTGATCCTTGAAAACATCCTCCACACCAAACTCGAAACAACTCATTAGAGGGTTAGTGCATAATAAAAATTCACATGTTCGGAGGTGACACAATCATTCTTAACACTTCTGGACATTGCATAAAGCTACTGGACATTAGTGGATCAAAGAAATTCATCCAACATAGCGAAAGAGGCAATGCGAAATAAAAGACAGAATCTGTCAAAACGGAACAGTCCGTAAAGATGGATTTTATTAGGCCACCAGACTTGCTCAAATGAAAATGCTCAAATTGAATGAAAGTTGCGTACATATCTGAGGATCATGCACGTAAATTGGCTTAATTTTCTCGAGCTACCTACAGGGAGGTAGACCCAGATTCGTGACAGCAAAGAAATCCGGAACTGCGCAAGTAATCCAAATCTAGTACTTACTTTACTATCAAAGACTTTACTTGGCACAACAAAACATAAAACTAAGATAAGGAGAGGTTGCTACAGTAGTAAACAACTTCCAAGACTCAAATATAAAACAAAAATACCGTAGTAAAAACATGGGTTGTCTCCCATAAGCGCTTTTCTTTAACGCCTTTCGCCTAGGCGCGAAAGTGTATCTCAAGTGACATCGAGAGATGAAGCATTGACATTACCTTGGGCTTTACCCTTACCTTTCTTATCCTTACTCTTTGGCTTAGGGAATATATGACTACCCCCGGTGTAGAGGTGAATTTTATGGTCCCTTCTCTCACGTCTATGACTCGCTCCCAATAATTTCAGCAGGGATCTTCCGAGTGTGATTTGTCCCTGTTCCGCGCATTCAATGACAAGGTAATCAACGGATATTGTTATCCCAAGAATGGTTGTATGCACACCCGCAGCTATCCCTTTAGGAATTATAACAGAGTTATCAATAAGAGTTATTCCTTCTCCCCCTTCAGTGAATTCCCAAAGTTTCAAAGATTTATGAATCCCCTTAGGCATTAGGCAAAATTCAGTCATAATATCACAATTAGCACGAAGAGTTTGGTTACCTATGACAATTTTAATAGTAGGTTTCCACAATGAAGGTTCGTAGTTCACTAAAACTTGATCAAGACGGTTACGAATGTATCCATAATTTTGATTTAAGCGAGATGCACTTGTCTCAAGAGTATTTAATCTATTATGAATGCTAATAAGGGCTGAATCAATATTATTAGATGAATCATGTGATGCAACCAACTTCTTTATGGCATTAAAAGCTTGATCCCCATTACAATGGAGGAAATCTCCTCCCACTAGAGCATCCAAGGCATATCTATAGCGAATCATAAGACCAAAATAAAAATTACTAAGGAGCAAACTTAGAGTCATTTGAGGTTCAGCTTTACGATAAGAAGTAAAAATCCTAGACCAAGCATCTTTAAAACTTTCCTCATCCCCTTGTTTAAAAGTAAAAACTAATTCCTCGGGTGAAGAAGTAACCTGTACAGAGCTAGACATGATAACAAAAGTAAACTAAATGCAAGTAAACTAATTTTTTTGTGTTTTTGATATAGAGTGCAAGACAAGTAAATAAAGTAAAGCTAGCAACTAATTTTTTTGTGTTTTGATATAATGCAGCAAACAAAGTAGTAAATAAAATAAAGCAAGACAAAAACAAAGTAAAGAGATTGAGAAGTGGAGACTCCCTTGCAGCGTGTCTTGATCTCACCAAGCAACGGCGCCGTGAAAAGAGCTTGATGGCGTGTATTTCACACGTTCGTTGGGGAACCCCAAGAGGAAGGTATGATGCGCACAGACAGCAAGTTTTCCCTCGTAAAGAAACCAAGGTTTATCGAACCAGGGAGGAGCCAAGAAGCACGTTGAAGGTTGATGGCGGCGGGATGTAGTGCGGCGCAACACCAGGGATTCCGGCGCCAACGTGGAACCCGCACAACACAACCAAAGTACTTTGCCTCAACGAAACAGTGAGGTTGTCAATCTCACCGGCTTGCTGTAACAAAGGATTAACCGTATTGTGTGGAAGATGATTGTTTGCAGAGAAAATAGTAAAAACAAGTATTGCAGCAGATTTGTATTTCAGTATCTAAAGGTATGATTGTTGCACCCCCATGGGGCTCTCACAGCGATTTCAACTTCTTGACCGTCCAATTTTATTAGCAGCTGTCAGCCAGTAAATCCTGTTCGTTCGTTCTAGGTAGCAACGCTCCCTTCGGTTGGCTGCGTGGGCGTATGGACGTTTTACCAATGGTTCCCCTTACTAGAGAAAGCCATGGAACCGTGCTGGTCTACCCGCCTGCAGCTGCGCGTGGGCCCCACGTCTAGCCGGGTCTGGCTGTCGGTAGCTGCGGGTCGATTTTGGGTTAGTCGTGCGTCGCTTCGGCCCGCGGAAAATATCTTCTCGCGAGGGGTAGTTTGGGTTTTTCGTCGCTCTACACCCAATCCCCCACCCTGCCGATCTCCCCAATCCCCTGTGTCCCGTAGCTCCCCCAATGCGCGCCTCCTCCATCCCCTTGCGCCGCCGGCACCAGTCCGTCGCGCCGCCGTCGCCACCAGTCCGTCGCGCCGCCGTCGCCACCAGTCCGTCGCGCCGCCGTCGCCACCAGTCCGTCGCGCCGCCGTCGCCAGGAGGAAGCGCTAGACTACCATTCCCCCAACCTGCAGCCGCCGCATGGGTCTCCCGCATTCATCCCCTCCCCTGATTTCTTCCTCCTCCTAGCCCCAACCCCCAGCCTCCATGTTGCTGCTGCCCTCGTCCCGTCGAGCTCCGCCTCCTCCAGCTTGCCATGGCTGCCCAACGTCCCTCTCCCTCTGCCTCTCCCTGAGCTCGCGTCACTGCCCGTGGCACCACACCAAATCGGCGATGTTGATGACCAGATGGGGAAGCGGCCGGTTGATAAGGGAATCGGCCGTTGGAGAAGGATTCGGCGGTACCACGACGGGCGGATTCATGGCGAGTTGCGGCGGCTGCGGATTCATGGTGACCTCACAGTGGCGGGGGCCGCTGCCGGCGATGGAGAGGTGGAGCTCCGCAGGCAACGACATGTTCACACCATTAGCAGCAGGTTCGTCTCTCTCTCTCTCTCTCAAGGGATCCAGTTTACCCTACAACAAATTGGAAAGAAAGACTATGGTGGTCGGCCTCGGGTAGATTTGTGTGTGGATTTCTTGAACTGGTTTCGGTGTTCATATGCCTGCTCCTCAGCACCCTCTGCGTAGATCTATGGTGACCGACAAGAAGGAGAGGAACAGGACGGGAGGGGGAAGAAGCCCCGCGTCCTCAGCGATGATGATGATGGAGAGAATGCAAAGATGGCTTCTTCTTCATCCAAGACCTGTAGGTTTTTCTCTCTCTGGATCTATGGCCATCATTCAGAATCTGTGTTTTATATATTTCTTAGTTGCAATCGTGCATCATCGTATTTCATTAGACCTGGAGATCTGATTATACACTTTTATACGGTCCTCATCCAGTAGCAACGTAAGTTTTGTGTTTGCATTTTTTCCTATATTCCCATAGAGTTATACGTTAGTAGTGCGTCTGCCTTATGAGCCATTCAGTGTTGATGATCATAGTATGAGAAAATGACAATGGTATGGATTAGTTAAATTAAAGCATCTAAATTAGGATAGGTAAGATAGCTTTATAAGCTTGCAGAGCAGTAATTTATTTCTTTTTAACGTGTTAAAAAATAGGAGGGCAATTTTGCAGCGGCTTTTCCATTGCTTTGCCCCATCGATTCATCAGCAAAAGGAAGGATAATTCCGCGTCCAGTAATTCTTTTATATTATTATATGTAAATTTGTGGGAAAATAGTCACACGCCCTCTTTCTTGACCAGAATAAATGATAACTAGAAAACTTACACTAAACCACGATGGATTTCTTGTGAACTAATAGCTAGGCATCAAATTTGAAGTTTCTTCTTGATATGAAACATTGCCCAACATTTTTAGTAGCTGCTAGGTGCCTCCGAAAGCTAAACTCATATGAATTTATTTCCATTCACATGGGAAAATGAGGCATAATCTGTTTATCTTCATGTATGCAGGCAAAAAACAACATGATTGCTTGATTGCATAATGTGTCTTTACGAACAAATCTATTACCATGTTATGCATGAAATTATTTGTAGCTGCAGTTCAGACGTGATAGTACCAGGAGCACTTCTGTCAATAATCACAAATGGTTTAGTTGTACTATTTATATGTTAAAAATCCTGTTCTATATCTTGCTTGCTTACTCTTTGGCTAGGCTTCTTTTTCCTTGATAGATAGATGCATTCATGCATGACTCTGCATAGAACTCATTACAGACCATTATTGTTTCTTCCGTAGTTACTGCAGCCCATATATAAAGACCTGGATTTGTTGTCCATTATTTGACTATCTTGACATACCATTAGCTTCTAACGAATTATAATTGAATTTATGGTTTTCTCTGTAGCTAGGTGTAGGCAACTTATGCCCACGAGAGATTAGAATGCGAGTATACATGCTAATATTACTATCCTTTATATCAACTACGCTTGCTCAAATGATCCAAAAAATGAGTGAACAACTGGAATGCAAGATCGTTGTTTAAAAGCAGTAGAATTTTAATAAATAAGTTACCTGTCTAGGTACAATCTAAATCGCTGGTTTATAAAAGGATTAAAACCCCAAATCCAATATCAAAATTGGTTGGTGTGTAGCTTCAATTATGTGCAACCTGATTGCGGTTCTACCATGGTGATGACGTGGAATAGACCACCTTTTACTAGGATTTATTATTCAATAGTTATACATACAGGGATCTTAGTTTCTTGTGGCATTAATTCTTGCTGACGGGGTGAGTTGAGCAAAGTAAGACATGTGGGCCGTGAGCTCTAAGGTAATTTTGGGGGAATTTACAGACTGTGATCCCCGTCCATTACTTATTGTAGTTATCGGCTCTCTTTCTATGTAGGTTGTTTTTGTGCTAGCTCTAAGCATTATTTCTCTTTGTGTTGTGCCTATAATGTGACAATATATGACACTCTATGGCCTCCACTACTATGCAGATTAGTGTCTTACTGGAAACAAATGCCCCTATAGAGTCTACAGGGCAAGGTGGCTACCTATCCCTGAAATGGCACATAAAGATCAGCTTTCCTACTTTCGATCTATATTACATCAAAAAAGGTCAGCTCTACTCTTTACCTGGTATGCAGTCCTGTAGTAACCATGGTGTTGTACGTTGTCTTCTTGTCTGGAGTACTTTGTTATTTCTGACATGCCATATATTGCTGTCTATGCTCTTTATTGGACTGAATTGCTCAGTGTGCATCTTCTGTACTGCTATGTAGTAGTTATGTTTTAGACATTCTCAGTGTACAGGTTGTAGTGTTTCTATTATCTTGCTTCTCTCTGACAGTTAATACTTCTCCTATCTAGGTTCACACATTTGGGTTATTCTTGTGTGCTGCATACATTTCTCTTTATGCATTGTAGATGGTACACACATTATTGGTCGCGCTGAACATCCATCTTTAAGTCAGATTGCAGAATTATATGATTCCAAGAGTTTTCTTCTGTTTTTTTATTAACAGTGAGAAATCAGATTCATTGACGTCACAACGACGATGCTTGCTATCACACTCATTGGCCAAACTTCAAGGGAAAGATGTCACTACTAGAAATGGTGGTGGAACCATGGCGTCACGCTGTATCTATATCGCTTGTGCTTTAGAGGTTGCTACTATTGTCGTTTAGCCCATCTATTTATTGCTTCACCTTGAAACTGGCCTTGTTAAATTAATGGTCTTCACTTACTTAAAATCAGTACAACCCCCGTGATTTGAACTCATTTGACATCCGTATTTTGGATGCATGTACAGCAGTACAGAAAACTCAATTTGCCAAATAGGCATATCGTCTATTTTATGACTCCTTTCTCATTATCTTTCTATTGTTTTTTAACTGATCTACTCTCCTCTTTAACGTGGTTCCATTTTGTAGGTTCTGATAAATGTGTGCATGTCTGCCTACTGAGTGATATTGAAACTTGAATTTCAAGTTTGGTGGTTCAGCTTTTAGAATATCATGTGGGTGCTTATCAGTGATCTATGCCTTGAATCCGTAAAGCGTATTGTTTGGCATGTAAAATAACTGGGGATACTCCCATATTTCCTTAATTTCCATCCAACTATTTGTTGTATTCTGATTTAGTTTTGCAGATTGAGCTAGAAGTAATAATCTATCACCAAACCTGAGTTCTGCAGCATGTTTGTTACAGATAACCTCCTTTATGTGGGAATAGTTCTCTCACAATTTCTTCATCGCTTTGGAAACTTAAGTTGTAAGTGCATAGTCATTTACTCGGTGAAAGAAATTTAGGTCTTCCTTTCGATTTCTTTTTTTGCTTTCTAACTAAATTATGTTATGTCTTACATCATGGTACTTTTGCTAGGCCTTCTAGGACCAAATCTACATTACATTATTTACAAGTGGCTGTTAATTAATATCGTGTACCATTGTGCCGAGTCTAAATTATAGTCAGAGCTAAATGCATTGTTTCTTGTTACCGTTCTGATGCCCCTATTTTTTACTGCTATGGTTTCTTATCTGATTTTGTGTGCATTGTACTCCTAAGAATGCAGGCTTGCAGACATTATTATTTCATTGGTTTACCCCATTAGGAGTTCTTGATTTGGCAAAACTGCTGTTTGGTCCCCTCCCTTGTATTCATGTGACTTGGTACGTTATCCATCGAACAACAACATCAAAGATATCCAGGATTCATCCGTGCAGAGAGCTCTCCTCCTGGTTTAATCTGGAGAGTTTTTTCTTTCAAAATGGGGATCTCGAGAGGTAATTACTTGCATACTATGTACATTTTCTCATGCTTATATGTAATAAATCTGCTTATTTCTTAAGGTTTTCTTAATTGTCATGTCAGCTTGGTTCAACTGTAATTGATGATCTAAAGGAACCACCAGCATCATCTACCACATACCACAGCTTCAACAGATAAGAGGTGATAAGATTGGGCGAGATAGAAGAGATCATGAGAAATATGATGAATATTACTGCGCCGCTCTTCATCTTCAACTGCGATCTCGCTGAACTCAGGTGCCTCTACTATTCTCTTATATTTATTGTCTGTTGAAGCAATTTCAAATATGGATCACTTCCTTGCTGTACCCGTGTCTGAATTTTAGTTGTCTACTGGGAGCAGAACCCAAAAAGTGTCTTTGACACATGGGCACCAGTGCTCCCTTCAATTTCAGATTTTTGAAAATTTTAAAACATCACACTTCCGTGTCTCTAAAAATTATGGTGTTAAATATATAGATAGATATGTACACTATGTGTGTATGAAAAAAAGCAAGAAATCAGATTTTTGAAAATTTTAAAACATCACACTTTTTATATCCTGGTAAACCGCTTTGTTCCATTTGTTTTACTTTTCTCCAAGGTGCCAAAATCTTAGCTGTTCATTGCATTTAAATTGGACAAGCAAGAAATGATTTGATTGATATATTTTTCTATGGTCTTACTAATGGTTATAATTAAATCTGTGATGTCATCTTGGACATCTTGAATTCTTCATCTATTCTTTCTCTACTGGATAATAATAAGGGGGTTTAGGTTGCTGAGTAATCCACACCCGGAGGTCTACATAATCGGAATTTTTTTATAACATAAATGTTGAATTAGTTTGCATTTTCCTTGAAGTTTTCCCACTCTTGGCCTTTTATGAAGTGTCATTTAACATTTTAGGTGCAGTGTGAGATGAGAGTTGTACCTTCGCTGCGTCGATGGGAGGCAGCGCTGTCTCACACCGTCAACACCGGTACAGCCATTGCCCGAAGCAGTGCGAGACACATGTTGATGTTGTTATTGCCGGGATCAGCGCCGCCTCACGCCGTTGAGCCCACATGCAGCATCGTCGCGAGTCCACGGCTTGCATCGGCCCAAATTGCTAGATAAAATTTTGTGATGCTTTCATTTTTTTCATCTCTAAATCCACTCCATCAGGCAATGACTCCCTTGCAGCCCAACATTTATTTTAGAAATTTATGCGTAAAGTTTGTTTGTTTCACCGCCATAATTCATGATTTGCTGAAGCTGGGATGTATTTCTTCCAGATGCACAGGCCACCAACACTGAACCCAGAGTATATTGGTAACATTCTCATGGTATTTCTATTTAAAGATTGTTCAGACTGGTTTATAGTCCGTATTAGTACTTAAGCGCTTGGACTTGGAGCAATGGCCAATGAGATGGGCAACAACATGGTTATTGTTCAGAAAGGTATGCATGTTGCTGAATCCTATATGCTATCTAGGAATTAGTCTAACAAAATTCCCCACTATCTTATGCAACTTTAGCATCAGAGGAGAGTGCTAAGGGTTGTGGAAAACCATGCACCCTTCAGATTGCTCACCTGGGCTCAACAACATAAATTATGAGAACATTGTTGATTATAGTACACAATTTATTCGACAAGGAAGTTGCTAAATGTTCAGTGCTTTAGTGATGAGAAATGCCAGTGTATTGGTTACATTTTTCTCATAATTATTCTATAAGAAAATTGGTAATTGTTCGATCTGGCACGTTTCACTCTGTTGTGGAAAAAAATCATTTATCATCTGGTTGTGCTTACAGGATGTGATATTCCACAAGAAACGTATTTTTCCACGATCCCTTATCATCTGGTTGTGCTTACAGGACGTGATATTCAACTCCTTACAGCAGCATGTTGCCAACATCTGGCCTCTTTGCTGGTAAAAATAACAAACTACAAATATCACCTTATTGCACCTGATATTTTATTGTTATTCTTTGTAAGCTACTCAATTCTTCATCTTTGTAAGCTACCCAATGTTTAATTTATGGTTTGCTCCATCTCTGACTGGTCTGATTACCATGGAACTGATGCTCGGACATAGCTAAGGAGAAAATACATGCCCAAAACAGTCTGTCCTTATTTTACGATAATAATCACTTCATATGAGATGGCCATGTAATTCGAAGTTTCTTGTAAATGGAAGTATGTTACAGATGAGGTGATGGAACAGCATACTCTGAACTATTGTCCTTGCATGTTTCTCCCCCTTCCCTATGTATTTATCTGACATCCTGATGCTTTTCTTTTCAGAGGCATCGGTTGAAAAGTACAAAGTAATAATTATTGAGGGGATTTAGGCGCATTCCAATGGATAGCAAGCTCCTTTTGACTGGAACACCTCTTCAGAATAACCTAGCACATGCCATCAAGAATTTGACTCATGGTATGATCTGCTGGGCTAACACATGCACCACTTACTTCCCTCTACTCTATGAAATATTTGCACATGCTATTATTGTTCAGAGACTACATTCTGAGAGCACTTGTATTTGCCAGTACTGCCTGCTATTTGTGGCTTTCTTTGCTTCTATTGATGTACGGACAAAGGAATAAGGCGAGGAAACCAAATGAGAGGCTTCTTTAGCAGTTGACCGCTCCATCTCTCTTCCTCTCTCCTCAGCTTAGCAGTTTGGCATTCATCTCAGTGTGTTATTATCTCTTGAGGGTGCAAAGAGCTAAGGTTGGCTAAAATTCATGAAGTGCCATGGTGTTCTCCCGGGTTTGGTTGTCCATGTCAACGTGCAATTTGAAGATCAGATTGCCACTCTCTGTGGAAGAAGTTAAGAATAGTGCCCACCATCATGTTCTACCTGTCAATTCACCGTCGTTAGCCTGCTTATGGGAGTCTTTCACTGTATAGAAGTACTATGGACAGTTTGGAGGACGCAAATAAAATATACTGAATGATTATAAATACTCAAAGATTACAGCTACTACGAGCTTGACATCAAAAAGGGGCGTGAGGAAACTTTGCTGCTCTGTAATATACATCTCCTTTTAGCTTTCTACTTGGCACCGAATTATATCAATATTTGATACAACATTTTAATATCGGGCTATCAAATGGAACTTTTTACTGAATAAGATACTAATGATTACAAATACTCAGAGCTTATAGCTACTACGGGCTTGACAGCAAAAATGGGAGCGAGAAAACTTTAATGCAGTGTAATATGCACCTACTTTCGCTGCCTAATCACCGATTTTTTTTTTGAGATGATCACTGATTTATATTGATGCTTAATATAGTGTTTTTCTAATTATAAAGATGGGGTCACTTCGGAGAAAGTTTTCTTGCTGTCAAACATGTCCTGGTTTTCTGAACAAGTACCGAATATCGTGCATCTTAAACACTCTAATGGGGAAGCCCGGTTGATACAGTTTAGAGTAGTCTTCTATAGATGAAATGAAGATGAATACAATCAACTAATGTTAGTTGCTATAATGTATCTTTCATTTTCTGGTTTTATAAAAAATGTTTATTACTTTCTTTGTAATTTTTTGCATTCACTATGGTTTATGTTTTGTAAGACCTAAAAACATTATTATCACATTTTCACTTATACACGAATTTCACGGGATCGTGCGCCAAGGCGCACATTAAAATCTAGTTAAAAGAATGGACCGGGGTCCACAGTTCACTAGAGGTGTCTCTCCCATAAGATAAAAGCATGTTGGGTGAACAAATTACAGTCGGGCAATTGACAAATAGAGAGGGCATAACAATGCACATACATGACATGATAAGTATAGTGAGATTTAATTGGGCATTACGACAAAGTACATAGACCGCCATCCAACCGCATCTATGCCTAAAAAGTCCACCTTCAGGTTATCGTCCGAACCCCTTCCAGTATTAAGTTGCAAAGCAACAGACAATTGCATTACGTATGGTGCGTAATGTAATCAACAACTACATCCTCGGACATAGCGCCAATGTTTTATCCCTAGTGGCAACAGCACAACACAACCTTAGAACTTTCTGTCACTGTCCCAGTGTCAATGCGGCATGAACCCACTATCGAGCATAAATACTCCCTCTTGGAGTTAAAAGCAAAAACTTGGCCGTAGCCTCTACTAGTAACGGAGAGCATGCAAGATCATAAACAACACATATGTAATAACTTGATAATTAACATAACATGGTATTCTCTATCCATCGGATCCCGACAAACACAACATAGAGTATTACGTGATAGATGATCTTGATCATGTTAGGCAGCTCACAAGATCCAACAATGAAGCACAATGAGGAGAAGACAACCATCTAGCTACCGCTATGGACCCATAGTCCAGGGGTGAACTACTCACTCATCACTCCGGAGGCGACCATGGCGGTGTAGAGTCCTCCGGGAGATGAATCCCCTCTCCGGCAGGTGCCGGAGGAGATCTCCGGAATCCCCGAGATGGGATCGGCGGCGGCGGCGTCTCGCAAGGTTTTCCGTATCGTGGTTTTTCGCATCGTGGGTTTCGCGACGGAGGCTTTAAGCAGGCGGAAGGGCGTAGTCGGGGGTCGACGAGGGCCCACACCACGGGCGGCGCGGGCCCCCTTGGTCGCGCCGCCATGTGGTTTGGCCACCTCGTGGCCCCACTTCGTATGCTCTTCGGTCTTCTCGGAAGGTTCGTGGCGAAATAGGCCCCCGGGTCTTCGTTTCGTCCAATTCCGAGAATATTTCGTTACTAGGATTTCGAAACCAAAAACAGCAGAAAATGTGAACCGGGACTTCGGCATCTTGTTAATAGGTTAGTTCCGTAAAATGCACGAATATGACATAAAGTGTGCATAAAACATGTAGGTATCATCAATAATATGGCATAGAACATAAGAAATTATCGATACATCGGAGACGTATCGTGGGCAACCTCCACTACCCATCGGTGGAGAACATAGCCGAGCGGGCGGATATCCTCAACGACCGCCTCGCTCC
>NC_061508.1:153513012-153555225 GCF_022539505.1 Lolium rigidum
ATTGCCAACACCAATTATTTTACCATTGATAGTAGGAGGTGCAGCAACATGTGAATTATTAGCATTGCTAGTGGTGGTAATAGTCCAAACTTTAGCTACATTTTCCTTTTTAGCTAGTTTTTCATTTTCTTCTCTATCCCACCTAGCACGCAGCTCAGCCATTAATCTTATATTCTCATTAATTCTAACTTGGATGGCATTTGCTGTAGTAACAATTTTATTTTCAATATCCTCAGGTTTAGCAGCCATTTTATTAATTAAAGAAGATTGTGACGCGTACATGTATGAGATTCGGGTTTCAAGCATTTGCAAGTTTAGTTTGCAACCCGTAAATCTCCATATTCAGATTTTCAAGTTGATTTCCTATATTCTTCAACAAGGTAGATTGCTCATTCATAGTTTTAGTAAACAACTTATTTTGCTCATATTGTGATTGCATAAAGCTCTTGGTGGATCTTTCAATTTCTAACATCTTTTCCTCATTAGGTGAAACTTATCTATTATAAGAATTACCATTAGCAGGATATGGTCTAGAATTTTGAGCAACCAATGAAACTAACGGAACATTATTAGGATCAACATTAGTCCTACCATTAACAAGCATAGACATAATAGCATCAATCTTATCACTCAAGGAAGAGGTTTCTTCAACAGAATTTACCTTCTTACCTTGTGGAGCTCTTTCCGTGTGCCATTCAGAGTAATTAATCATCATATTATCAAGAAGCTTTGTTGCTTCACCAAGAGTAATGGACATAAAGGTACCTCCAGCAGCTGAATCCAATAAATTCCGCGAAGAAAAATTTAGTCCCGCATAGAAGGTTTGGATGATCATCCAAGTAGTCAGTCCATGGGTTGGGCAATTTTTAACCGGAGATTTCATTCTTTCCCAAGCTTGAGCAACATGTTCATTATCCAATTGTTTAAAATTCATTATGCTACTCCTCAAAGATATAATTTTAGCAGGGGGATAATATCTACCAATAAAAGCATCCTTGCATTTAGTCCAGGAATCAATACTATTCTTAGGCGAGAGATAGCAACCAATCTTTAGCTCTTCCTCTTAATGAGAAAGGAAACAATTTTAATTTTATAATGTCACCATCTACATCTTTATATTTTTGCATTTCACATAGTTCAACAAAATTATTGAGATGGGCAGCAAGCATCATCGTAACTAACACTGTAAAAATTGCTCTCGCATAACAAGATTTAGTAAAGCAGGTTTAATTTTAAAGAATTCTGCTGTAGTAGCAGGTGGAGCAATAGGTGTGCATAGGAAATCATTATTATTTGTGCTAGTGAAGTCACACAACTTAGTATTTTCAGGGGTAGCCATTTTAGCAGTAGTAAATAAAGCAAACTAGATAAAGTAAATGCAAGTAAACTAATTTTTTTGTGTTTTTGATATAGAGTGCAAGACAGTAAATAAAGTAAAACTAGCAACTAATTTTTTTTGTGTTTTGATATAATGCAGCAAACAAAGTAGTAAATAAAATAAAGCAAGACAAAAACAACGTAAAGAGATTGGGAAGTGGAGACTCCCCTTGCAGCGTGTCTTGATCTCCCGGCAACGGCGCCAGTAAATTTGCTTGATGCGTGTAGTTGACACGTCCGTTGGGAACCCCAAGAGGAAGGTGTGATGCGCACAGCGGCAAGTTTACCTCGATAAGAAACCAAGGTTTAATCGAACCAGTAGGAGTCAAGAAGCACGTTGAAGGTTGATGGCGGCGGGATGTAGTGCGGCGCAACACCGGAGATTCCGGCGCCAACGTGGAACCCGCACAACACAACCAAAGTACTTTGCCCCAACGAAACGAGTGAGGTTGTCAATCTCACCGGCTTGCTGTAACAAAGGGTTAACCGTATTGTGTGGAAGATGATTGTTTGCAAGAAAACGAGTAAAAACAAGTATTGCGAGCAGATTTGTATTTCAGTATTAAAAGAATGGACCGGGGTCCACGAGTTCACTAGAGGTGTCTCTCCCATAAGATAAAAGCATGTTGGGTGAACAAATTACAGTCGGGCAATTGACAAATAGAGAGGGCATAACAATGCACATACATGATATGATAAGTATAGTGAGATTTAATTGGGCATTACGACAAAGTACATAGACCGCCATCCAACTGCATCTATGCCTAAAAAGTCCACCTTCAGGTTATCGTCCGAACCCCTTCCGGTATTAAGTTGCAAAGCAACGGACAATTGCATTAAGTATGGTGCGTAATGTAATCAACAACTACATCCTCGGACATAGCGCCAATGTTTTATCCCTAGTGGCAACAGACACAACACAACCTTAGAACTTTCGTCACTATCCCGGTGTCAATGCAGGCATGAACCCACTATCGAGCATAAATACTCCCTCTTGGAGTTAAAAGCAAAAACTTGGCCGAGCCTCTACTAGTAACGGAGAGCATGCAAGATCATAAACAACACATATGTAATAACTTGATAATTAACATAACATGGTATTCTCTATCCATCGGATCCCGACAAACACAACATAGAGTATTACAGATAGATGATCTTGATCATGTTAGGCAGCTCACAAGATCCAACAATGAAGCACAATGAGGAGAAGACAACCATCTAGCTACTGCTATGGACCCATAGAATAGGGGTGAACTACTCACTCATCACTCCGAGAGCGACCATGGCTGTGTAGAGTCCTCCGGGAGATGAATCCCCTCTCCGGCGGGGTGCCGGAGGAGATCTCCAGAATCCCCCGAGATGGGATCGGCGGCGGCGGCGTCTCGGTAAGGTTTTCCGTATCGTGGTTTTTCGCATCGGGGGTTTCGCGACGGAGGCTTTAAGTAGGCGGAAGGGCGAGTCGGGGGCCGACGAGGGGCCCACACCATAGGGCGGCGCGGGCCCCCCCTTGGCCGCGCCGCCATGTGGTGTCGCCACCTCGTGGCCCCACTTCGTATGCTCTTCGGTCTTCTGGAAGGTTCGTGGCAAAATAGGGCCCTGGGTCTTTGTTTCGTCCAATTCTGAGAATATTTTCGTTACTAGGATTTCTGAAACCAAAAACAGCAGAAAACAGGAACTGGCACTTCGGCACATTGTTAATAGGTTAGTTCCAGAAAATGCACGAATATGACATAAAGTGTGCATAAAACATGTAGGTATCATCAATAATATGGCATAGAACATAAGAAATTATCGATACGTCGGAGACGTATCAACGACCATCTAGCTACTGCTATGGACCCATAGTCCAGGGGTGAACTACTCACTCATCACTCCGGAGGCGACCATGGCGGTGAAGAGTCCTCCGGGAGATGATTCCCCTCTCCGGCAGGGTGCCGGAGGCGTTCTCCTAAATCCCCCGAGATGGGATTGGCGGCAGCGGCGTCTCTGGAAGGTTTTCCGTATCGTGGCTCTCGGTACTGGGGGTTTCGCGACGAAGACTATATGTAGGCGGAAGGGCAGGTCAGGAGGCGTTACGGGGGCCCCACACGCTAGGGCCGCGCGGGCCCCCCTGGGCCGCGCCGCCCTAGTGTGGCGGTGCCCCGTGGCCCCTCTTCGTCTTCTCTTTGGTCTTCTGGAAGCTTCGTGGCAAAATAGGCCCCTGGGCGTTGATTTCGTCCAATTCCGAGAATATTTCCTTACTAGGATTTCTGAAACCAAAAACAGCAGAAAACAGCAACTGGCTCTTCGGCATCTCGGAAAATGCATAAATATGACATAAAGTATGCATAAAACATGTAGATATCATCAATAATGTGGCATGGAACATAAGAAATTATCGATACGTCGGAGACGTATCAGCGTACAGCAGCAAGTTTTCCCTCAGTAAGAAACCAAGGTTTATCGAACCAGTAGGAGTCAAGGATCACGTGAAGGTCGTTGGTGACGGAGTGTAGTGCGGCGCAACACCAGGGATTCCGGCGCCAACGTGGAACCTGCACAACACAATCAAAGTACTTTGCCCCAACGTAACAGTGAGGTTGTCAATCTCACCGGCTTGCTGTAAAGAAAGGATTTATGCTCGATACTGGACCGGGGTCCACAGTTCACTATTGGTGTCTCTCCCATAAGATAAACAGATGTTGGGTGAACAAATTACAGTTGGGCAATTGACAAATAAAGAAGGCATAACAATGCACATACATATATCATGATGAGTACTATGAGATTTAATCGAGGCATTACGACAAGTACATAGACCGCTATCCAAGCATGCATCTATGCCGAAAAATTCCACCTTCGGGTTATCATCCGAACCCCTTCCGAGTATTAAGTTGCAAACAACGGACAATTGCATTAAGTATGGTGCGTAATGTAATCAACACAAATATCCTTAGACAAAGCATCGATGTTTTATCCCTAGTGGCAACAGCACATCCACAACCTTAGAACTTTCTCATCATTTGTCCCAGATTCAATGGAGGCATGAACCCACTATCGAGCATAAATACTCCCTCTTGGAGTCACAAGTATCAACTTGGCCACAGCCTCTACTAGCAACGGAGAGCATGCAAGAACATAAACAACATATATGATAGATTGATAATCAACTTGACATAGTATTCAATATTCATCGGATCCCAACAAACACAACATGTAGGATTACGGATAGATGATCTTGATCATGATAGGCAGCTCACAAGATCTAACATGATAGCACAATGAGGAGAAGACAACCATCTAGCTACTGCTATGGACCCATAGTCCAGGGGTGAACTACTCACACATCGATCCGGAGGCGATCATGGCGATGAAGAGCCCTCCGGGAGATGATTCCCCTCTCCGGCAGGGTGCCGGAGGCGATCTCCTGAATCCCCCGTGATGGGATTGGCGGCGGCGGCGTCTCTGTAAGGTTTTCCTTATCGTGGCTCTCGGTACTGGGGGTTTCGCGACGAAGGCTTTAAGTAGGCGGAAGGGTAGGTTTAGGGGTGACGCGAGGGACCCACACAACAGGGCGGCGCGGCCCCACCCTTGGCTGCGCGGCCCTGGCGTGGCGTCGCCTCGTCGCCCCACTTCGTAACTCCTTCGGTCTTCTGGAAGCTTCGTGGAAAAATAAGACCCTGGGCGTTGATTTCGTCCAATTCCGAGAATATTTCCTTACTAGGATTTCTGAAACCAAAAACAGCGTAAAACAACAGAATCGGCTCTTCGGCATCTCGTCAATCGGTTAGTGCCGGAAAATGCATAATAACGACATATAATGTGTATAAAACATGTGAGTATCATCATAAAAGTAGCATGGAACATAAGAAATTATAGATACGTTTGAGACGTATCAAGCATCCCCAAGCTTAGTTCCTACTCGCCCTCGAGTAGGTAAACCATAACAAAGATAATTTCTGAAGTGACATGCTATCATAATCTTGATCATACTATTGTAAAGCATATGAGATGAATGCAGCGATTCGAAGCAATGGCAAAGATAATGAGTAAACAAATGAATCATATAGCAAAGACTTTTCATGAATAATACTTTCAAGACAAGCATCAATAAGACTTGCATAAGAGTTACTCATAAAGCAATAGATTCAAAGTAAATGCATTGAAGCAACACAAAGGAAGATATAAGTTTCAGTGGTTGCTTTCAACTTCAACATGTATATCTCATGGATATTTGTCAACACAAAGTAATATAACAAGTGCAATAGGTAAACATGTAAGAATCAATGCACACAGTTGATACAAGTGTTTGCTTCTAAGATAGAAAGAATAGGTAAACTGACTCAACAATAAAGTAGAAGATTGGCCCTTCGCGAGAGGAAGCATGGATTACTATATTTGTGCTAGAGCTTTTCATTTTGAAAACAAGAAACAATTTTTTCAACGGTAGTAATAAAGCATATGTGTTATGTATACGATATCCTATAAGTTGCAAGCCTCATGCATAGTATACCAATAGTGCCCGCACCTTGTCCTAATTAGCTTGGATTAACATGGATTATCATAGCATAGCATATGTTTCAACCAAGTGTCACAAAGGGGTACCTCTATGCCGCCTCGTACAAAGGTCTAAGGAGAAAGTTCGCATTGGATTTCTCGCTTTTGATTATTCTCAACTTAGACATCCATACCGGGACAACATATACAACAGATAATGGACTCCTCTTTAATGCATAAGCATACAACAACAGTTAAAATTCTCATAAGAGATTGAGGATTGATTGTCCAAACTGAAACTTCCACCATGAATCATGGCTTTAGTTAGCGGCCCAATGTTCTTCTCTAACAATATGCATACTCAAACCATTTGATCATGAAAATCGCCCTTACTTCGAGACAAGACGAACATGCATAGCAACTCACATGATATTCAACAAAGGTAAAAGTTGATGGCGTCCCCAGAAACATAGTTACCGCGCAACAAGCAACTTATTAAGAAATAAGACACATAAGTACATATTCTTCACCACAATAGTTTTTAAGGATATTTTCCCATGAGCTATATATTGCAAAGACAAAGGAATAGAATTTTTAAAGGTAGCACTCAAGTAATTTACTTTGGAATGGCGGAGAAACACCATGTGGTAGGTAGGTATGGTGGACACAAATGGCATGGTTATTGGCTCAAGGATTTGGATGCACGAGAAGAATTCCTCTCAATACAAGGCTAGGCTAGCAAGGTTGTTTGAAGCAAACTCAAGTATGAAACGGTACAGCAAGACTCACATATGAACATATTGTAAGTATTATAAGACTTTACATCGTCTCCTTGTTGTTCAAACACCTTAACCAGAAAATATCTAGACTCTAGAGACCAATCATGCAAACCAAATTTTAACAAGCTCTATGTAGTTCTTCATTAATGGGTGCAAAGTACATGATGCAAGAGCTTAAACATGATCTATATGAGCACAAAAATTGTCAAGTATCAAATTATTCAAGACATTATACCATTTACCACATGCGGCATTTTCTGTTTCCAACCATATAACAATGAACGAAGTAGTTCAACTTTTGCAATGAACATTAAGAATAAATCTAAGAACATGTGTGTTCATACGAAACAGCAGAGCGTGTCTCTCTCCCAAACAAAGAATGCTAGGATCCAAATTTATTCAAACAAAAACAAAAATAAAAACAAACAGACGCTCCAAGTAAAGTACATAAGATGTGACGGAATAAAAATATAGTTTCACTAGAGGTGACCTGATAAGTTGTCGATGAAGAAGGGATGCCTTGGGAATCCCCAAGCTTAGATGCTTGAGTCTTCTTAAAATATGCAGGGATGAACCACGGGGGCATCCCCAAGCTTAGACTTTTCACTCTTCTTGATCATATTGATCATCCTCCTCTCTTGACCCTTGAAAACTTCCTCCACACCAAACTCAAAACAATCTCATTAGAGAGTTAGTGCATAATTGAAAATTCATATATTCAGAGGTGACATAATCATTCTTAACACTTCTGGACATTGCACAAAGCTACTGAAAGTTAATGGAACAAAAAAATCCATCAAACATAGCAAAATAGGCAATGCAAAATAAAAGGCAGAATCTGTCAAAACAGAACAGTCCGTAAAGACGAATTTTTTAGAGGCACCAGACTTGCTCAGATGAAAATGCCCAAATTGAATGAAAGTTGCGTACATATCTGAGGATCACTCACGTAAATTGGCAGATTTTTCTAAATTTTCTACAGCAGGGGCGGCTCAATTTCGTGACATCAAGAAATCTGTTCCTGCGCAGTAATCCAAATCTAGTATTGACTTTACTATCAAAGACTTTACTTGGCACAACAATGCAATAAAATAAAGATAAGGAGAGGTTGCTACAGTAGTAACAACTTCCAAGACTCAAATATAAAATAAAAGTGTAGAAGTAAAATAATGGGTTGTCTCCCATAAGCGCTTTTATTTAACGCCTTTCAGCTAGGCGCAGAAAGTGTGAATCAAGTAACATCAAGAGATGAAGCATCAACAGAGGGGTTTGGAGTTTTATCAACTATGCATTGTATCTTATCTATGTAAGTTTCAGAGGCTCCTTTTTCATTATTCTTAGGTTTGCTATTCTCATCAAACAAATTTTCAGGAACAAGCCAACCATAGTTATTTTCTAGAGCTTCATGCATTCCTAGGAGCTTACAAGGTATTGATGTCTTAATCTCCCCTTCACAATTAACTTTATTAGTGTACTTTAATCTATCTTTTTCCATTTTTTCAAGGGTACTAGCAAAGTTGGTATAAGAGCCAAGCATCTTATATTTAATAAAGACTTTTCTAGCCTCTCTTGCTATACCACCAAATTCTTTAAGAAGGGTCTCTAAGACAAAATATTTCTTTTCTCCTTTCTCCATATCACAGAGTGTAAGAAACATGTGTTGAATTATGGGATTGATATTAACAAATTTAGTTTCCAACATGTGTACTAAAGAAGCAGCAGCAATTTCATAAGTAGGAGCAAATTCTACCAAGTGTCTATCTTCAAAATCTTCAGATGTACTAACATGAGTGAAAAAATCTTCTATATTATCTCTTCCAATTATAGACCCTCGTCCCACCGGTATGTCTTTTAGAGTGTACTTAGGAGGAAACATGATGAAATAAACAAAAGGTAAATAAAGTAAATGCAAGTAACTAATTTTTTTGTGTTTTCAATAAAGAGAACAAGACAGTAAATAAAGTAAATCTAGCAACTAATTTTTTTTGTGTTTTTGATATAAGAGCAAACAAAGCAGTAAATAAAATAAAGCAAGACAAAAACAAAGTAAAGAGATTGGATGTGGGAGACTCCCCTTGCAGCGTGTCTTGATCTCCCCGGCAACGGCGCCAGAAAATATGCTGTTGATGTGGGAGTTGAAAATCTTTGTGGTGTAACTTTTCTTTGTTCCCCTGCAACGACGCCAGAAAATATGCTTGATAGTGTGTAAGCACACGTCCGTTGGGAACCCCAAGAGGAAGGTGTGATGCGTACAGCAGCAAGTTTTCCCTCAGTAAGAAACCAAGGTTTATCGAACCAGTAGGAGTCAAGGATCACGTGAAGGTCGTTGGTGACGGAGTGTAGTGCGGCGCAACACCAGGGATTCCGGCGCCAACGTGGAACCTGCACAACACAATCAAAGTACTTTGCCCCAACGTAACAGTGAGGTTGTCAATCTCACCGGCTTGCTGTAAAGAAAGGATTAGATGTATAGTGTGGATGATGATGTTTGTTTGCGAAGAACAGTAACGAACAATTGCAGTAGATTGTATTTCAGATGTAAAGGATTGGACCGGGGTCCACAGTTCACTAGTTGGGTGAACAAATTACAGTTGGGCAATTGACAAATAAAGAAGGCATAACAATGCACATACATATATCATGATGAGTACTATGAGATTTAATCAGGGCATTACGACAAGTACATAGACCGCTATCCAGCATGCATCTATGCCTAAAAAGTCCACCTTCAGGTTATCATCCGAACCCCTTCCAGTATTAAGTTGCAAACAACAAGACAATTGCATTAAGTATGGTGCGTAATGTAATCAACACAAATATCCTTAGACAAAGCATCGATGTTTTATCCCTAGTGGCAACAGAGACATCCACAACCTTAGAACTTTCTCGTCATCGTCCCAGCATTTAATGGAGGCATGAACCCAGTATCGAGCATAAATACTCCCTCTTGGAGTTAAGAGTAAAAACTTGGCCAGAGCCTCTACTAATAACGGAGAGCATGAAAGATCATAAACAACACATAGGTAATAGATTGATAATCAACTTGACATAGTATTCAATATTCATCGGATCCCAACAAACACAACATGTAGGATTACAGATAGATGATCTTGATCATGATAGGCAGCTCACAAGATCTAACATGATAGCACAATGAGGAGAAGACAACCATCTAGCTACTGCTATGGACCCATAGTCCAGGGTTGAACTACTCACACATCGATCCGGAGGCGATCATGGCGATGAAGAGCCCTCCGGGAGATGATTCCCCTCTCCGGCAGGGTGCCGGAGGCGATCTCCTGAATCCCCCGAGATGGGATTGGCGGCGGCGGCATCTCTGTAAGGTTTTCCGTATCGTGGCTCTCGGTACTGGGGGTTTGGCGACGAAGGCTTTAAGTAGGCGGAAGGGTAGGTTTAGGGGCGACGCGAGGGACCCACACAACAGGGCGGCGCGGCCCCACCCTTGGCCGCGCGGCCCTGGCGTGGCGTCGCCTCGTCGCCCCACTTCGTAACTCCTTCGGTCTTCTGGAAGCTTCGTGGAAAAATAAGACCCTGGGCGTTCATTTCGCCCAATTCCGAGAATATTTCCTTACTAGGATTTCTGAAACCAAAAACAGCAGAAAACAACAACTGGCTCTTCGGCATCTCGTCAATAGGTTAGTGCCGGAAAATGCATAATAACGACGTATAATGTGTATAAAACATGTGAGTATCATCATAAAAGTAGCATGGAACATAAGAAATTATAGATACGTTTCAGACGTATCAGGGACTCATGAGCCAGCAGCTTACTCAACGTTTCAAAGGCGGCATGAGATCGAAAGAAAAAGGCAAGTGACAAAATATCAGGAGCCAAAGATAATCCAAGAAAAAAACTTTATTGTACATAGAGGATGACATGCGGGTCCCAATTAGCAGCAGCGGTCTCTACGTTTCAAATGCGGCTTGACATCAAAAGAAAAAGAAAGTTGATTGTACATAGAGGATGACATGCGGGTCCCATGAGTCAGCAGCTTACCCAACGTTTCCAAGGCGGCAGGGGATCAAAAGAAAAAGGAAATAGCCAAAAATCAGAGGGTGAAAAAAATACAAGAAAATAAAATTTTATAGCACATAGAGGATGACATGCGGATCCCATGAGCCAGCAGGTTCCTCAACGTTTCAAACGTGGCATGAGATCGAAAGAAAAAGGCAAGTGACCAAATATGAGGAGCCAAAAATAATTCAAGAAAAGAAAGTTTTATAGTACATAGAGGATGACATGCGGGTCCCATGATCCTGCAGGTTCCTCAACGTTTCAAACGTGGCATGAGATCGAAAGAAAAAGGCAAGTGACCAAATATCAGGAGCCAAAAATAATTTAAGAAAAGAAACTTGATTGTACATAGAGGATGACATGCGGGTCCCATTTAGCAGCAGCGGTATCACCGTTTGAGAGGCTGCATGGGATCGAAAGAAAAAATGCAAGTGACCAAATATCAGGAGCCAAAAATAATCCAAGAAAAGAAATTTTATTGTACATAGAGGATGACATGCGGGTCCCTTTTTCCAGCAGCGGTCTCAACGTTTCCAAGGCGGCACAGGACCAAAAGAAAAATGAAGTAGCCAGAAATCAGGGGGTGAAAAAAATCCAAGAAGAAAGATTTCAATTGGGCTGCATCTGGACATCTGGGCCTTCGAACTATCCTACTTGGCCTTTTGACTCGTACAATTTCAGCCCACTCCAAAACAGGAAGTTCGGAATTTTCTTAAAAAAACAGGAAAGTCCTATGCTTCGCAAAAACAAAAAAACAAGGAGATTCAACATATAAGTTTGTTTATGTAAAAATAAAGATTTAATTTATCCGTTTGAAATAGCTCAGAGCGCAATACACTGTTTATTGTCTGCAAAATAATCAAGATATCTCATGTTTCTTGTACGGGGAGGCTGACATCGGGGACCCATGAGCCAGCAGCGTCGTCAACGTTTTAAAGGCGGCAGGGGATGGAAAGAAAAAATAAACCAAAAATCTGTTGGTAAAAAATCCAAGAAGAGAAACATTTCCGTTCTAAGAGGATGACATGCGGGACCCATGAGGCAGCAGCATCCTCAACGTTTATTGTTCATAGAGGCTGACATGTGGGACCCGTGAGCCAGCAGCGTCCTCAACGTTTTAAAGGCGGCAGGAGATCGAGAGAAAAAATAAGAGAAAAATCATTTGGTAAACAAAATCCAAGAAAAGAAACATTCACCGTTCTGAGAGGATGACATGCGGGACCCATGAGGCAGCAGGATCCTCAACGATTCCAAGACGGCAGGGGATCAAAGGAAAAAAAAGGAAATATCCAGAAATTAATTAGGGGTACAAAATAAATCCATCAAAGGAAACTTTTATTGTTCACAGAGGATGACATGTGGGACCGACCTACCAACAGCGTCCTCATCGTTTCAAAGGGGGCAGGAGATCAAAAGAAAAAGGCAAATAGCCAGAAATTAGGGATCAAAAAATAACTCCAAGAAAGGAAACTTTTATTGTTCATAGAGGATGACATGCGGGACCCATGAGCCAGCAGCTTACTCAACGTTTCAAAGGCGGCATGAGATCGAAAGAAAAAGGCAAGTGACAAAATATCAGGAGCCAAAGATAATCCAAGAAAAGAAACTTTATTTTACATAGAGGATGACATGCGGGTCCCATTTAGCAGCAGTGGTCTCAACGTTTCAAATGCGGCTTGAGATCAAAAGAAAAAGAAAGCTGATTGTACATAGAGGATGACATGCGGGTCCCATGAGTCAGCAGCTTACTCAACGTTTCTAAAGCGGCAGGGGATCAAAAGAAAAAGGAAATAGCCAAAATTCAGAGGGTGAAAAAAAATCCAAGAAAATAAACTTTTATAGCACGTAGAGGATGACATGCGGGTCCCATGAGCCAGCAGGTTCCTCAATATTTCAAGGCATCAGACCGAAAGAAAAATGCAAGTGACCAAATATCAGGATCCAAAAATAATTCAAGAAAAGAAACTTGATTGTACATAGAGGATGACATGCGGGTCCCATGAGTCAGCAGCTTACTCAACGTTTCCGAGGCGGCAGGGGATCAAAAGAAAAAGGAAATAGCCAAAAATCAGAGGGTGAAAAAAAATCAAAGAAAATAAACTTTTATAGCACATAGAGGATGACATGCGGGGTCCCATGAGCCAGCACGTTCCTCAACGTTTCAAACGTGGCATGAGATCGAAAGAAAAAGGCAAGTGACCAAATATCAGGATCCAAAAATAATTCAAGAAAAGAAACTTGATTGTACATAGAGGATGACATGCGGGTCCCATTTAGCAGCGGCGGTATCACCGTTTGAGAGGCTGCACGTGATCGAAAGAAAAAGGCAAATGACCAAATATCAGGAGCCAAAAATAATTCAAGAAAAGAAAGTTTTATAGTACATAGAGGATGACATGCGGGTCCCATTTAGCAGCAGCGGTATCACCGTTTGAGAGGCGGCACGGGATCGAAAGAAAAAGGCAAGTGACCAAATATGAGGTTCCAAAAAAAAATCCTAGAAAAGAAAGTTTTATAATACATAGAGGATGACATGCGGGTCCCATTTAGCAGCAGCGGTCTCACTGTTTGAGAGGCGGCAGGGGATCGAAAGAAAAAGGTAAGTGACCAAATATGAGGTGCCAAAAAAATCGAAGAAAAGAAAGTTTTATAGTACATAGAGGATAACATGCGGGTCCCATTTAGCAGCAGCGGTATCACCGTTTGAGAGGCGGCAGGGGATCGAAATAAAAAGGCTAGTGACCAAATTTGAGGTGCCAAAAAAAAAACTCCAAGAAAAGAAAGTTGATTGCTCATAGAGGATGATATGCGGGTCCCAATTAGCAGCAGCGGTCTCAACGTTTCCAAGGCGGCAAGGGATCAAAAGAAAAAGGAAGTAGCCAGAAATCAGGGGGTCAAAAAAATCCAAGAATAGAAAGAATTTTGGTTCATAGAGGATGACATGCGGGACCCATGATCCTGCATCGTAAACGGTTCGATCGGAGAGCGTTGAAAGAGATGGCGCGATCGAGAAAAAAAACAATGCCAGAGAGGCTGCCATCTGGGCCCTACATCCCTGGGTGGTGCGGATTTGCGTTGACTCGGCCGGCGAACCCGAAAATTCGAGATGCACCACGTCCCGGGCCACCATACGCGGCGTTTTGGCCGTTTTCGTCGGGCTAGGTGGCCTCAAAAACGAGAAAAAAAACGTTTTGACATGCACAACAGAGAGACCAAAAATTGTCGGCCATGGTGCACCAGCAACCACGGCGCGACTTCAACTTCGTCGGCCATGGCAACTTTTCTTGTAGTGTTGGTAACTTGTTTCTTACAAAGTAATACCAAATAAAATCCTACATATCACTAAATAAGAAAAATATTATTTGTAAAATAATTTGAATCTTTCCAAGATGATATTCAAATTCATGCCCATGTGGATACTTAATTCAAATCCAAATAGTAATTAATAGGCCAATGTTTCAATACCCATATTAAAGTGTACTACCTTCGTCCCAAGGAATAAGGCGCACGCGTATTCCAAGACGAACTTTGACCACAAAAATTAAGCAACAAAATCTTGATTATGTTATATGTAATTAGTATCGTTGGATTCATATTGAAAAGCACTTTTAATAATGTTAATTTCATACAAACAATCTTTATATATTTGAAGTAATTCTTAGTCAAACGAAAAGCACGTAAAATGAGGGCGCCTTATTCATTGAATCGGAGCGACAATCTTTAAAGTGCCTTGGATGAATTACATCAGAATTCAAACAATAAAGTTTTACAAAACATGACTGAATTCAAATAAAATTTGAATAAACAAAATGGAAAACAGAAAAAGTAAAAAAAACAGAAATAAGAGAAAAAGAGAAACAGGCTTACCTGGCTCACCTAGCCATGTAGCCCGTGAAGCAGCCCAACATCCAGGCCCAGCACCACCTCCATAGCATCCTGGCCCAGCCCACCATACCCCTTCGTTGAAATATCAACGAGAGGGGGTCGTCCTCATCTCCTTCCTCGCGCATGGAAGCCAGCACAACGCCGTGGCCATCTTCTCCTCGTCGGTGTCGATCCCTCGACGCTCGGCTGCGTGATGAGGCATGCCACCGAGCCCTATAAATAACTTGGAAGGAAACCCTAGCATCGTTTTCCTCTCTCTGCTCCATTTCCGTCTCCTTCCGAAACCCTAGCTCGCCGGCCTCGTTCATCATCGTCGATTGGAGCCTCTTCGAGCACCGCCGTGGTCACCATCATCCTCGCCACCCTCGACTTGCCCAGCATACGCGAGGAATCGAGTCGCAGACCACTGGAGCATCCTCGTCGACCTCATCGTCTCCGATGCCGACATCCATTAATTCCGGAGAACCAGACCTCTGTTCGCCTCGCCGTGAAGCTCTGCGTGCTCGCGGTGAGTTACTGAACCTCTAGCGCATCATAGCCCTCTCCCAAGGCCTCTGGTTCGCCCTAGCGTTGTACGCCTGCAACCGTCTCCGCTCGGCCTCGTCGCCGGCGAAGCTCCGGTGACAATTAGCCAGCGGCGCCGCCACCATAGTGTTCACCGTGCCACGTCGAGTCATTAAGCCTAATAGCGCGTCCGCGGGAGCACCACAGCGCCGTCTCCGTCGACGACTGGTTCGCCGGCAGTGAGCTCCTGGCCACGTCATCGATTTGACTTGGTCAAAACCGAAGTGGACCACTGGCCCACCTGTCTGTGTCTGTGAGTAGCTCTTGTCTAGGTAGGTTTAGTAGTTTTCTGTTTTAATTCAAATTTGACAAATTGCTGAAACATTACAGAAATAAATCAAATTCATTTCAATTCTGAAAAATACAAATGAGATATCAAAATGATCATAAAAATAAATTCTATCCAATAAAAATATAATATGAAATTTTAATTTTAAATAAAAAAATTAATTGCTTAATACTTATTAATTAAGCCTTTTCTTTTATTTTAAATTCAAATCAAATTCAATAATTAAGAAAAACTTATAAATTTAGTAAACACTAAAAAGAAAATATTCAAACTAAATTTCTTTATTTATTATCTTATTAAATCCTTATTAGAGGGATTTAAACCCTAATTAATAATTGTCCTAATTATTAACTCATTAAAAATAATAAAAGACCAAGACCAATATTACTCTTAGTTCAAAGTTGTTAATAACTTCAACTGCATAATCAAGTTATTACTTTAAGAGTGCATCCCTAATTAGGAAACCCTAGTTCCATTATAAATAAAGTGATAACCTCATAATTTTATGTGGAACCCTAAAACCCTAATTCAATTAGGAACCCGAGCTCCACTATTTCATGCAAACCCTAGTTTAATTTTAAACCAAAACCTAGGCTAACACATGTAAGCATATTACTTCCTTTTGACTCATAGATACATAGTAACAATTAAATGCTTGTCATGTCTTTATAAAATGTAGAAACCCTATCACTAATAATTTAGCATTCCATGTATGCATCCTCATCAGACCTACATGATCACATAGGGTCAACCAAGTGTAAACCCTAGTTACTATCCTCTAAAGCATCAACATTAGTTATCCATACTAAGCATCACACCATTGTGATGAACCCTAATAGCAACCATACCTACTATTTTGCATTACATAACCATGTTCCACTAAACCCTATAAGTACTTCATAATTATGAATCATCCTATTTAGGAATCACCCATTCCTTACTTAATGGATCCAATAGCAAACCCTAGACAACCTCAACCTTAATTGAAATACTTCTTATCTTTTAAGTCATCTATCTATTGCTATGTATTTGTATACTAAGTTCAATGTTGTTCATGCAATTTAAATATCTGATGAGCTGGGCTGGCTTCTAGATTATGGATTGGTTTATTTTGTAGCTTCTTCTTTGTAGCTTCTAGAGTCTTCTGGTGTTCTCTAGGATAGACTTGACAGTAGTTTCATTGGTTTATTTTGTAGGCATGGTTTGTAAGCAGTGAAAGAGCCCCGCCAAACAATATTAACTCAGAATATTTGTTGTTGAGAATTTACACTATTATATCAGAAGATTATTACATAAAGAGGCCTATGTACAAGATCCACCAACGTGGAACCCAAAAAGTCCTAACCTAACAGATAGGGAAACAACTTCGTGTTAACACTTATTGACTAACAAGATAGAAAAGAGAGAGGTGCTACAGAAATATATGGGCGATCAGGTCCTTGCGTGGTGATTGGAGGTTTCTTTGACTCTGCAGCTGAGGATGGTGAGGTCTTGGGAAAGTTGTCTCTGAATATTAGTATAACTCTCTCTAGACTATTGCTGCCTATGAAAAAACATGTTGCTTCGGCACATGATTTGAGCCCAGAGGGTTAGGTGTACTATTTCCAGTACTTTGAAGTTATGCCTATTAAAAACGGTTTTGCTATGTCTCAGTCAACTGAGATTTTCTTAAGTCTAAGTCACTTACAAAAAAGTACTTGAGTTGCACTTTTCTGTTAAAAAAGTGCAATTGCATTTTTCTGTCAGAAATGTGCAACTGGACTGAGTTGCACTTTTCTTTAAACTGTAGTTGCACTTTTCTGAGTTGACTGAGACTTAGGAAAATCTCAGTCAACTGAGACATAGACACACCCTATTAAAAATACTCTCCGTCTCAAAATAAGTTGCTCAACTTTTTGTAGATACGGGTGTCTACAACTAAAATATGTCTATATACTTCCATATATAGACTAAGTTGAGCAAGTTATTTGGGACGGAGGTAGTAGTTCATTTGTCCATAGGTTTGAGCTATTTTTCACATCATGAACTATTGTTTAACCTATTAGAATTGTACCATACACTTACCATATGTATTACTGCAATCCAAGGTTATTCAAAGACATAATTGACACTGTTATGTATAAGATGTGGTTAGACAAAAGAATAGCCACGCCAAAAAATTAAATGTTCGTACCAGAGGACGGCGCAACAAAGCGCGCTGGGTCCATCTAGTAATCCATCCATTCAACAACATTGTAGCAATATTGGGGACGTTTTCAAGTAGAACAACGAAGTCCTAGAAAATAACATACATCTAGGCATATATGAGTCATTTACTACCAATGGTCCAAGAGGTTTTGTGATTCATATGTTTCCTATTACTTCCCCTCTCTCTCCATCCTTCTCACTGAAAAGATCTGGCATCTTAGATACTAGCATATGCATATTTTTTCCTTTCTGAAATGGAGGTACTCCTGGAGTATAGTGCGCGCCCACACACATATACTACGGCAATCGAGCATGTAATTGTTTCTTGCCTGCTTTGTCATGAATGGAAACAACATTGAATGTCACACTAGTAGAAACAAGGGCTTTGGTTTTTTGCTCCAAAGATCTTTTGCACTGAATTTGGCACGAACTGGTGCTAAAGGGGTCATTAGCACCGGTTCGTGCGGTCTGGACGTCCAGGGGACCAGCCGCGGCATTAGCACCGGTTCGTGTGGGACCTTTAGCACCGGTTCGTAACACGAACCGGTGCTAAAGGGTTGGCGTCAGCCGCGAACCCTTTTGCACCGGTTCGTGTTACGAACCGGTGCTAAAGGTCTACATTTTTGCACCGGTTCGTAACACAAACCGGTGCAAAAGGTTTTTCAGCTCCCCACGCACCTCCACACACACCCCCCCCCCCCCCCCCCCTCCCGTGGATCGCCTTTTTTAACAATGTAAAATACAAAAGAAAATGATACAAAATTTAAAAAATAAAATCTTTTGAGATTCGTGTATGTTATGCAACCTACTATTAGGGAAAATTAACAAATTTGAATTTTCACTTTTATTGCAAAAAATGTTTGAAAATTGGTAAAACCGCATTAACTTTTGCATACGACGTCGAAAACGTATAATATATCAAAATCATCGTGGGAAAAAGTTACATCCGAATTCACCCGGATTTACCTGGTTAGCTAATTTTTAGATTCTGAAAATTCCAAATGAAAATATGAAAGCAGGAAGATTTTAGTTTTTTCAGAAATTTGGGATTTTATTTTATTTTATTTTTTAAAATTAAAATTAATAATTGCATCCTGCATAAAGATTACTATTACTTTTAGCAAATAATAAGATTTTCAAATTTTCAGGTTTTAGGTTTGGCAAAAAAAAAATTGAAAAATTGAAAATAATTAAAAATAAAACAAATTATAAAGTTAATATTTATTTATTTATTCAAGATTATTATTACAACATTAGTTTTGTTTATTAAAATAATTATTTGAAATTTGAAAAATAAAGAAATATGACATCGACCGACATGTTAATAGGACTGATATGATACTAGTATCACATACATGCGCACGAAGCACTTGGATGCGGGATGGAAAGGAACTTGGAAATTAAGCGTGTTAGTGCTAGAGTAGTGGGAGGATGGGTGACTGAGCGGGAAGTTTGAGCACGAGTAAGTAGTTGGACTAGAGATAAGGGTAGTTAGAGTCTAAACTTGTGAAATAACTATAATATTAGAAATTTTGAAAAAAAAGGAAAAAAGAGGGAGTGGAAAATAATTCGAAAAAAAATTACGGTAGCGGGGTTCTACCGCGGCAGCGTTTTTGGGCTTTTTCTGCGGCGGCAGACCCTTTAGCACCGGTTCGTATTACGAACCGGTGCTAAAGGTCCTCCCGCTCGGACGCCCGGCAGCCGCCACGTGGTGCACCCTTTAGCACCGGTTCGCAACTGAACCGGTGCTAAAGGGGGGGGGGGGCCTTTTGCACCGGATCCTTTGCACCAGTTGGGCATCCGGTGCATATAGCCCTTACCAACCGGTGCAAAAGGTCCATTTTCTACTAGTGTCATCATGTTGGAACCTACATACATTTCTAATTTACCACCAACATTAGTTTATTGTTGGATTTAGCGAGTGTATAATTAGTGAGTATACTGTATATAAGTTCTACATCTGGATCATTTAAGACCAAAGATATAAGGAGGCCTCTTGTACATGCCCGACAGTTCCAAATTTTTAAACAAAGAGAAAATGGATTTCCCTTTTTCCAAAAATGAGAACCAACAAAAACTTTTATTGAATAAGGTGCTATCATAGTTCTTATGTTTGATAATTGTGTTTTTGCCAAAATGCTTTTGTGAACTACTTTGAAATGTTTCTAAACCCTAAACCTCACCCTCCTTTTTCAAGAGAGAACAAAATAAAAAGGTTTTAATTTAAAAAGAAAGGCCTATGTAAGCCTATGGCTATTCTTGCAAATACTAAACCTTGCCATGTCTACCTTGTGTAATGGTTTGCAAGACCTCCACAAACCTAACTTAGTGCTTACCCACAAATCCTTTGTGAAACAAAAAGAAAATAAAAAGGTACATAGAGGCATATGTGGCACATAGCCATAATGACAAATTTTGACCTATGCCCTCTTACGTTACCCAAATGGTTTGAAACCTTTACCAAACTCAATCTAACACTACGTAAACCCTAGACCATGCCTAAGTGAAGCAAGGAAAAAGAAAATAAGAAAAATCCAAATCAACACATACATGTACTTATGGCCATTTTGCAAAACTTTGACCTAGGCCAATTTGGCTTGTGCCATTAGTTGGAGAATGTTACTAAACACTTATAAACACTTTTGGAATCAAATCAAATCAAATCAAATTTGAATGCAAATTGTGCTCACATGCACTAATGGTCAAATCTGCCATTTTTAACCTGATGCCCACTTTGAGCCTCTGTATTGAGAGATTCTCAAACCAAACCAATCAAATTATTTGCACCTCATCCAAGACCATATCAAGGTGAACAACTTTGGTAAAGACCACCCCTACAAATTCATCCTAGATCAAAAGTTATGCTCAAGCAAAGTTGGAACATTTTAACAGATTCTTGTTAGTGTCAAATTTGAAACTTCACAAATCAATTTAATTTGAACACCACCACCACCATTGTGTTTCTATGATCACATGAAGCAACTCTAACAAATTTCATTCAAAATTTTGAAAGTTTTGTTCATGCGGCCATTACATCAAACACTTGGTGAGCAAGATCAAACCTAAATCAAAATCACTATTTGCAATAGTGCCCTGGCCAAACTTTGATCACCACTTGCTCAAGCTTTGTCTCCTGGTTCCCTCACACACTTTGCCCCTACTTGGACATGCTAGACAAGGCCAGACATGGCCATGCCAAGACCATGCCGGCCATGTCTCACCTATGCCATGCCAACCCTAGCCCTCCCCTTTTCTAGCTGTGCCCACCTTGTCTCCTAGATGCACCTCACTCTCCTGGTCACGCCTAAGCTAGCCACGGTCGAAGAGGAACCCTGCACCGCCGGGAACGCGCCCTGCCCCGACGCGCCCAGAACGTGCCAGGTCGCGCCAGGACACGCCCTGGACACGACAGAGCGTCGACGCGCGCCGTCGACACAGCCCCCCTCTCGCCCTCTCCCTTCTCACACTCACTCACCTGGACGACAGCAACCCGCCAGACACGCGCCCATGCCTGCGCAAGCGCGGTAGCCGCCGCCATCATCGCAGTTCTTCCGCCACCGTGCCGCACGGCATCGACATCGCTAGGGCTATCCCGACCACCCCTGTCCTCGCCAGCACGCTCCCTAGCCTCGCCTTGACGTCGCCTACCCAGCCCTGCCCTCGCCTTGCCCCTTCACTCACCGGAATAGCCGCGCCATGGATGACCTGCCGCACCCCCACGAGCACCTCCTCGCATCTATAAATAGAACCTCCCCCTTCACTTTCTGAGCACACCCTCTCACTCACCTCCCTCCTCTGAGCCTCCTCCACTCCTCCCCCATCCACATTGGCCACCGGAGCAAGCCAATTCCTCGTCGGAGCCCACGGAACCGTAGCAGGAGTCGCCGTTGATTGCGACCACCTCAGCTCCTCCCACGACCACCGCTGAACTCGCCGTCGTCGACAACCTCGAACACCGCCGACGCCCAGCCTCGCCGACCGCCGGTGAGCTCGCCCATGCCAAACCCTCGCCGCGCCAGTGAGCCCTCTCGCCGTCGATGACGATGAACGTGGATCGTTGGATCCCGTTCTAATCGTGCGGTCCACAATAGAACTTACCGCTTCGGCGTTGATGACAGGCTGACTGCTGGGTCCCACCTTGTCAGGCGGCCTGCTCGCGCTGGACGCGCAGTTGGGCCAGCCCACCTCCCTCTCTCCCTTTCTGGCCCGTTTATTTTCCCGCCTAGCCCATTTATTCAAATTCGAATTAAACAGTTTCAGTTAATTTGCTTACTGGTTCCAATTTCAAATTTAAATAAAACAAAATCTACCGAACCAAATTTGACCAACTTTATAATGTTGGGAAGCTTATGAAAAGCTCTATCCAACCACACTGGATTCAAATCCATATCTTGTGTAGAATTTGAATAGTAAAAATAACAAATCAGAGAGTTTTCAGGTTTCAAATAAATTTATAAAATCAACCAGGATGAATATTTAGGTGATTCAAATTCTCATAATTCACATTTCAAAAACTCTAATTGTTTATGCAAAAATATCACATGGTTACCTTGTATGATCATGGGCTAGAATCAAAAATTGGCTATGTAGTCAATACTAGCCCATTTCAATCATTTTCAAATGTAGGATTTTAAATCTATGAGGATAGCACCTCATTTAAATCTTCTTCCCAAGTGTTATGAAGTAATATGATGATCCTAGTTGCATGTTCTCATACTTGCTCACTTGAGGATCTTAAATCAAAGTAATATTTAAATTACATGAGATGATGAATCTCATTTAAATCTTTTTCCCCAAATAGTGATTATGAAGTGTTGACCTTGGTCAACATGATCTCATACTTAGTATTTGAGGAACTTAAATCTTAACAAGATTTAATGAGAGGAAATTATTTCCTCAAAGAACTAAAGAGAAGCACTAGTTAATAATTGTAATGAGAGGAAATTATTTTTCTTCAAGTAAGAAAACAAATTCAACCCACATGTTATGTATGTGATGATGCTAGGATAGTTTGTGTGAACCCCATTGTGTGACCAGTCTAGCTCTTACGCTTGTTTGGTGATTGTTACCTCGTATCCGTTTTTAGACGCTAGTACCGAGGAGTACCAGGAGGAGGAGGTCTACTTCCAGGAAGAGGAAGACCACTTTGATCAGTACACCAACCAAGGCAATCTAATATTCTTGCAAGTGCAAAGTGATACGTCCAAAACGTATCTACTTTCCCGAACACTTTTGCTATTGTTTGGCCTCTAATTTGTGTATTTTGGATGCAACTAACACGGACTAACGCTGTTTTCAGCAGAACTGCTCTGGTGTCTCGTTTTTGTGCGTAAATCCAACTTTCGGGAAAAACCTCGGAATTTATGCAGAAGGCCCTATTTTCCCAGGAAACTAACGGAGCCGAAGGGCAATTGAAGTGGAGGCCCGATGGCCCCACACCACCGGGCGGCGCGGCCCGTGGGGGCCCGCGCGGCCGGGTGGTGTGGCCCCCTCGGCCGGCCTCCGACGCCCCCTTCGGACTACTTATTCGCCTCGACCTAAAAACGCCCGGAGAGAAGTCGAAGTCGCCGTAAACCCTCCGAACGCCGCCACATCGCGAAACTCCGTCGCGGGAGCCGAGAGTCTCCGTTCTGGCACTCCGCCGGGACGGGGAATTGGAGGAGATCATCACCGCCATCACCGCCAACGCCTCTACATCAATCAGCCATGTTTCCCCCATCCATGTGTGAGTAATTCCCCCGCTGTAGGCCGAAGGGGATGGTAGGGATTGGATGAGATTGGTCATGTAATAGCATAAGATTGTTAGGGCATAGTGCCTAGTGTCCGTAGATGGTACTTTTATGATATTGTTGCAACTTGTTATGCTTAATGCTTGTCACTAGGGCCCGAGTGCCATGATCTCAGATCTGAACATGTTATTATTTCATCATGATATTCGTTGTTTATGATCTTACCTGCAAGTTGTATACACATGTCGCTGTCCGGAACCAATGGCCCCGAAGTGACAGAAATCGGGACAACCGGAGGGAATGGCAGTGATGTGAGGATCACATGTGTTCACGGAGTGTTAATTCTTTGCTCCGGTACTCTATTAAAAGGAGTACCTTAATATCCAGTAGTTTCCCTTGAGGCCCGGCTGCCACCGGCTGGTAGGACAAAAGATGTTGTGCAAGTTTCTCATTGCGAGCACGTACGACTATAATTGGAACACATGCCTATTGATTGATTAGTACTTGGATACCGTTTTATTATTATCTGCAAATGCCCTGCTATGATTGTTACATGAGTTTCTCTCATCCATGCAACGCCCGTTAATCCGTCCCCGTGCCTACAGTATTTTAATCCTGCTGTTTACTAAAATCACTACTGCTGTCTTTGTTACTCTGCTGCTGTTATTTCACTACTGCTATTACTATAAAACTGTTACTACTGATAAACTCTTGCGAGCAAGTCTGTTTCCAGTGCAGCTGAATTGACAACTCCGCCGTTAAGGCTTTCAAGTATTCTTTGTCTCCCCTTGTGTCGAATCAATAAATTGGGTAATACTTCCCTCGAAGACTGTTGCGATCCCCTATACTTGTGGGTCATCAAGACTATTTTCTCGGCGCCGTTGCCGGGGAGCATAGCTTTATTTGGAAGTTCACTTGGATTGATATTGTTCGCTGCAAATTCTCCATCATGGGTAAACCTCGCGATACTAAGATCGCCATATTACCATCCACTACAAGAAAAGGTACAATTCTGAGTACCTCTGCTACACTTGATTCACCATCTGTGATTGATAAACTTGTTTCACCGCCACATGCTTCGCATGCGGGTACATCTGCTGAATCTGAACACTCTCATAATACTGATAATATTTCTGCTGTGCTTGATGATAGTGGTTCATTGGGAACTTTTCTAGATGCTTCCATTGCTAGGTCTAGACAAATTGAAAATGCTGAAACTCCTGATGTTACTACACCCGTTAATTCACCCGAACTTGAATACTCTAGTGATGATCTTGATGAAGATTATGTGGAACTTGATGATGATTTTATTGAAAAATGCAATGCTACTACCGATGCAAGAAAAATTAAAAAGTTGCTTGCAGTAACATACCGTTAGATATAAACCGTCTCCCGATCCTAAATTTGCCACATCTCCTATAAACATTAGGGATAAAGATTATGATTTTTCTCTTGATCTATCTCATATAGCTATTGTTTAGAAAACACCTATTTGTGGTACTGAAAAAGAAAGTGCTGTTGAACACATGACTGAGTTATCTACTTTGAGTAGCTTGTTTTCTGATGATGTTAAGAAGCGTACTTACTTTGTTGCTAAAATATTTCCATTCTCATTGAAAGATGACGCTAAAACTTGGTATAATAATTTGCCACCTGGTTCTATTAAAAGTCCAAAAGAATTGCTTGCTCGTTTTCTTTCGGAAATATTTTCCCGCTAGTGCTCAACATGCTCGCTTTGCAAAGAGTTTATAGTTTTGATCGTGGAGATGAAGAGAAATTGCCTCGAGGCTTGGGCAAGATTTTGCTCTCTTATTAGAGCTTTGCCTCGACCATGATTTAGAAAAGCATGAATTACTTGATATATTTTATAGTGGACTAACCATTGATTCTAGGGCATACCCGGATAGTTGTGCTGGTTGTGTTTTCGGAAAAGAACTCCGGACGACGCTCGAAGAATTATTGGCTAAAATAGGCCGGAATTATGATGATTGGAATACGCTCGAACCAACTCCAACGCCAATAGTGAAGAAGAGGGGTTTAATTAAATTGAATGATGAAGATATGAGGGAAGCCAAGAAGTCTCTCAAGGAGAAAGGTATTAAATCGAAGATGTGAAGAATCTACCTCCAATAGAAGATATATCCGAGATAATCCCCCCTTCATCCATGATTGAGGTAAACTCCCTTCAACGCTTTACTAGGGAAGATATTCCGTATTCGAAACCTCTCCGCACAATGCTTAGATGAGTTTGATAATTATATTGTTAAGCAAGAGAATTTTAATATGAGAGTAGAGAATCATTTAATGGAAAATTCTCAAGCTATTAGTGAATTGCATGGTATTGTGGAGAGAACCTCCAATGATGTTAAGATGCTTGTTAAACATTTTCAAATGATTCAAACTCAAATTGATCAACTCACTAAAGTGCAAAATGACTTGTTAGGAAATAATGCTAAAGAAAAACATGCTTATGAAGTAACAACTAGAGGTGGTGTCTCTACCCAGGATCCTCTATATCCTGAAGGGCATCCCAAAAGAATTGAACAAGATTCTCAACGCACTGAACCTAAAGCTCATTCTAAGAAAAAGAAAAAGAAACATAAAAATGTTGTAGAATCCTCTGAACCTGTCACTACAAGAAATCTGCCATAAGTTGACGAAATAAAGGTGTCACTAAAACGTCACTAACGGCTACTTGTGACGTTATTGTGACAACTTTCAAAACGTCGAAAGTCGGGAGTCGACAATGAGTGCTTACGACGTTCCACTTGAAAACGTCTTAAAGCTTTATGACGTTTTAAAATGTCATCGATCGCATGACGTTCCCAAAACGTCATGGGCACCGCCCCCGAGTCCAGGCGTGGCAATCCGACGTGGCAAAATTGTGACGAATTAGAAACGTCGTTATTTGAATTCAGCCCGGTCCATTCAGCTCCTTATATGGGCTGAGCCCATTAGTTCTGATTTTTTTTTCGGCTTTGTTGGGCCTTGGCCCGTAACTGGCCCAATTACCTCGGCCTTTTTAGCTTTTTTTTTTTCAACGGCCTTTTCGTCGCTTTACTGATCGGGCCCGGGCCAATTTCCATTGGGCCGTGGCCTTTTAGGACCCATTACGAGCTTTGGGCCGTGGCCTTTTAGGACCCATTACGGCTTTGGGCCGTGGCCTTTTTAGGACCCATTACAGTTTTGGGCCGTGGCCTTTTTAGGACCCATTACAGGTTTGGGCCTTGGCCTTTTAGGGTCCATTAAGATTTTGGGCCTAGGCCTTTATAGGGTCCACAGAGGTTTTGGGCCACAGCCTTCTTGGGGTCCATAAAGATATTGGGCCTTGGCCTTTTGGGTCCATAAAAGTTATGGGCTTTGGCCTTTTTACGGTCCTGCAAGTTTTTTGGGCTTCGGCCTTTTTTGGCCTTTTCAACTCCCATTTTTCGAAAATGCAATTAATTATTTGTTGGGCTCTAGCCTTTTAAGAGCCCATATATTTCTAGGCTACTTTGGGCCTTGGCCTTTTAAGAGCCCACAATAGCCCAACAGTGCATATATTAAATTAGGAAATTCAACAGCAAAATATAAAAGACAACATTTCAAATCTGCAAATTTCACAGCGAGTGACAAGACAGAAATGACCAGGTTCACAGCATTCACCAACATGCCAAGAAAGTTCACGGATTCACGGTAAGAAGTTCACAGATTCACGGTAAGAAGTTCACGGATTCACGAGTAAGAAGTTATTGTCACGCTGCCAGGATATGACCAAGTTCCATGGCGGGACACAAAAAGGGATACGACCAGCAGCAGGAGCTAATTCGCAGATGCTCCAAAGATGGACATCATGTGAGCAAGCCTCCTATCACTTTCCTCAGTCCGCTTGAGGAGCTCCATGTAGTCCTTGTCACGCTGAGCTTGTGCGGCTTCATTTGCCGCTTGCTTCTCCTTCTGGGCAGCAGCTTCTTCCATGATGGCGAGCAAGCTGGCTGCTTCATCCGTTCAGCTTCCTCCTGGGACCTCTTCACTGTGCTTCCGGGTCATGAACATGCGCCGATACGACGAGCTGCGGTGGGCTTGTTGAGCTTGACGGTGGAACTGGGCTGAAGTCCGAGCATTCTTCGGGAAAGTGCTGTGCTTGGCTTCCTTGCTAAGAACCTTTGCAACAACAACGATCGCAGACCTTGGCGGTGCACCTTCCGGCACAGGAATAGCCATCTCAGCCTTCCATATCAGCCCGGAGATCCATTTCCAAAAGATTCATCAATTCGAGAAACGCGCAGGTCCAAGAATGGTTCACAAAAGTGAAATGAACAAGTCACTTACTATTGCAGCTAGAGCTTCCTCGGAGAAACCATCCTTCTTGCCGTGATGGGTCGCCTTAAAGATGTCGACCGCATCTAGCTCTTCACCTCTGCGCTCCTCCCTCCGGAAATGATGTTCACCAAGAATCGAACATAAGCTTGTGGAGACAAGAGAAAGATGCAAAAGGAAATTCTGTAAGAGTGTTCTTACGAGTTGCATACGGATGAGCAAGCATAGCTACGAGAGCCGATCTTTTGGCCAAATTTGACCGCAGCACGACTCGTCCTTGTTCTTGGTACATGTGTTCGCAGAAGGGCACAATCATGATATTCAGCAATGTGCACACTATAACGATGAGCATCATGTCTACCATGCAAGCACTAATGATCTGCAATCGAAGCAAAGAACATACCCTGTGTCTTGGGGTTACCCACAGAGCAGTTAGAGCTTCCCATTCTTCATCTGAGACATCCTTAACAGGGGACTTGATGCTGACTTCATTTGCTGGTACTTTGTCGAAGTAGTCCCTTTTCAGGATGTAGCGCCTGTTCTTCGACACTTTCCGCAGTACGTCATAGCAAGCCTTCTGGATGTCTTCCGACTCCGTGTCCATGTTGAAATTTGCCTACAAAGCAAACAAGGGCAAGGACGAGGTTAGTTATCATGAACTATGAACAATCAAGCAAGCACTCCTATCATCTAACAAATGAACTGGTGATGAAGAAGATTACCCCCATCTTTCCAACGAAGTCGGCCAACAAATTCTCATCCCTCTTGTACAACTTGAAATGCGGAAGGAGCGGCATCTGGCCTCTTGCAAGCATTCCACCCTCCGATGCAAACTTGGCAGCGAGGCAAAGGCTTCTCGGGACGTTTCAGCCACTGGAGGAATCTCAATGGTAAGCTTGACTCCCATCCCCTTGCAAATCCGCTCCAGCCCGGTGCCCTTCCTTTTACGGCCACTCGCAGCGGTGGTTCCACTCGAATAGCATACATACAAAGATCATGTCAGAAAGCAGCACCCACAACCAAAAGAGTTTATAAAGATAAACAAAAAAGGCAGTAGATAGTGTGGACAGCTGTCCAACAAAAACTTGCCTTCATCATCCTCAGGATCAAGAAAACCATCAGAATCAAAGTGCTGATGGACCATGACATCGGATGCGGTAGGACCTGTGTCCTCGCGAACAGTGCTTGCTTCATCGATCCTTTCATCAATCTGCGGTGAGCTTCGCGATTGTTGCGGGGCGGAGTATCTTCATTGTTGGTTGCAGACGCTTCACTTGATGTCCTCCTGGTGACTCTTTTGGAAGGAACTTCAGCAACAGGTTCCAGATGCCTCTTTCCCCCTCCTGGAGCATCAGCAAACACTCTAACAGGAGGCATTGAACTTTGTTCCTTTTGCAACCTCTTACTCCTCCTCCCCGGGCTTGTCTTTCTAACGAAGCCTTTTTCTTTCTACTCTTGGGATCCTTCAATGCCTCGCAAAAATAGCAAAACAAAATGGCATTACATCACGAGGTTATAGCAAAACAGAAATAAGAAAACAGATACAAATAATGCCGGCGCTCCAAAGATGATAAGCAGAATGCACCTTCTCAATGTGTTCCCCTATACTCCCTTCAACCTCCCCATCCTCCTGGTCAACCAATTGGTCATTGCTCGGATGATAATCCGAGCTCTCGCCTTGTGTTATGGCGAGATGACTCATCATTTGAAAGTGTGGAACGACCTCCACCTCGACCACCATGTGACTTCCTAAAAATTGACACTACAGCGGGGAGACCCCGGGATTGTAAGACACGGTTGTTCCGCATCATTGTCCTAGCCCTGTCCTTCTCTATCTCGGTGAGGGGCGCTTCTTTACATGTATGAGAAAAATATGTAACCATTAGATTGATGGTTGAAATGCATAGAAGCAAGCCAACTCGAACAACTAAGGTAAATTGTTTAATCATAGCAATTTTCAACTTTTAGTTTCATTTAATCCTAGGGTACGAAATATTCGGACAGAGCCAAAAAACCCCGGCACCCGATTAAAAGCATCAATTAGACACAATGATGTTAGGATGAAGCCGCATACCAGCCAGTCGCTTCTTCCCGATCTTTGCCATGCCTGATGTTGATGGGTTGGATATGTCGTTGGCACGAAAAGAATAACAATTAGTGACAGCAGATACAACATATGGATGCAATTAAAGAACCAAGCAACATAGGTTCATGTGGATCAACAATCACCTGGTTCACCTTGCTCCTTGAAGTAGGTCAGACCTTGATAGTATTACCTAAGAAGATAACGAGGTTATAATCATTAGACATATCCCTTAATACAACAATAGACATGTACACGAAAAAAGCTGTAGGCATGTACGGATAAACGGGGCTCCCAAACTTTGTTTGGGAGAAGTTTCATCAACACAGGATAAAAGGGCAATATAAATGTTCATCGACGAAATATAAAAGGGCATGCCTTGGTAAAGATCTGTACCAAGCAAGATCCGCGACAGGTAATCATATTATGTACTAGTTGCAGCAAGAAAGATCTGTAGCAGCTAATCATATATGGACTGCAGTAAACTAGATGTACAATCTACAGAGCCCAAGCCAAGTAAAATCCCCCAACAATCATGGACTGGTTGCAGCGAGACCCACGCGAGGCAAGATCCGCATCACTAATTGACTGGTTGGATACAGCAAGCAAGATCGGCAGCAGGTAATCATATAGGGACTGCAGTGAAACCAGATCTAAATTCTACGAGCCCGAGCCAAGCAAGATCCGCGACAATCATCGATCGGTTGCAGCAAGACACATGCCAATCAAGATCCGAAGCAAACATGGACTCGCTTGCATATAGCAAGCAAGATCGGCGACAGGTAATCATATAGGTACTGCAGAAAACCAAATCCAAAATCTACGAGCTCTGAGCCGAGGCAAGATCCGCAGCAATCATCGACCGGTTGTCTGCAAGAACATGCCAAGCAAGATCCGAAGCAACCATGGACTGGTTGCGGCAAGAACCATGACGAGCCGAGCAACCCTAACCCTGGACAAGCCAAGGAAAGAAGCCATGCCACGAAATCCCTAACCCTAACCATGCCATGCCAAGCAAACCGTAACCCTAGCCAGGGCCGACGAAACCCTAAGCAGGCCAAGAAAAGGCCATAGAAGTGGGGGCGAGGGGTCGGGTTGAGGAGGGAACTCGCCTGAAGATCTTGTGGCGAGCGTCTACGCACGCGCGGCCGTCGTCGGCGGGTAGCTCTCCGCTCGTCCGCTCGTCGGAGCGCCGCTCGTCGGTGGCCGTCGGCGGGTGGGGATGAGCGGAGTGGGAGGGAATTGGGGTTCGCATCGCACCGGAGTGGGAGGGGAATTGGGGAATTGAGGGAGCTCGTACGGGATTTGATCGAAATGTCCCTCCTTTCCAGGCTTAGGTTAGTGGCGTTTCGGACATTTGCCCTCCTTTCCAGCTTAGGTTAGTGGCGGGCGGATTCAAAACATTTCGTCTGGAGCTGGCGGGAGAAGCTTTTTTTTTTTTTTTTTTGAGATGTCGGCGGGAGAAGTCAGGCGGGAGAGTTTTGGGGTTTTGGAGGGTTTTGGGGTTTTGGGGTTTTGGAGGGAATTTTTGGGGCTTTTTTGTGCAAAACAATAATAATTAAATGCGCAATAATGCATATAATTTGGTGTAGGTTAAAATATTTATAAAAACAGAATATCATGTAATTAAACGTGTGTCACCTTCATTCCTTTAATGATAATAATATAGGGATATATGAAACTCCTAGAATCCTTAATAATTAAATTATATAAAAAAAATCAGAAAATGTTTGGTTAATTAGGTCAAATAATATATGTCTCTTGCACACACTAATTATATGCTTATCATAAGGCATATGCAAGCTTTATCCCATTCTATATACATCAAGATTCCGAACGTGGCAGTTCGATCGTGAAGGATTCTCCTAGCTAGAATGTCGTCTCCGCTCGATTTTTTGGCTCCGTTTAATTTGCCAACTGCGCAAAACGGGGCCGCGGGACATGCGGTATGGCCGTACCGGGCGCGCGCATGCACCCGTCCGCCAACGCGCGAAACGGAAAACATTTAGCACATAAAATGACGCGTCCTAGACCTAAAAACATGTTTCCCTCCATTTATTGAGCCAAGGAAAGTGTGGCCCCCAGTTTAAATCCTCCCGGTCAGTTTCTAGCGGATTCGGCGGGACACCGCAGGAAGCGGGAGGGATTCCCAGATGGCTACCGCGCGCATACGGCATGTGATAGGTGGTGCGTAGGAGGTATCCTATCGCCGCGCGGAGGTCCCGCGCGATGCGAAATGCGCGCCATGTAGCCGCTTCACAAAAAAAAGCCCTTCCGGCACCCGAAAATGGAAAAACCGTCGCCCGTGGTTCGGATTGGAAATCCGCGACACGGGCCTTGCTTCCCATCCTAAGGTCCACGCACGTACGTGCCAAATATGGCCTCGTTCCGACAAACTATGTGGTGAAACGGGCCGTTTCCTACTCATTTCCCCTAAAAGCCATAGAACTCCGGACGAGATAGCCCTCGTTCGTGAAGGGTTCTCCAAGATAATTGCCGTATCCCGGTTCCGTCTTTTGCGGTGGTTACCAGGACACATAAAATGACGCCACGCGGCTCCGCTCGATTTTTGGCTCCGTTTGCTTTGCCAACTGCGCAAAACGGGGCCGCGGGACATGCGGTATGGCCGTACGGGCGCGCGCGTGCACCCGTCCGCCAACGCGCTAAACGGAAAACATTTAGCACATTAAAATGACGCGTCCTAGACCTAAAAACATTTTTCCCTCCATTTATTGAGCGAAGGAAAGTGTCGCCCCAGTTCAGATCCGGACAGTTTCCAGCGGATTCGGCGGGGCACCGCAGGAAGCGGGTGGGATTCCCAGATGTCTTCCGCGCGCATATGGCATGTGATAGGTGGTGCGTAGGAGGTATCCTACCGCCGCGCGGAGGTCCCGCGCGATACTGAAATGCGCGCCATGTAGCTGCTTCACAAAAAAAGCCCTTCCGGCACCCCGAAAATGGAAAAACCGTCGCCCGTGGTTCGGATTGGAAATCCGCGACACGGGCCTTGCTTCCCATCCTAAGGTCCACGCACGTACGTGCCAAATATGGCCTCGTTCCGACAAACTATGTGGTGAAACGGGCCGTTTCCTACTCATTTCCCCTAAAAGCCATAGAACTCCGGACGAGATAGCCCTGTTCGTGAAGGGTTCTCCAAGATAATTGCCGTATCCCAGTTCCGTCTTTTGCGGTGGTTACCAGGACACATAAAATGACGCCACGCGGCTCCGCTCGATTTTTGGCTCCGTTTGCTTTGCCAAGCTGCGCAAAACGGGGCCGCCGGGACATGCGGTATGGCCGTACCGGGCGCGCGCGTGCACCCGTCCGCCAACGCGCGAAACGGAAAACATTTAGCACATTAAAATGACGCGTCCTAGACCTAAAAACATTTTTCCCTCCATTTATTGAGCGAAGGAAAGTGTCGCCCCAGTTCAGATCCGGACAGTTTCCAGCGGATTCGGCGGGGCACCGCAGGAAGCGGGTGGGATTCCCAGATGTCTTCCGCGCGCATATGGCATGTGATAGGTGGTGCGTAGGAGGTATCCTACCGCCGCGCGGAGGTCCCGCGCGATACTGAAATGCGCGCCATGTAGGCGCTTCACAAAAAAAAGCCCTTCCGGCACCCCGAAAATGGAAAAACCGTCGCCCGTGGTTCGGATTGGAAATCCGCGACCGGGGCCTTGCTTCCCATCCTAAGGCCCACGCACGTGCCAAATATGGCCTCGTTCCGACAAACTATGTGGTGAAACGGGCCGTTTCCTACTCATTTCCCCTAAAAGCCATAGAACTCCGGACGAGATAGCCCTGTTCGTGAAGGGTTCTCCAAGATAATTGCCGTATCCCAGTTCCGTCTTTTGCCGTGGTTACCGGGACACATAAAATGACGCCACGCGGCTCCGCTCGATTTTTGGCTCCGTTTGCTTTGCCAAGCTGCGCAAAACGGGGCCGCCGGGACATGCGGTATGGCCGTACCGGACGCGCGCGTGCACCCGTCCGCCAACGCGCGAAACGGAAAACATTTAGCACATAAAATGACGCGTCCTAGACCTAAAAACATTTTTCCCTCCATTTATTGAGCGAAGGAAAGTGTCGCCCCGGTTCAGATCCGGACGGTTTCCGGCGGATTCGGCGGGGCACCGCAGGAAGCGGGTGGGATTCCCAGATGGCTTCCGCGCGCATACGGCATGTGATAGGTGGTGCGTAGGAGGTATCCTACCGCCGCGCGGAGGTCCCGCGCGATACTGAAATGCGCGCCATGTAGCTGCTTCACAAAAAAAGCCCTTCCGGCACCCCGAAAATGGAAAAACCGTCGCCCGTGGTTCGGATTGGAAATCCGCGACCGGGGCCTTGCTTCCCATCCTAAGGCCCACGCACGTGCCAAATATGGCCTCGTTCCGACAAACTATGTGGTGAAACGGGCCGTTTCCTACTCATTTCCCCTAAAAGCCATAGAACTCCGGACGAGATAGCCACTGTTCGTGAAGGGTTCTCCAAGATAATTGCCGTATCCCGGTTCCGTCTTTTGCGGTGGTTACCAGGACACATAAAATGACGCCACGCGGCTCCGCTCGATTTTTGGCTCCGTTTGCTTTGCCAAGCTGCGCAAAACGGGGCCGCCGGGACATGCGGTATGGCCGTACGGGCGCGCGCGTGCACCCGTCCGCCAACGCGCGAAACGGAAAACATTTAGCACATAAAATGACGCGTCCTAGACCTAAAAACATTTTTCCCTCCATTTATTGAGCGAAGGAAAGTGTCGCCCCGGTTCGGATCCGGACGGTTTCCGGCGGATTCGGCGAGGCACCGCGAGAAGCGGGTGGGATTCCCGGATGGCTTCCGCGCGCATACGGCATGTGATAGGTGGTGCGTAGGAGGTATCCTACCGCCGCGCGGAGGTCCCGCGCGATACTCGAAATGCGCGCCATGTAGGCGCTTCACAAAGAAAAGCCCTTCCGGCACCCCGAAAATGGAAAAACCGTCGCCGTGGTTCGGATTGGAAATCCGCGACCGGGGCCTTGCTTCCCATCCTAAGGCCCACGCACGTGCCAAATATGGCCTCGTTCCGACAAACTATGTGGTGAAACGGGCCGTTTCCTACTCATTTCCCCTAAAAGCCATAGAACTCCGGACGAGATAGCCACTGTTCGTGAAGGGTTCTCCAAGATAATTGCCGTATCCCAGTTCCGTCTTTTGCGGTGGTTACCAGGACACATAAAATGACGCCACGCGGCTCCGCTCGATTTTTGGCTCCGTTTGCTTTGCCAACTGCGCAAAACGGGCGCGCCGGGACATGCGGTATGGCCGTACCGGGCGCGCGCGTGCACCCGTCCGCCAACGCGCGAAACGGAAAACATTTAGCACATAAAATGACGCGTCCTAGACCTAAAAACATTTTTCCCTCCATTTATTGAGCGAAGGAAAGTGTCGCCCCGGTTCGAGATCCGGACGGTTTCCGGCGGATTCGGCGAGGCACCGCGGGAAGCGGGTGGGATTCCCGGATGTCTTCCGCGCGCATACGGCATGTGATAGGTGGTGCGTAGGAGGTATCCTACCGCCGCGCGGAGGTCCCGCGCGATACTTGAAATGCGCGCCATGTAGGCCGCTTCACAAAAAAAAGCCCTTCGGCACCCGAAAATGGAAAAACCGTCGCCCGTGGTTCGGATTGGAAATCCGCGACCGGGGCCTTGCTTCCCATCCTAAGGCCCACGCACGTGCCAAATATGGCCTCGTTCCGACAAACTATGTGGTGAAACGGGCCGTTTCCTACTCATTTCCCCTAAAAGCCATAGAACTCCGGACGAGATAGCCACTGTTCGTGAAGGGTTCTCCAAGATAATTGCCGTATCCCAGTTCCGTCTTTTGCGGTGGTTACCAGGACACATAAAATGACGCCACGCGGCTCCGCTCGATTTTTGGCTCCGTTTGCTTTGCCAAGCTGCGCAAAACGGGGCCGCCGGGACATGCGGTATGGCCGTACCGGCGCGCGCGTGCACCCGTCCGCCAACGCGCGAAACGGAAAACATTTAGCACATAAAATGACGCGTCCTAGACCTAAAAACATTTTTCCCTCCATTTATTGAGCGAAGGAAAGTGTCGCCCCGGTTCGGATCCGGACGGTTTCCGGCGGATTCGGCGGGGCACCGCGGAAGCGGGTGGGATTCCCGGATGGCTTCCGCGCGCATACGGCATGTGATAGGTGGTGCGTAGGAGGTATCCTACCGCCGCGCGGAGGTCCCGCGCGATACTGAAATGCGCGCCATGTAGCTGCTTCACAAAAAAAAGCCCTTCAGGCACCCCGAAAATGGAAAAACCGTCGCCCGTGGTTCGGATTGGAAATCCGCGACCGGGAGCCTTGCTTCCCATCCTAAGGCCCACGCACGTGCCAAATATGGCCTCGTTCCGACAAACTATGTGGTGAAACGGGCCGTTTCCTACTCATTTCCCCTAAAAGCCATAGAACTCCGGACGAGATAGCCCTGTTCGTGAAGGGTTCTCCAAGATAATTGCCGTATCCCCGTTCCGTCTTTTGCGGTGGTTACCGGGACACATAAAATGACGCCACGCGGCTCCGCTCGATTTTTGGCTCCGTTTGCTTTGCCAACTGCGCAAAACGGGGCCGCCGGGACATGCGGTATGGCCGTACCGGGCGCGCGCGTGCACCCGTCCGCCAACGCGCGAAACGGAAAACATTTAGCACATAAAATGACGCGTCCTAGACCTAAAAACATTTTTCCCTCCATTTATTGAGCGAAGGAAAGTGTCGCCCCAGTTCAGATCCGGACAGTTTCCAGCGGATTCGGCGAGGCACCGCAGGAGCGGGTGGGATTCCCGGATGGCTTCCGCGCGCATACGGCATGTGATAGGTGGTGCGTAGGAGGTATCCTACCGCCGCGCGGAGGTCCCGCGCGATACCGAAATGCGCGCCATGTAGCTGCTTCACAAAGAAAAGCCCTTCCGGCACCCCGAAAATGGAAAAACCGTCGCCCGTGGTTCGGATTAGAAATCCGCGACCGGGGCCTTGCTTCCCATCCTAAGGCCCACGCACGTGCCAAATATGGCCTCGTTCCGACAAACTATGTGGTGAAACGGGCCGTTTCCTACTCATTTCCCCTAAAAGCCATAGAACTCGGACGAGATAGCCACTGTTCGTGAAGGGTTCTCCAAGATAATTGCCGTATCCCAGTTCCGTCTTTTGCGGTGGTTACCGGGACACATAAAATGACGCCACGCGGCTCCGCTCGATTTTTGGCTCCGTTTGCTTTGCCAAGCTGCGCAAAACGGGGCCGCCGGGACATGCGGTATGGCCGTACCGGGCGCGCGCGTGCACCCGTCGCCAACGCGCGAAACGGAAAACATTTAGCACATAAAATGACGCGTCCTAGACCTAAAAACATTTTTCCCTCCATTTATTGAGCGAAGGAAAGTGTCGCCCCGGTTCGGATCCGGACGGTTTCCGGCGGATTCGGCGGGGCACCGCAGGAAGCGGGTGGGATTCCCAGATGGCTTCCGCGCGCATACGGCATGTGATAGGTGGTGCGTAGGAGGTATCCTACCGCCGCGCGGAGGTCCCGCGCGATACTGAAATGCGCGCCATGTAGCTGCTTCACAAAAAAAAGCCCTTCCGGCACCCCGAAAATGGAAAAACCGTCGCCCGTGGTTCGGATTGGAAATCCGCGACCGGGGCCTTGCTTCCCATCCTAAGGCCCACGCACGTGCCAAATATGGCCTCGTTCCGACAAACTATGTGGTGAAACGGGCCGTTTCCTACTCATTTCCCCTAAAAGCCATAGAACTCCGGACGAGATAGCCACGTTCGTGAAGGGTTCTCCAAGATAATTGCCGTATCCCAGTTCCGTCTTTTGCGGTGGTTACCAGGACACATAAAATGACGACACGCGGCTCCGCTCGATTTTTGGCTCCGTTTGCTTTGCCAAGCTGCGCAAAAGCGGGGCCGCCGGGACATGCGGTATGGCCGTACCGGGCGCGCGCGTGCACCCGTCCGCCAACGCGCGAAACGGAAAACATTTAGCACATAAAATGACGCGTCCTAGACCTAAAAACATTTTTACCTCCATTTATTGAGCGAAGGAAAGTGTCGCCCGGTTCGGATCCGGACGGTTTCCGGCGGATTCGGCGGGGCACCGCGAGAAGCGGGTGGGATTCCCGGATGGCTTCCGCGCGCATACGGCATGTGATAGGTGGTGCGTAGGAGGTATCCTACCGCCGCGCGGAGGTCCCGCGCGATGCTGAAATGCGCGCCATGTAGGCGCTTCACAAAAAAAAGCCCTTCCGGCACCCCGAAAATGGAAAAACCGTCGCCCGTGGTTCGGATTAGAAATCCGCGACCGGGGCCTTGCTTCCCATCCTAAGGCCCACGCACGTGCCAAATATGGCCTCGTTCCGACAAACTATGTGGTGAAACGGGCCGTTTCCTACTCATTTCCCCTAAAAGCCATAGAACTCCGGACGAGATAGCCTCGTTCGTGAAGGGTTCTCCAAGATAATTGCCGTATCCCGGTTCCGTCTTTTGCGGTGGTTACCGGGACACATAAAATGACGACACGCGGCTCCGCTCGATTTTTGGCTCCGTTTGCTTTGCCAACTGCGCAAAACGGGGCCGCCGGGACATGCGGTATGGCCGTACCGGGCGCGCGCGTGCACCCGTCCGCCAACGCGCGAAACGGAAAACATTTAGCACATAAAATGACGCGTCCTAGACCTAAAAACATTTTTCCCTCCATTTATTGAGCGAAGGAAAGTGTCGCCCCGGTTCGGATCCGGACGGGTTTCCGGCGGATTCGGCGGGGCACCGCGAGGAGCGGGTGGGATTCCCGGATGGCTTCCGCGCGCATACGGCATGTGATAGGTGGTGCGTAGGAGGTATCCTACCGCCGCGCGGAGGTCCGCGCGATGCGGAAATGCGCGCCATGTAGGCGCTTCACAAAGAAAGCCCTTGGCACCCCGAAAATGGAAAAACCGTCGCCAGTGGTTCGGATTAGAAATCCGCGACCAGGGCCTTGCTTCCCATCCTAAGGCCCACGCACGTGCCAAATATGGCCTCGTTCGACAAACTATGTGGTGAAACGGGCCGTTTCCTACTCATTTCCCCTAAAAGCCATAGAACTCCGGACGAGATAGCCACTGTTCGTGAAGGGTTCTCCAAGATAATTGCCGTATCCCAGTTCCGTCTTTTGCGGTGGTTACCAGGACACATAAAATGACGCCACGCGGCTCCGCTCGATTTTTGGCTCCGTTTGCTTTGCCAGCTGCGCAAAACGGGGCCGCCGGGACATGCGGTATGGCCGTACCGGGCGCGCGCGTGCACCCGTCTGCCAACGCGAAACGGAAAACATTTAGCACATAAAATGACGCGTCCTAGACCTAAAAGCATTTTTCCCTCCATTTATTGAGCGAAGGAAAGTGTCGCCCCGGTTCAGATCGGGACGGTTTCCGGCGGATTCGGCGGGGCACCGCTTAGGAAGCGGGTGGGATTCCCGGATGGCTTCCGCGCGCATACGGCATGTGATAGGTGGTGCGTAGGAGGTATCCTACCGCCGCGCGGAGGTCCTGCGCGATTTTGAAATGCGCGCCATGTAGTCGCTTCACAAAAAAAGCCTCCCGGTTTAGGGTTTAGGGTTTAGGGGAGCTACTTTTGCACCATTAGACCTTGCACCACACTTTGACACATATCATAGGTCCACATGCAAGGTTTGGTGGGGTTCGGTGCTCCGGCGGTCGTTATCCCCCTCCTCCCCCAAAACAGCGGAACGCGTGCCCCGGCGGGTCTACCCCCTAGATTTCTCGCGCGAGGGTGCACCAATGTAACTTTTCATCCTTTTAGGTTTGTTTAGTACATATACACATGTAGAACCAAGATTGGGACCCTTTGGCACATATACCCGCAGCTAGAGCCATTATCACACGATCGAGGGTGTGCACGATCTCTTGGTTAGGGTTAGGTGTAGGGTTAGGGCTAGGGTTTAGGGGGTAGGGCTAGGGTTTAGGTTAAAGGTAAGTATTTATGGTTAGGTATATGTTTAGGGTATAGGGTTAGGGTTAGGGTTTATGATGCATGGTTCTCGTAGCTCCGGTGTCGTGGTTTAGGGTTTTAGAGGGGTTTAGTGCTCGAAGCCTCCCCGGTTTAGGGTTTAGGGTTTAGGGGAGCTACTTTTGCACCATTAGACCTTGCAACACACTTTGACACATATCATAGGTCCACATGCAAGGTTTGGTGGGGTTCCGGTGCTCCGGCGGTCGTTACCCCCTCCTCCCCCAAAACAGCGGAACGCGTGCCCCGGCGGGTCTACCCCCCTAGATTTCTCCGCGCGAGGGTGCACCAATGTAACTTTTCATTCTTTTAGGTTTGTTTAGTACATATACACATGTAGAACCAAGATTGGGACCCTTTGGCACATATACCCGCAGCTAGAGCCATTATCACACGATCGAGGGTGTGCACGATCTGTCGGTTAGGGTTAGGTGTAGGGTTAGGGCTAGGGTTTAGGGGCTAGGGCTAGGGTTTAGTTTAAAGGTAAGTATTTATGGTTAGGTATAGGATTAGGGTTTAGGGTTAGGGTTAGGGTTTATGATGCATGGTTCCGTAGCTCCGGCGTCGTGGTTTAGGGATTTAGAGGGGATTAGGGCTCGAAGCCTCCCGAGTTTAGGGTTTAGGGTTTAGGGGAGCTACTTTTGCACCATTAGACCTTGCACCACACTTTAACACATATCATAGGTCCACATGCAAGATTTGGTGGGGTTCGGTGCTCCGCGGTCGTTATCCCCTCCTCCCCCAAAACAGCGGAACGCGTGCCCCGGCGGGTCTACCCCCTAGATTTCTCCGCGCGAGGGTGCACCAATGTAACTTTTCATTCTTTTAGGTTTGTTTAGTACATATACACATGTAGAACCAAGATTGGGACCCTTTGGCACATATACCCGCAGCTAGAGCCATTATCACACGATCGAGGGTGTGCCTGATCTACTGGTTAGGGTTAGGTGTAGGGTTAGGGCTAGGGTTTAGGGGCTAGGGCTAGGGTTTAGTTTAAAGGTAAGTATTTATGGTTAGGTATAGGATTAGGGTTTAGGGTTAGGGTTAGGGTTTATGATGCATGGTTCCGTAGCTCCGGCGTCGTGGTTTAGGGATTTAGAGGGGATTAGGGCTCGAAGCCTCCCCAGTTTAGGGTTTAGGGTTTAGGGGAGCTACTTTTGCACCATTAGACCTTGCACCACACTTTAACACATATCATAGGTCCACATGCAAGATTTGGTGGGGTTTCGGTGCTCCGGCGGTCGTTCTCCCCCTCCTTCCCCCAAAACAGCGGAACGTGTGCCCCGGCGGGTCTACCCCCCTAGATTTCTCGTGAAACTTGAGGCATACACATATATTATGGAGATGTACATGTAACTTCAAATTCAAATTCGACATTTTTTTTTCGAAATGGGGGTCATCCCCGGCTACGCATCATGATGATGCACACATCCTTTTATTAAAAAAAATTTAAAGTATAAATGTTTACAAATCACTCATCATCGAGGATTGATACAAGAATCAACCATCGAAAGAAACACATAGTAAGACTACACATCAACATAGTCTTCTAGTATGACGCCAACCAGCCTGGCACAAGATATCACGAGCGACCATCGGGAGCCGTGTGCATCCGAAGCCATGGCATCCCGCTGCCCCTCCGGAGAGAGTAGGGCCCAAAGTTGGACCCAATGGGAAACCATATGAATAACCTGGAAAAAATGAAAGGAAGGTTTTTTATTAAAAATTATGTCATTCCTACTCTTCCAAATAGACCAACATAAAGCAGAAACCCCAATCCGGATAAAAGCTTTTGATTGTCTATCGACTCCATTCAACCAATTACCAATCATATTGGTAATATTGGTGGGAGGTGGGAGAGCATAAGTAAAATTCACAGTACGCCATAAGAGTTTAGCTAAAGGGCATTCAATAAAAAGGTGTTGAATGGTCTCCTGTTCCCCACAGAAAACACACTTTGTACACTTAGAGAAACAAAAAAGATAAATCTGGGTGTGAATATTCAACCAAGATCCGACAGATACTATTCACATCAGGAAAAGTATGATTTCTCTGATAATCTGAGACGATAGAAGCAAAGTTTCTTGACAAGCAAATACAAATAATTAACTAGGCATGGATCTTGGAGAAGTCGTCAGTAATTGCCTGGCTTCGTCCGCCACGGATTATCACTCTTCGGGCTCTGCTGATCACTCATCTCCGTCGTCCACGGATCATCACTCTTCCGATCGGCACCGGTCCACGGCTCGCATCCTCGGGTTACTGCCAATAATCACTACTCTTCGGCGCATCACTACGCTCCAGCCACTCGCTCATCATTCATCTTCGTCCGTTTGCCATGAGGGGGACTTGTCTGCTGGGTGTTGTCGTCTGCAGGAAGTCTGGTGCCTTCAAGATTGCTAGTTCAGCCAGCGCGCTTGCAAGTTCACCATTTAACCTTGCTATTTCAGCTGCAACATTT
>NC_061508.1:153555325-153630244 GCF_022539505.1 Lolium rigidum
GACGGGGAACAACGACCAACACGGAGGGGAACAACGGCCTAGAATGGCGAGGAACAACGACTTACACGAAGGGGAACAATGGCATAGACCGAAAGGAACAACGACCTACACGGAGGGGAACAACGGCCTAGAATGGTGGGGAACAACGACTTACACGGATGGGAACAACGACATAGATGACGGGGAACAACGACCTACACGAGGGGAACAACAGCCTAGATAGCGAGGAACAACGACCTACACGGAGGGGAACAACGCCAAAGACTACGGGGAACAACGACCAACACGGAGGGGAACAACGGCCTAGAATGGCGAGGAACAACGACTTACACGAAGGGGAACAATGGCATAAACCGAAAGGAACAACGACCTACACGGAGGGGAACAACGGCCTAGAATGGCGAGGAACAACGACTTACACGGATGGGAACAACGACATAGACGACGGGGAACAACGACCTACACGAGGGGAACAACAGCCTAGATAGCGAGGAACAACGACCTACACGGATGGGAACAACGCCATAGACTACGGGGAACAAAGACCAACACGGAAGGGAACAACGGCCTAGAATGGCGAGGAACAACGACTTACACGAAGGGGAACAATGGCATAGACCGAAAGGAACAACGACCTACACGGAGGGGAACAACGGCCTAGAATGGTGGGGAATAACGACTTACACGGATGGGAACAACGACATAGACGACGGGGAACAACGACCTACACGAGGGGAACAACAGCCTAGACAGCGAGGAATAACGACCTACACGGAGGGGAACAACGCCATAGACTACGGGGAACAAAGACCAACACGGAGGGGAACAACGGCCTGGAATGGCGAGGAACAACGACTTACACGAAGGGGAACAATGGCATAGACCGAAAGGAACAACGACCTACACGGAGGGGAACAACGGCCTAGAATGGTGGGGAATAACGACTTACACGGATGGGAACAACGACATAGACGACGGGGAACAACGACCTACACGAGGGGAACAACAGCCTAGACAAGCGAGGAACAACGACCTACACGGAGGGGAACAACGAGCATAGACGGCGGGGAACAAAGACCAACACGGAGGGGAACAAAAGGCCTAGAATGGCGAGGAACAACGACTTACACGAAGGGGAACAACGACATAGAATGGCGAGGAACAACGACTTACACGGATGGGAACAACGACATAGACGACGGGGAACAACGACCTACACGAGGGGAACAACAGCCTAGATAGCGAGGAACAACGACCTACACGGATGGGAACAACGCCATATACTACGGGGAACAAAGACCAACACGGAAGGGAACAACGGCCTAGAATGGCGAGGAACAACGACTTACACGAAGGGGAACAATGGCATAGACCGAAAGGAACAACGACCTACACGGAGGGGAACAACGGCCTAGAATGGTGGGGAATAACGACTTACACGGATGGGAACAACGACATAGACGACGGGGAACAACGACCTACACGAGGGGAACAACAGCCTAGACAGCGAGGAATAACGACCTACACGGAGGGGAACAACGCCATAGACTACGGGGAACAAAGACCAACACGGAGGGGAACAACGGCCTAGAATGGCGAGGAACAACGACTTACACGAAGGGGAACAATGGCATAGACCGAAAGGAACAACGACCTACACGGAGGGGAACAACGGCCTAGAATGGTGGGGAATAACGACTTACACGGATGGGAACAACGACATAGACGACGGGGAACAACGACCTACACGAGGGGAACAACAGCCTAGACAGCGAGGAACAACGACCTACACGGAGGGGAACAACAGCATAGACGGCGGGGAACAAAGACCAACACGGAGGGGAACAAAAGGCCTAGAATGGCGAGGAACAACGACTTACACGAAGGGGAACAACGGCATAGACCGAAAGGAACAACAACCTACACGGAGGGGAACAACGGCCTAGACAGCGAGGAACAACGACCTACACGGAGGGGAACAACAGCCTAGACGGCGGGGAACAAAGACCAACACGGAGGGGAACAACGACATAGACGATGGGGAACAACGACCTACACGGAGGGGAACAACGGCCTAGAATGGTGGGGAACAACGACTTACACGGATGGGAACAACGACATAGACGACGGGGAACAACGACCTACACGAGGGGAACAACAGCCTAGATAGCGAGGAACAACGACCTACACGGAGGGGAACAACGCCATAGACGACGGGGAACAAAGAACAACACGGAGGGGAACAACGGCCTAGAATGGCGAGGAACAACGACTTACACGGATGGGAACAACGACATAGACGACGGGGAACAACGACCTACACGAGGGGAACAACAGCCTAGATAGCGAGGAACAACGACCTACACGGAGGGGAACAACGCCATAGACTACGGGGAACAAAGACCAACACGGAGGGGAACAACGGCCTAGAATGGCGAGGAACAACGACTTACACGAAGGGCAACAATGGCATAGACCGAAAGGAACAACGACCTACACGGAGGGGAACAACGGCCTAGAATGGTGGGGAATAACGAGTTACACGGATGGGAACAACGACATAGACGACGGGGAACAACGACCTACACGAGGGGAACAACAGCCTAGACAGCGAGGAATAACGACCTACACGGAGGGGAACAACGCCATAGACTACGGGGAACAAAGACCAACACGGAGGGGAACAACGGCCTAGAATGGCGAGGAACAACGACTTACACGAAGGGGAACAATGGCATAGACCGAAAGGAACAACGACCTACACGGAGGGGAACAACGGCCTAGAATGGTGGGGAATAACGACTTACACGGATGGGAACAACGACATAGACGACGGGGAACAACGACCTACACGAGGGGAACAACAGCCTAGACAGCGAGGAACAACGACCTACACGGAGGGGAACAATAGCATAGACGGCGGGGAACAAAGACCAACACGGAGGGGAACAAAAGGCCTAGAATGGCGAGGAACAACGACTTACACGAAGGGGAACAACGGCATAGACCGAAAGGAACAACAACCTACACGGAGGGGAACAACGGCCTAGACAGCGAGGAACAACGACCTACACGGAGGGGAACAACAGCCTAGACGGCGGGGAACAAAGACCAACACGGAGGGGAACAACGACATAGACGATGGGGAACAACGACCTACACGGAGGGGAACAACGGCCTAGAATGGTGGGGAACAACGACTTACACGGATGGGAACAACGACATAGACGACGGGGAACAACGACCTACACGAGGGGAACAACAGCCTAGATAGCGAGGAACAACGACCTACACGGAGGGGAACAACGCCATAGACGACGGGGAACAAAGAACAACACGGAGGGGAACAACGGCCTAGAATGGCGAGGAACAACGACTTACACGGATGGGAACAACGACATAGACGACGGGGAACAACGACCTACACGAGGGGAACAACAGCCTAGATAGCGAGGAACAACGACCTACACGGAGGGGAACAACGCCATAGACTACGGGGAACAAAGACCAACACGGAGGGGAACAACGGCCTAGAATGGCGAGGAACAACGACTTACACGAAGGGCAACAATGGCATAGACCGAAAGGAACAACGACCTACACGGAGGGGAACAACGGCCTAGAATGGTGGGGAACAACGACTTACACGGATGGGAACAACGACATAGACGACGGGGAACAACGACCTACACGAGGGAAACAACAGCCTAGACAGCGAGGAACAACGACCTACACGGAGGGGAACAACAGCATAGACGGCGGGGAACAAAGACCAACACGGAGGGGAACAACGGCCTAGAATGGCGAGGAACAACGACTTACACGAAGGGGAACAACGGCATAGACCGAGAGGAACAACGACCTACACGGAGGGGAACAACAGCCTAGACAGCGGGGAACAACGACCTACACGGAGGGGAACAACAGCCTAGACGGCGGGGAACAAAGACCAACACGGAGGGGAACAACGACATAGACGATGGGGAACAACGACCTACACGGAGGGGAACAACGGCCTAGAATGGTGGGGAACAACGACTTACACGGATGGGAACAACGACATAGACGACGGGGAACAACGACCTACACGAGGGGAACAACAGCCTAGATAGCGAGGAACAACAACCTACACGGAGGGGAACAACGACATAGACGATGGGGAACAACGACCTACACAGAGGGGAACAATGGCCTAGAATGGTGGGGAACAATGACTTACACGGATGGGAACAACGACATAGACGACGGGGAACAACGACCTACACGAGGGGAACAACAGCCTAGATAGCGAGGAACAACGACCTACACGGAGGGGAACAACGCCATAGACGACGGGGAACAAAGACCAACATGGAGGGGAACAACGGCCTAGAATGGCGAGGAACAACGACTTACATGAAGGGGAACAATGGCATAGACCGAAAGGAACAACGATCTACACGGAGGGGAACAACGGCCTAGAATGGTGGGGAACAACGACTTACAGGGATGGGAACAACGACATAGACGACGGGGAACAACGACCTACATGCGGTGACCCAGCATACCACTGCATGTTGTAGTATACAAGTCGTTGATATGATCTTTGTGAAGGGACTTCCTCACAAATTGCCATATCCCTCAGAGTGGTACAACAGAAACATTGCAGGTCATAACACTCCATACTTTATTACAAACATTGTCTTACAAGTTGGTATTCTCACGGGTCCTATGAGAACACCCTAAGAGACTACTAAAGTACCATTACAACTTATACTAAAGATGAAAAGAGCTCAACAACTTATTTAGGTAAGTTCTACGTTGCTCGGCTCTATGATACTAAGGTATGTCACTACTCCTCCACCTCCGTGTCATCGAGTCCGTAGACTATCCCATAGTCTACGCCTTCCCTCCGCCGGTAAGATCGGGTTCTTCGTAGACCAGCTCGTAGCTTCCTTACGGTGCTCCATCGTTGATAGCCTCCACTTCGGGATCACGGTCTAGCAAGGGTGTCGAAAGAAAGTGAGTACGAGAGGTACTCGGCAAGTTCTAAAAGAATAAAAGGTGTTTGATGCACTAGCTACGACCATTGATCGGGAAATCGCAGGTCAATGCATGTTTTGCAAACATTTCTTCAAAAGGTTGCTTTTATTATGAAAACTATGCCCGTCGGTCTTCACGGGTTGACCAGAACTTCGTGGAGTTCCTTTCTGCCGCGTTCGCGGTTCCTTCCCGGAACAAGGAGTGACGGCCACAATTTGATACACTCTGCGAGAGGTGCGTTACTTTTCCCACAAGAGATCTCACCCTTTTTGCCATCCGCGGGGACTTGCCCCCGTTCACACTTCCTTTGGTGTGAGGCCAGGTATAAAGATCCAAGCCCACACCGCCTTCTCCGTGGCTTGCAAACCCACCCTTTTGTCCACCCGCACACCTCCGGTAGACTTCCCCGATAATACGGCTTTACTCATGGTGTACTTTGGACAATCCTTCATAGATCGGAAGAGATTAACATCACCAATGGATGGGGATTTAAAAGGATTTCCCAACCTATTGCGGCGGTGCCTCCGGCACCCCACCGTCTCCCCGATCCGTTGGCGTGCGAAGGGAAAAGATACGGCTGGCTTTTCCAGAGCCATTATAGATCTCATGGTCAACGCGGTTTGTACGGCGCTAGAATCATCTGGACGGCATTGGTAATTTAATCCTAGGGTGATATAACCCATTGCAATGGAACCTCCACCATATCAACACATACCATGGTTCCATTGCCAGCCACATAGTCATATTCATAGTTGGAAATTAACATTTCATTTGCGATGCGGGAATGATAAGTATATAGCTTTGCATTAAAAGTAGTAGAAGATAATCAAGTTGACATGAGCAAGGGTGAACTTGCACGTGGACTGCGAGATAGTGCGGTTCAATGCGGTTGATGGAACCTGGACCTCGGGTTACGTAAGAAGCATCATTGTCCGGTAAGGACAATGTTATAAAAATCCAAATAATGCAATCATGGATGTATTATTTTATGTTGAATCCCTTTACCCCATTGAATTATTACAATTTAGGGTTGTATTTAAGATTTATGTCTTTGACGGTAATTTACAATTGATTTAAAAGTATTAATCATTGTAATTCACACAAAGTACAACAATTCAAAGTAACATGAGTTTACTTGGTAATTACCTTAGTCATTCCAAAATAATTTGAAATTATAGAGTTACCTCTATAGTTTTTGGAATAAAAGGGAATATAGTAGTTTTACGGGAAAAATTCTACTGGTTCAAAAGAGATGACTTGGAATAATAGAATCTCATTTTGAAATGTTTGAAAATAAGTTTTTGAACTTATTTGAGATTTTTCCTTGAATTTTAAATACAAGGAAATAATAATTGAAAATTCCAAGTGATTATTTAAATTCTGAAAATTCATGATTTTGAATTTGTTTCATAAATTCCATTTCATATTTTATTCTGGTTAAGATTTATTTTTCATTCATAAATCCAATTTTTATTGGATTTTTAGAGTTGTTTATGATTTATTAAAATTTGGTAAAGTTTTGATCTTTTATTAATTAGAAAAAGACCAAAATACCCCTTGGACTCATATTGGGCCCGGCCCAATAGACTAACCCGAGGGACGGCCCAAATAGGCTGGCCCCCTTTTTGGGTTTGGTGGCGCCGAGCGGCCCACCACTCTCACTCTCACTCGGCCCTCTTCTCACTCGTCTAACCCTAATCTCCGGCGACCACGAGGCGATGGCGTCGCCGCCATGGCCGCCGCCACTGCTCCGGCCATCACCGGCCTCCTCCGCCGTGGCCACCTACCGATCTAGAACCGCCTCGAGCAGATCTATCGATGCTGTCAGAGCCGTTTCTCTCCTCTCGTCCTCTCTGGCGAATCGCCTCGGTGCGGATCTCTGGAGAATCGCCATGGGCGATACTGGTGATTCTCCGACGAGCTCTCGCCTTCGTCGTCGACGTGTGCGCCTCCGAGACCGACCTGGCGCGGGTGCTTGCTTGCGGCGCTGTGCCGTCGTCTCCATCTTTGTCTTCTTTGTGGTGGTGTTCGTCGGCGTAACGCCGGCGACTTCCACGGCTTGCGGGCTGCTATGGCCGCGCGGGCACTTGCCTCGCCATGCCATAGCTACGCCTCCGGGCGCGGGTAAGGTCCTCTGCTCCTCCTCCTTCTCTTACGTGCGCCTCCCTTGCCCTTGTTCTTCTTCCTCCTCATGATCTGTTGCTCTTTGGTGGTCTTGTGATCATCTAGAGTCATACTCTTGCTTTGCGCAATCTTCGCGTAGCTTCGGTTTCTTGCAAGCTCATGGTCGGATTACCGATTCTTTGATGCTTGGCACATGTCGATTTGCTTGCTATCTATGCTTTGTGCTTACTTCTCTGCTGCTCCTAGCATGCTCTGTACTTGCCATGCTCTCTTGTGCTTGCTCAAAAGCTATCTATTCCATGCTATGCTTGGTTATGACTTGCTTATGCTTCTTGGACTATCATGCTTGCTTGTCTAGGTGTACTTGTGATGCATACGTGACACTTGTGTGTGTGCCGGAGGTGCACGTGATATGATTCAGTACTAATTCTGCAATCTAATGATCCATTGGATCATTTCTTGCTTGTTGGCAAATCTCTCTGTGTAGCTTGGCTTGCTATGATTGATCAATTTGATCAATTGTTTGTCGATGATTGCTTACTTGGCTAACACTTGTGGTTATATGGTTCACTTATTTGGTGATGCTGATGCTCAAGCATCACTTTGTCTTTGTTGCTTACTTGCTCTAGTGGCTATGAATTAAGTTGTATTGCTTAACGGTATCTTTGTTGTCATGCTTAGCATGGATCTGTGATAAATTCATGCTTAGATTACTTAATTATGATGAGCTGCTTATGCGGTGATGATTTAAATGTCTTGCTTGTATATGAGTTTGCTTGTTCATGATTCTTTTACAAGCAATTAAACTGCTGAATCCATTTACGGATAGTGATGTGGTCTATTTGGCTTGCTCTTATTTGGTGCTAAGTGTGATGTGACCTCGGTAGCCTTGCTATTGGCTGGTTGCTCACCTAGTGGTTGGATCTTGTTGGCTACTCAACTTTGCTTGCATATTAGGGGATCATAGTAAGTATGAATGCCAATATGCTTGCACGTGAAGAAATCTAGGGTTTACGATGGTTGCTTGCTTAGGATCTTACGTGTAGTCTTAGCTGCTAATCTATGCTATCTCTGGTGCTATCTGTGCATGTGATCTTGTTAGTGTGCATACGTGCATCTTTGTCTAGCTTACGTGCACATGATTTGTATCCGGATGGTTTATGTTTTAGTAGCTTTTGGTAGCGGTAATCCTTGGTGAAAACCAAGTGATGATTTACCCATATGAGCATCTGCTCATCCCATGCTTATGCATATGATGGATTAGATCCATTGGATCTCTTCCGGGAACTAGGTATACCTTGTTCCGGCTCCTAGAAAGTAATGCTTTGTTGATGCGGACTTGGGTTTGTTCACAGCCCTTCACCTCCGAGCTTGGATGATCTTCTAGGTCACCATGATCTCTGGTGGCTTGAGGAGTTGTGTGTTGGTTCTGTTCTTGCTCAAGAACGAGATGAACTATGCTTGTTTTTGCTTCACCCTTACCTGGTGATCTTATCTGGTCGACTGTGCACTGGTTCTAGGGTTTGTGTGCTATTTATATGGTCTCTACTTCTTCCCTGGCCATGACACACAAGCCTGGCATGCTTGGTGACTATGCCTTTGCATGGCCTTGCTGTTGCTGCCTGACACACTTGAGCTGTGTGCTCTCATATGCTTGAAACTTGAGCCCCCTGCATGTTGCTCGGTTTTGGTCTGCTGCTGATCCTATCTTGTCTTGTCCCTGGTTTTGGACAAGCACAAGTGTCTTGTGACTTGGTTCTGTCCAAGCGAAGATTGTGTCACTTGCTAAGCTGTCTAAGCTGAATCTTGAGCTAACACTTATATTACGGCTAGTGTTTGTGATTTGTTTTGCGGGTTTTGAAGTTGAATATGACCAGAATATGTTCTTCAAGCATTTAGTTTAGGTTTTAGTTATAGGAGCAAATTGTAATCTTCATTTTCATTTCTGTTTATTATTTATCAATTCTTGTATCAAGAATATTGTAAAGACTATGTATTATGTGTTGATGATCAATAAAGCTCAAGTTTTTGTTTATGAGCTTTTGGATTTATGTAATGTTTAAATTCTGAATTACATATTGTATTTATGATTTACTTTGAAATTCAAAGTTGTTTAAATTATGAATTCCATTTATATTGTTCAATGTTTATAGTTTAATGTATTAACACTTGTCAAATGCAAACATTCCCCAAAGTAACAAGTTACAAAAGAGATCATGTCGAAATTTCCCTAACTCACATTGCCTAACCCTAGATGCAAAATGAGAGAGAATCTCGATCCCTCTTAGGTTTAGTTGCAATAAGGCGCGAAAATTTCCCCGTTTTGCGATGAAATGCACATCCCATTTCTAAATCTACCCTTCGTTGTTCCTATGTTACGGGTTATTACGGCCTCTCCCCTTAACGAAACTTCGTCCCGAAGTTAAGATTGGTACTGAACATCTCGGGGTAAGACTTCTCGAGTTCTTCTTATGTCTCCCAAGTAGCTTCTCGCTCGGGATGATGTTGCCATTGCACTTTGCGGTATTTGATTGCTCTGTTTCTTAATTTCTTCCATTGTACTTCTAAGATCTTTTCGGGCCTTTCCACATAAGTTAGGTCAGATTGCAATTCTATTTCTTCATATGTGATAGGATCATCCGGTGCCTTCAAACATTTTACGAGTTGTGAAACATGAAATACATTATGAACTTGACTTAGTTGTGCCGGTAACTCCAACTCAAAAGCTGTTCCTCGATTACGGTGATTATCTTAAATGGTCCAATATATCGAGGACTTAACTTTCCTTTCACTCCGAACCTCTTAAGTCCTTTCATTGGGCTAACCTTCAGATAAACCATGTCTCCCACTTTCGGTTCCCAATCTCTTCTCTTTAAGTCGGCGTAACTCTTCTGACGACTCTGAGCTATCTTGAGTCTATCCCGGATCACCTCGATGACGTCTTGTCTTTCTTTGATGTAATCCGGTGTAAACTCCTTGTTTTCTCCGGTTTCAAACCAACAAATTGGTGATCTACACTTCCTTCCGTACAATGCTTCGTACGGTGCCATCTGAATGCTACTATGATAACTATTGTTATATGAGAACTCCGCTAAAGGTAAATGATCCTCCCATGAGCCTCCAAAGTTCGAGCACAAGCTCTAAGCATGTCCTCAAGTATCTGATTGGTTCTTTCGGTTTGTCCTCCGGTTTGTGGATGATATCTTGTCTTGAAATCCAACTTGGATCCCAAAGATTCTTGTAGTTGTTTCCAGAATGCTGATGTGAAAATCGAACCTCTATACGAGACTATCTTCTTTGGTACTCCATGTTTACTCACAATTTCCTTCACATAAATATCCACAAGCTTTTAACGGTATCTTTTGTGTTTACGGCTATGAAATGAGCGCTCTTGGTAAGTCTATCCACTATTACCCATATCATATCCTTCCTCTTATTAGTCATTGGTAAACCAGTAACAAAATCCATTCCGATTTCATCCCATTTCCATTCCGGTATCTCTAGTGGTTTGAGTAATCCCGCGAGGACTACGATGTTACTGCCTTCACTCGTTGACATGTATGACATTCGAGACATATTGTGCTATTTCTCTTTTCATGTTGTTCCACAGAACATCTCCTTCAAATCCATATACATCTTGGTACTTCCTGGATGTATGGAATAAGGAGTTTCATGTGCTTCTTTTAATATGATTGACTTCACTCCTGGATCATACGGTACACGAGATCCTTTTACGGAAATATAATGAATCAAAATCCCCTAGATGGAATTCCGATGGTCTTCCTTCGCCAATCCTCTTGATTTCCTCTTGAATGAACAAATCATCCGCTTGCTTTCGGATAATCTCATATTTCAAGTCCGAGTACATCTCATCCATAATCCTCATGGTTGCTATACTTCCTTTGATATCACCTTGAATAAACAAGATCTGAGCATCTTCTAACTCCTTCGAAGTTCCTTTGGAATCTCCCATTCCGTAGGTTGATTCTCCGTACTTTTCCTACTTAGGGCATACTGCTACTACATTAGCCTTGCACTGGTGTATAGTTGATCTTAAGGTCGTAATCCTTAATCAACTCCAACCATCTCTTACTGTCTCATGTTTAATTCTTTACGGGTGAAGAAATACTTCAAACTTTTGTGATCGGTGTATAACTCACACTTGGATCCATATAGAAATTGTCTCCAACTCTTCAAAGCATACACAAGCTGCCGCTAACTCGAGATCATGTCTTGGGTAGTTGTGTTCATGTGGTTTCAAGCTGTCTTGATCCATAAGCTATTACCTTCCGATCTTGCATAAGAACACATCCAAGTCCATTCTTGGAAGCATCACAATACACAGTGTAATCCTTTCCGGAGTTCGAGAGCTGCTAACACCGGTCTTTGTGGTTAACTTATCCTTGAGTGTTTGGAAGGCTGGCTTCACACTCATCTGTCCACACAAATGGAGTATTTTTCTTGAGTAACTTGGTCATTGGTCCTGCAATCTTCGAAAATCCCTCTATGAATCTCCGATAATAGCCTGCCATACCAAGAAATCCTCGTATTTCCTTAGCATTTTTAGGTGATTTCCATTCCAATACGGACTGAACCTTGCTTGGATTCACCGCTATGCCTTCTTTGGTTATGACATGTCCAAGAAATTCAACACTATCTAACCAAAATTTGCACTTGCTGAACTTTGCATATAGCTGATGTTCTCTCAAAGTTTGCAGAACTATCTTCAAATGTTTGGCATGTTCTTCTTTATCTTTGGAATAGATTAAAATATCATCTATGAACACTATCACAAACTTGTCCAAGTACTTCATGAATATCTTGTTCATCAAATTCATGAAAATTGCTGGTGCATTGGTTAGTCCAAATGGTACAACCAAGTATTCATGGTGTCCATACCTTGATACGAATGCTTGTTTTTGGTACATCTTCCTTCTTGATCTTGATTTGATGGTATCACGACCTTAAATCTATCTTCGAGAAGACTCCTGCTCCTTGAACTTGATCAAAAAGATCTTGAATTCTAGGTAAAGGATACTTGTTCTTGATAGTTACATTGTTCAAATTTCTATAATCTCCACACATTCTCTTTCCTCCATCTCTTTTATCCACAAAAATAAGCTGGTGTACCCCATGGTGACACACTTTCTTGAATAAATCCCTTACGTTCCAGTTCATCTATCGAGCTTTCGGTTCCACTAACTCCTTTGGCCCCATCTTATATGGTGGTTGTGCTATTGGTGCTTGTGCACGGAATCGGGGTCGATTGTGAATTCGATCTCTCTATCGGGTGGCATTCCTGGTAGTTCCTTAGGAAATACATCCTTAAACTCATTCACTACAGGAATATCTTCAATTCTCACTTCTTTCAGGCTGTTGAGTTCCAATCCAATCTCTAATTCACTGTACTTATCTCCTTGGAACACTATTCTACCTCCGATGGAGTCGCGAAGTGATACTGTTTTGTCTCCACAGTTAATCACCGCTCCATTTTCGGTCAACCAATCCATCCCTAGGATGAGCTGATATGTCCTTCATGGGTATGATTAATAGGTCCGCGAAATACACACGGTCACATATGGTTAGGACTTGTGCTTCTTTCACGTGGGTCACTAAGATCGTTCCCCCGCGGATAGGACGAGTTATAGGGGTTTCTAACTTAGAACATCTAAGCCCGAATTTTTCCACAAATTCCAATGCAAGAAATGATGTGGTTGCTCCGGTATCAAATAATACTTTGCCGGGATGAGTAAGAATGCTTAGCGTACCTAAGGCTTGTTTGATCCGACTCTTCCGCTTGTTCCAAAGATGTGCAATTCAGCTTTCCATAAGGCTTTCCCCTCTTATTGTTGTTGTTGTTGTAGTTGCGGTTGTTGTTATTGTTGTTGTTATTGTTGTTGTTGCCACCTCGTCCTCCAGAGCTCTGTCCACTCCAAGACGACTTGTTTGGACACTCCGGCTTAATGTGTCCTTCCTTCCCACAACCATAGCAAATGATTCTGGGTTTTCGACAATCCTTACGCAAATGACCTCTCGAGGCCACAATTGTTGCGAGATGATGCGGTTAGTTGGGTTCGACTCGACCTCCCCGATTGTATTGATTACCGGTGGTAGGTCGATATCGAGGTTTGAAACTCCGATCGGGTAGTGGTTTACTAATTGGGTACTTCCTTGGCTCTATACGAGCCCTCTTCCTCCTGTCCTCCTGGACTTGCACTGTAGTCATCCTCGAAAGTGATTGCCGAGTCAATCGGTTCATGGAATTCGGCGAGTTCTTGCCAACCTCGGTTGCATCTTCATGTATGGATTCATGCCTTTCATGAACCGCTTCTTCCGTTTCTCCTCTGTATCCACATCCTCGGGTGCATATCTGGATAACCTATTGAAATCCCGAACATCTTGCATGATTGGTGCGGTATTACGTCTCAGATTCTTCAAATTCCCTCTTCTTCGGCTCCACCACGCTGTCCGGAACATGAGCATCCCGAAACTTCTTCTTGAACTCCTCCCGGGTGAATACCTTATCGGAGGGTGTCTTGCTACAAGGTTCTCCCACCATGATGCTGCTGGTCACGACAACGGATAAGTGGTATATCTGATCTTCTCCTCATCGTTGCAACCAACGGTCTTCAATTTCCGTTCGGTATCCATAAGCCAATCTTCGGCGTCCATTGGTTACGGAGCTGATGTGAATGGTAGTGGTCTTGCATTTTGGAAGTCCGATAGTGTTACTCCCTTGCCTTCATTACCCCTCTCATTGATGACATGGGTAAAGAAATCCTGCATATTCTTGCTACGACTTTCCTGGTAACGCCTTGTCTTCCTCCATTGACCTCATATCTTGTTGGAAGTGCGGGTGCAACATTGGGTGTGGTGGTGGTGGTGCGTTTTACTGCTCTAGCTGCTGCATACTGCCTCCTCTTTTTCTCTTTCTTCCCGCTCTCTGCGAGCCTCTTCGGTTTCTACTAACGCCATTTCCCCCTAGTCCTGTAACAAAGAGCGATTACTCATAATTACACCATGCGAATGTTTTACGAGCTCAACTCATTGCCCGGTACTAGTCACACAATTAAATCAAGAAGCAAATCCAAAACAAACATTTATTATGTATATACACCGTATAATACATAACACACTCACAAACTTATATTACATGTGGTATATATAAACCACTTATTTGGCTCCAAGCCCAAGCCAACGGGAATTTAAAATACGTTCTATTACAATACCACCTAGATTACTTTATTCTTCCTTGGAGCTCTACTCCTCATCGTCTTCATTCGCCTCCGCGTACATCCACGGGGTCCAACCGGTACGGCGACTAGTCTTCCGAACACCGTCGGGAACAAAGGTCCTTCCGGTAGGTATGTAATCTGAATCGGACGAAGTGCCGAGACGAGAGATCTGTCATTCAAAGTAACTAGATAAAGACTCATACATATCCCCGGTGGAATACGGTGCCTCTTCTCCGGTCATCCATGGAGGATTCCTATTCACTTGACCCCTCATCTTCTTCTTCTTCTTTTTCTTGGTTCCCGAACTCTCACCTACTTACGTCTTGCGATGGTTTAGATATGCCCATCTCCAAATCTAACGAAATGGAATCCGTACCTTTCTCTTCCTGCTCGTAGTGTTGGTTAACATTTGGGTTAACCGCATCACTCTCATCTCCGGTATCACATGGAATTGGCTCCTCCTCATCACCGAAAGGTTCCCGAAACGCCAACCCGTCGAGTTTTCAATCGGTGACTCCGAGCAATTTATGTTCCATGAGTGGTCTCCCCCATATCCGGTATCATATGATGCTTGACACATGTGGATAGTGCGGAACAAAGTTAGGTGTAAGTGGGTCTCTTGTAGGTAGATTTCTCTTGAACCACTGGTCACTCAAATCTACATCAGCTATGCGGGTTAAAGAAGGGTGTAGTATGTTGTGGTTGTGCCCTCAAGTCATGCATCCGAGTTTGGACTTTATCGGGGTCCGTGAACTCAGCTAGCATGTGGTCAATCTCACCTCTCATCTTCATGTGTAAAAGATACATCGTGGTCAATAAAGACTTACGGCTATCCATGTCTTTGTCTTGCGGCTTCGGGACTTACGTGGGCTAACACCAAATGATTAAGAGTGGGATCCTCATCTTCCTCGGCATGAGGTATATGAGAAAACTACGAACATAGGAGTTCTCTTGACTTGTGCTTGCCTTATCTCAAGGATTGCCTTGAATAGGCCCATATGGTAGGCTGTGGTGATAGTTTTGGCTTCTCCGTATGGCATTATACGGCTCATCGGCGGTTTTCCGGTAGTTGGACCGATACTACTGCACTTGGCTAGGATTTCCCCATCATAGTAAGTATACTTGATAACGGGTATCCGTGGATCGCAATGAAGTTCCTTCGGCATCCCACACGGGAGAGCTGTTATTGGTCCATCATAATCACCGAGCCAACCCTCAACTTTCCTCAAAGTCCTCTTGGGAAAAGTGTTCGCCATTATGGCTGTATACAAAAGCAGAATATTAGTAGTGATAATGCATCATAATAGCTATAATAAAGAATTATCGCACTAAAATATATGGTTTTGCTATTCTCAAGTGAATAACCACCATATTTCTAGAGAATCCTTTACTATTTCTACTAGGCTCCTACGGGTTTCTTCCCTATACTAGGTTTTTCCAACCTAAGGTCGCAACATTTGCTACGATACCAGCTGCGGTGACCCGGCATACCACTTGCATGTTGTAGTATACAAGTCGTTGATATGATCTTTGTGAAGGGACTTCCTCACAAATTGCCATATCCCTCGAGTGGTACAACGAAACATTGCGAGGTCATAACACTCCATACTTTATTACAAACATTGTCTTACAAGTTGGTATTCTCACGGGTCCTATGAGAACACCCTAAGAGACTACTAAAGTACCATTACAACTTATACTAAAGATGAAAAGAGCTCAACAACTTATTTAGGTAAGTTCTACGTTGCTCGGCTCTATGATACTAAGGTATGTCACTACTCCTCCACCTCCGTGTCATCGAGTCCGTAGACTATCCCATAGTCTACGCCTTCCCTCCGCCGGTAAGATCGGGTTCTTCGTAGACCAGCTCGTAGCTTCCTTACGGTGCTCCATCGTTGATAGCCTCCACTTCGGGATCACGGTCTAGCAAGGGTGTCGAAAGAAAGTGAGTACGAGAGGTACTCGGCAAGTTCTAAAAGAATAAAAGGTGTTTGATGCACTAGCTACGACCATTGATCGGGAAATCGCAGGTCAATGCATGTTTTGCAAACATTTCTTCAAAAGGTTGCTTTTATTATGAAAACTATGCCCGTCGGTCTTCACGGGTTGACCAGAACTTCGTGGAGTTCCTTTCTGCCGCGTTCGCGGTTCCCTTCCCGGAACAAGGAGTGACGGCCACAATTTGATACACTCTGCGAGAGGTGCGTTACTTTTCCCACAAGAGATCTCACCCTTTTTGCCATCCGCGAGGACTTGCCCCCGTTCACACTTCCTTTGGTGTGAGGCCAGGTATAAAGATCCAAGCCCACACCGCCTTCTCCGCGTCTGCAAACCCACCCTTTTGTCCACCCGCACACCTCCGGTAGACTTCCCCAGATAATACGGCTTTACTCATGGTGTACTTTGGACAATCCTTCATAGATCGGAAGAGATTAACATCACCAATGGATGGGGATTTAAAAGGATTTCCCAACCTATTGCGGCGGTGCCTCCGGCACCCCACCGTCTCCCCGATCCGTTGGCGTGCGAAGGGAAAAGATACGGCTGGCTTTTCCGAGCCATTATAGATCTCATGGTCAACGCGGTTTGTACGGCGCTAGAATCAACTGGACGGCATTGGTAATTTAATCCTAGGGTGATATAACCCATTGCAATGGAACCTCCACCATATCAACACATACCATGGTTCCATTGCCAGCCACATAGTCATATTCATAGTTGGAAATTAACATTTCATTTGCGATGCGGGAATGATAAGTATATAGCTTTGCATTAAAAGTAGTAGAAGATAATCAAGTTGACATGAGCAAGGGTGAACTTGCACGTGGACTGCGAGATAGTGCGGTTCAATGCGGTTGATGGAACCTGGACCTCGGGTTACGTAAGAAGCATCATTGTCCGGTAAGGACAATGTTATAAAAATCCAAATAATGCAATCATGGATGTATTATTTTATGTTGAATCCCTTTACCCCATTGAATTATTACAATTTAGGGTTGTATTTAAGATTTATGTCTTTGACGGTAATTTACAATTGATTTAAAAGTATTAATCATTGTAATTCACACAAAGTACAACAATTCAAAGTAACATGAGTTTACTTGGTAATTACCTTAGTCATTCCAAAATAATTTGAAATTATAGAGTTACCTCTATAGTTTTTGGAATAAAAGGGAATATAGTAGTTTTATGGGAAAAATTCTCTGGTTCAAAAGAGATGACTTGGAATAATAGAATCTCATTTTGAAATGTTTGAAAATAAGTTTTTGAACTTATTTGAGATTTTTCCTTGAATTTTAAATACAAGGAAATAATAATTGAAAATTCCAAGTGATTATTTAAATTCTGAAAATTCATGATTTTGAATTTGTTTCATAAATTCCATTTCATATTTTATTCTGGTTAAGATTTATTTTTCATTCATAAATCCAATTTTTATTGGATTTTTAGAGTTGTTTATGATTTATTAAAATTTGGTAAAGTTTTGATCTTTTATTAATTAGAAAAAGACCAAAATACCCCTTGGACTCATATTGGGCCCGGCCCAATAGACTAACCCGGGGACGGCCCAAATAGGCTGGCCCCCTTTTGGGTTTGGTGGCGCCGAAGCGGCCCACCACTCTCACTCTCACTCGGCCCTCTTCTCACTCGTCTAACCCTAATCTGCTGGCGACCACGAGGCGATGGCGTCGCCGCCATGGCCGCCGCCACTGCTCCGGCCATCACCGGCCTCCTCCGCCGTGGTCACCTACCGATCTAGAACCGCCTCGAGCGAGATCTATCGATGCTGTCCGAGCCGTTTCTCTCCTCTCGTCCTCTCTGGCGAATCGCCTCGGTGCGGATCTCATGGAGAATCGCCATGGGCGATCTGGTGATTCTCCGACGAGCTCTCGCCTTCGTCGTCGACGTGTGCGCCTCCGAGACCGACCTGGCGCGGGTGCTGCTTGCGGCGCTGTGCCGTCGTCTCCATCTTTGTCTTCTTGTGGTGGTGTTCGTCGGCGTAACGCCGGCGACTTCACTGGCTTTGCGGCTGCTATGGCCGCGCGGGCACTTGCCTCGCCATGCCATAGCCTACGCCTCCGGGCGCGGGTAAGGTCCTCTGCTCCTCCTCCTTCTCTTACGTGCGCCTCCCTTGCCCTTGTTCTTCTTCCTCCTCATGATCTGTTGCTCTTTGGTGGTCTTGTGATCATCTAGAGTCATACTCTTGCTGCGCAATCTTACGTAGCTTCGGTTTCTTGCAAGCTCATGGTCGGATTACCGATTCTTTGAGTCTTGGCACATGTCGATTTGCTTGCTATCTATGCTTGTGCTTACTTCTCTGCTTGCTCCTAGCATGCTCTGTACTTGCCATGCTCTCTTGTGCTTGCTCAAAAGCTATCTATTCCATGCTATGCTTGGTTATGACTTGCTTATGCTTCTTGGACTATCATGCTTGCTTGTCTAGGTGTACTTGTGATGCATACTGTGACACTTGTGTGTGTGCCGGAGGTGCATGTGATATGATTCGGTACTAATTACTGCAATCTAATGATCCATTGGATCATTTCTTGCTTGTTGGCAAATCTCTCTGTGTAGCTTGGCTTGCTATGATTGATCAATTTGATCAATTGTTTGTCGATGATTGCTTACTTGGCTAACACTTGTGGTTATATGGTTCACTTATTTGGTGATCTTGATGCTCAAGCATCAACTTTGTCTTTGTTGCTTACTTGCTCTAGTGGCTATGAATTAAGTTGTATTGCTTAACGGTATCTTGTTGTCATGCTTAGCATGGATACTGTGATAAATTCATGCTTAGATTACTTAATTATGATGAGCTGCTTATGCGGTGATGATTTAAATGTCTTGCTTGTATATGAGTTTGCTTGTTCATGATTCTTTTACAAGCAATTAAACTCTGAATCCATTTACGGATAGTGATGTGGTCTATTTGGCTTGCTCTTATTTGGTGCTAAGTGTGATGTGACCTCGGTAGCCTTGCTATTGGCTGGTTGCTCACCTAGTGGTTGGATCTTGTTGGCTACTCAACTTTGCTTGCATATTAGGGGATCATAGTAAGTATGAATGCCAATATGCTTGCACTGTGAAGAAATCTAGGGTTTACGATGGTTGCTTGCTTAGGATCTTACGTGTAGTCTTAGCTGCTAATCTATGCTATCTACTGGTGCTATACTGTGCATGTGATCTTGTTAGTGTGCATCGTGCATCTTTGTCTAGCCTATGTGCACATGATCTGTATCTGGATGGTTTCTGTTTTAGTAGCTTTTGGTAGCGGTAATCCTTGGTGAAAACCAAGTGATGATTTACCCATATGAGCATCTGCTCATCCCATGCTTATGCATATGATGGATTAGATCCATTGGATCTCTTCCGGGAACTAGGTATACCTTGTTCCGGCTCCTAGAAAGTAATGCTTTGTTGATGCGGACTTGGGTTTGTTCACGGCCCTTCACCTCCGAGCTTGGATGATCTTCTAGGTCACCATGATCTCTGGTGGCTTGAGGAGTTGTGTGTTGGTTCTGTTCTTGCTCAAGAACGGATGAACTATGCTTGTTTTTGCTTCACCCTTACCTGGTGATCTTATCTGGTCGGCTGTGCCTTGGTTCTAGGGTTTGTGTGCTATTTATATGGTCTCTACTTCTTCCCTGGCCATGACACACAAGCCTGGCATGCTTGGTGACTATGCTCTTGCATGGCCTTCTTTGTTGCTGCCTGACACACTTGAGCTGTGTGCTCTCATATGCTTGAAACTTGAGCCCCCTGCAGTTGCTCGGTTTTGGTCTGCTGCTTGATCCTATCTTGTCTTGTCCACTGGTTTTGGACAAGCACAAGTGTCTTGTGACTTGGTTCTGTCCAAGCTGAAGATTGTGTCACTTGCTAAGCTGTCTAAAGCTGAATCTTGAGCTAACACTTATATTACGGCTAGTGTTTGTGATTTGTTTTGCGGGTTTTGAAGTTGAATATGACCAGAATATGTTCTTCAAGCATTTAGTTTAGGTTTTAGTTATAGGAGCAAATTGTAATCTTCATTTTCATTTCTGTTTATTATTTATCAATTCTTGTATCAAGAATATTGTAAAGACTATGTATTATGTGTTGATGATCAATAAAGCTCAAGTTTTTGTTTATGAGCTTTTGGATTTATGTAATGTTTAAATTCTGAATTACATATTGTATTTATGATTTACTTTGAAATTCAAAGTTGTTTAAATTATGAATTCCATTTATATTGTTCAATGTTTATAGTTTAATGTATTAACACTTGTCAAATGCAAACATTCCCCAAAGTAACAAGTTACAAAAGAGATCATGTCGAAATTTCCCTAACTCACATTGCCTAACCCTAGATGCAAAATGAGAGAGAACCTCGATCCCTCTTAGGTTTAGTTGCAATAAGGCGCGAAAATTTCCCCCGTTTTGCAATGAAATGCACATCCCATTTCTAGATCTACCCTTCGTTGTTCCTATGTTCTGGGTTATTACACTACACGAAGGGAACAACAGCCTAGACAGCGAGGAACAACGACCTACACGGAGGGGAACAACAGCATAGACGGCGGGGAACAAAGACAACACGGAGGGGGACAACGGCCTAGAATGGCGAGGAACAACGACTTACACGAAGGGGAACAACGGCATAGACCGAGAGGAACAACGACCAACACGGAGGGGAACAACAGCCTAGACAGCGGGGAACAACGACCTACATGAAGAGGAACAACAGCCTAGACGGCGGGGAACAAAGACCAACACGGAGGGGAACAACGACATAGACGATGGGGAACAACGACCTACACGGAGGGGAACAACGGCCTAGAATGGTGGGGAACAACGACTTACACGGATGGGAACAACGACATAGACGACGGGGAACAACGACCTACACGAGGGGAACAACAGCCTAGATAGCGAGGAACAACGACCTACACGGAGGGGAACAACGCCATAGACGACGGGGAACAAAGAACAACACGGAGGGGAACAACGGCCTAGAATGGCGAGGAACAACGACTTACACGGATGGGAACAACGACATAGACGACGGGGAACAACGACCTACACGAGGGGAACAACAGCCTAGATAGCGAGGAACAACGACCTACACGGAGGGGAACAACGCCATAGACTACGGGGAACAAAGACCAACACGGAGGGGAACAACGGCCTAGAATGGCGAGGAACAACGACTTACACGAAGGGCAACAATGGCATAGACCGAAGGGAACAACGACCTACACGGAGGGGAACAACGGCCTAGAATGGTGGGGAATAACGAGTTACACGGATGGGAACAACGACATAGACGACGGGGAACAACGACCTACACGAGGGGAACAACAGCCTAGACAGCGAGGAATAACGACCTACACGGAGGGGAACAACGCCATAGACTACGGGGAACAAAGACCAACACGGAGGGGAACAACGGCCTAGAATGGCGAGGAACAACGACTTACACGAAGTGAACAATGGCATAGACCGAAAGGAACAACGACCTACACGGAGGGGAACAACGGCCTAGAATGGTGGGGAATAACGACTTACACGGATGGGAACAACGACATAGACGACGGGGAACAACGACCTACACGAGGGGAACAACAGCCTAGACAGCGAGGAACAACGACCTACACGGAGGGGAACAACGCCATAGACTACGGGGAACAAAGACCAACACGGAGGGGAACAACGGCCTAGAATGGCGAGGAACAACGACTTACACGAAGGGGAACAATGGCATAGACCGAAAGGAACAACGACCTACACGGAGGGGAACAACGGCCTAGAATGGTGGGGAATAACGACTTACACGGATGGGAACAACGACATAGACGACGGGGAACAACGACCTACACGAGGGGAACAACAGCCTAGACGGCGAGGAACAACGACCTACACGGAGGGGAACAACAGCATAGACGGCGGGGAACAAAGACCAACACGGAGGGGAACAAAAGGCCTAGAATGGCGAGGAACAACGACTTACACGAAGGGGAACAACGGCATAGACCGAAAGGAACAACAACCTACACGGAGGGGAACAACGGCCTAGACAGCGAGGAACAACGACCTACACGGAGGGGAACAACAGCCTAGACGGCGGGGAACAAAGACCAACACGGAGGGGAACAACGACATAGACGATGGGGAACAACGACCTACACGGAGGGGAACAACGGCCTAGAATGGTGGGGAACAACGACTTACACGGATGGGAACAACGACATAGACGACGGGGAACAACGACCTACACGAGGGGAACAACAGCCTAGATAGCGAGGAACAACGACCTACACGGAGGGGAACAACGCCATAGACGACGGGGAACAAAGAACAACACGGAGGGAACAACGGCCTAGAATGGCGAGGAACAACGACTTACACGGATGGGAACAACGACATAGACGACGGGGAACAACGACCTACACGAGGGGAACAACAGCCTAGATAGCGAGGAACAACGACCTACACGGAGGGGAACAACGCCATAGACTACGGGGAACAAAGACCAACACGGAGGGGAACAACGGCCTAGAATGGCGAGGAACAACGACTTACACGAAGGGCAACAATGGCATAGACCGAAAGGAACAACGACCTACACGGAGGGGAACAACGGCCTAGAATGGTGGGGAATAACGAGTTACACGGATGGGAACAACGACATAGACGACGGGGAACAACGACCTACACGAGGGGAACAACAGCCTAGACAGCGAGGAATAACGACCTACACGGAGGGGAACAACGCCATAGACTACGGGGAACAAAAACCAACACGGAGGGGAACAACGGCCTAGAATGGCGAGGAACAACGAGTTACACAAAGGGGAACAATGGCATAGACCGAAAGGAACAACGACCTACACGGAGGGGAACAACGGCCTAGAATGGTGGGGAATAACGACTTACACGGATGGGAACAACGACATAGACGACGGGGAACAACGACCTACACGAGGGGAACAACAGCCTAGACAGCGAGGAACAACGACCTACACGGAGGGGAACAATAGCATAGACGGCGGGGAACAAAGACCAACACGGAGGGGAACAAAAGGCCTAGAATGGCGAGGAACAACGACTTACACGAAGGGGAACAACGGCATAGACCGAAAGGAACAACAACCTACACGGAGGGGAACAACGGCCTAGACAGCGAGGAACAACGACCTACACGGAGGGGAACAACAGCCTAGACGGCGGGGAACAAAGACCAACACGGAGGGGAACAACGACATAGACGATGGGGAACAACGACCTACACGGAGGGGAACAACGGCCTAGAATGGTGGGGAACAACGACTTACACGGATGGGAACAACGACATAGACGACGGGGAACAACGACCTACACGAGGGGAACAACAGCCTAGATAGCGAGGAACAACGACCTACACGGAGGGGAACAACGCCATAGACGACGGGGAACAAAGAACAACACGGAGGGGAACAACGGCCTAGAATGGCGAGGAACAACGACTTACACGGATGGGAACAACGACATAGACGACGGGGAACAACGACCTACACGAGGGGAACAACAGCCTAGATAGCGAGGAACAACGACCTACACGGAGGGGAACAACGCCATAGACTACGGGGAACAAAGACCAACACGGAGGGGAACAACGGCCTAGAATGGCGAGGAACAACGACTTACACGAAGGGCAACAATGGCATAGACCGAAAGGAACAACGACCTACACGGAGGGGAACAACGGCCTAGAATGGTGGGGAACAACGACTTACACGGATGGGAACAACGACATAGACGACGGGGAACAACGACCTACACGAGGGGAACAACAGCCTAGACAGCGAGGAACAACGACCTACACGGAGGGGAACAACGAGCATAGACGGCGGGGAACAAAGACCAACACGGAGGGGAACAACGGCCTAGAATGGCGAGGAACAACGACTTACACGAAGGGGAACAACGGCATAGACCGAGAGGAACAACGACCTACACGGAGGGGAACAACAGCCTAGACGGCGGGGAACAACGACCTACACGGAGGGGAACAGCAGCCTAGACGGCGGGGAACAAAGACCAACACGGAGGGGAACAACGACATAGACGATGGGGAACAACGACCTACACGGAGGGGAACAACGGCCTAGAATGGTGGGGAACAACGACTTACACGGATGGGAACAACGACATAGACGACGGGGAACAACGACCTACACGAGGGGAACAACAGCCTAGATAGCGAGGAACAACAACCTACACGGAGGGGAACAACGACATAGACGATGGGGAACAACGACCTACACAGAGGGAACAATGGCCTAGAATGGTGGGGAACAATGACTTACACGGATGGGAACAACGACATAGACGACGGGGAACAACGACCTACACGAGGGGAACAACAGCCTAGATAGCGAGGAACAACGACCTACACGGAGGGGAACAACGCCATAGACGACGGGGAACAAAGACCAACATGGAGGGGAACAACGGCCTAGAATGGCGAGGAACAACGACTTACATGAAGGGGAACAATGGCATAGACCGAAAGGAACAACGATCTACACGGAGGGGAACAACGGCCTAGAATGGTGGGGAACAACGACTTACAGGGATGGGAACAACGACATAGACGACGGGGAACAACGACCTACACGAGGGGAACAACAGCCTAGACAGCGAGGAACAACGACCTACACGGAGGGGAACAACAGCATAGACGGCGGGGAACAAAGACAACACGGAGGGGGACAACGGCCTAGAATGGCGAGGAACAACGACTTACACGAAGGGGAACAACGGCATAGACCGAGAGGAACAACGACCAACACGGAGGGGAACAACAGCCTAGACAGCGGGGAACAACGACCTACATGAAGAGGAACAACAGCCTAGACGGCGGGGAACAACAACTTAAAATGGAGGAAAACCATGGAAAAAAAAGGTGAAAGAAACATATAAAAGAAAAAAATCCTAACTAAAACTGAAGGCAGGATATACCTATGTGACTGCATGGAACATAAAACTGACGGGTTACAAGAAGGAAAACAAACCACAGAAAAAACTTGGATTACAGTTGTACCAACAAAGATAAAAAAAATGAAAGAAACACAACTTGGGTTGTGAAATAAATTAGGGAATACATGGAACAAATACTAAGGTTGTAGAAAACAAAAAAAATAACAATTATTACAAGTTGGAGAAATAAAAATACCAATCTTCTTGAAATACAATTCTAAAAAAAAAGATTAAAATTATTGCAAAAAAAATAGAGAAAAAACTACTATTATAAATAGAAGAAATTCTTCTCTTTCTAAATAATATGAATATCCAGTCCTATGTAACTTCTATTAGCCACCACCCTTGCAATGAATAAGTCTCCTGGTAATATGTTGTTGTCCACCCGTAAATCAGCCCGAGTGTTCACGGAAAATGATAGTGCCATCATCTCTTATTTTGTAAGTTCCTTGGACAGAATATTGATTGTATGCATAAATGCAATCGCCCTTCCTTTTTAGAACAACATTACTTTTGATAGCTTCGAATGGAACTACCTACATGATCATAAAAAAAAAATCTCAAAACTAGTGATGAGAAAAAAAACGATTAAGAAAAAATTAGAAATAAGAATAATAACAACAATTGTAAAAAAAGAAAAAAACTAACCCAACAGGCGTATTCACTACTCTCTAGCCTGTGAATAATGAAATTAGGAGCATTGTTGTGATAATGCTGACTACTCATGTACTCCCTATAGCGAGTGACAAGTCTGTTCATTTCTGCTTGGGAAAAAACTGTTGCTTCCATGAAAAAAGTGCTACGGAACGCTTCTTCACAATCAGCGGGTAGGTTATGGCACTCTATCAAATAAAAAAATATACTATAATTAGTAGTGAAAAAAAAAGAAAAAATTAAAAATTAATGATACAAAAGATAAAAAAAAATTACCAGGGAATCCAAACCAATATTTTGGTTGATCTATTCCAACAATTACGGAGACATTAAAGATGTCTTCATCTTCATCATATGAAAATTTGATCGTATCTCCAGCAGTGATACGAAATGCTTCTAACAAGGACAAATAATAAGGTCCTTCGATGGAAAAGTATGTATTGCAATCATGCAATAATAGATGATGTGTTGTGAAGACATCATCAGGTGCATGCAAGTGGGGAGCTGGTCTACCTACAGCTTTCATTATTTTTGATGGACATAAAAATTTAATCCTTGTATAGTAACAGCAAGGGAGAATCTGCATAGATTTTTTTAAGAACAAATAAGATAAGTACAAATAAAAACTTTTTATGAAATAAATTATGAAAACTTTTATAAAAAAATACGTACAGAATATTCTTCGAAATCTTCTGCCAACATCTTGACAGTAAAACTCGTACAATATCTTGATGGCCGGGTGCACAAATTTCTGGGTTGGGAGCATTCTGAGCATGAACCCATACCTTCAGTAGTAGACAAAGCTACACAAAAAAAGGAAACATATTAAAAAGTAGGAAAAAAGATCATACAAATAGTTCTTATTACAAAAATCATGAGGAGCAAACACTGAATTTGCGCAAATGAGCGACGAATAGATATGATGAAGTGACAAAGACATATTTTTTAAGTGGAAAAATAATCTCATATTATAAGACATTATGCGATCGAAAAAAAAAGAAATCCATACAGTGATCTATTTTTAGAAGGTAGTATGTGGTGGGGAAAAATTATAAGGCACTATGCATGGTGTCTACTTTTTTAGAAAAGCAATGTGTCGTCCCAAAAAAAGATGCCCCACAAAACTAGTTCAAAAAGGTACAGTATACTTGACACATACAACTAATTCAGTGAAAAACTATTCCTTACAAAAACATCAGTATTAATGATGCAGTGAATTCATATTGAAAAACAGAGTCCTTACAAAAAACTTACAAAGGCAGCACAAGGAGCGCAAATGAGCACCAGCAAAAATAGAGATATGATGAAGTGACGAGATACAGTGACGAGTAGACATATTTATAGTGGAAAAATGGTCTATTATTAGAAGACAATATGCGGTTAGAGAAAAATAGAAAAACATTGTGCGGTGAGAAATAATTAGAAGGATTTGTCCGGTCAACTAATAGATAATACTATGCGGTCAGGAAAAATTACAAGACTTGTTCTCATTCTATTTTTAGAATGTGTTATGCGGTCCAGAATAAAATACTCAATGTGTGGTCATCTATATTTAGAAAAAGCTCCATGCGGTCAGAAAAATGAAGACACTATGTTGACTGCCAAAACCCACCGGCGGGCAGCGGCCTTGTCAACACTGTAGAGCCGGGGGGAGCCTAGAGCTGCGGCTGGCTGAGACCCCTCCGAGCGACGGCCCGCAATGCTCTTCTGGTCACACGCGGCGTTGCGAAGTGCAAGGGCGTGCCACCTGACCTATACCTGGTCAGGAAGGTGATGAGGTTGCCTCGCTTAGTTTCCTGCAGGGCATACATGTAAACGTTAAATACGAGCCTCGATCGGCTCTCGGGTTATCCCGTGAATCGGCTCAAAGAGCCGATCCACCCATGATCCGTACGGGGTGCACGAATACTTGGTGGTCCTGCTTGATCAAGATGAAGCTAATGAGATCTACGACGATTTAGGGTTTTCACCGCATAACCGGATCATCCTACTCCAGGTTGGGCCTTGCGGCCACGCACGGTGCTCGTAAGCCGATCCTAAACAAGGCCAAAAACCAACATGAAGTTGATCCTAGGAACATCCCGTTTAGGACTTGCGAATGCCACCCTACGTGCCACCGGATCCTCCCCCCATTGTAAGGCCAAACTATTGCAGATATTAAACTAATCCTTGTAGAACAAGGAGCAATCGTAACGGATCAGATCTACTAAATAATGATCAAGCGGGTGCCGCCCCACACCTGAGATAGGCGTGAGGACGGCTAGATATGCAAGGGTTGCACTACGTAAGCATGCTTAAACGAAGAACAATGCTAACCCTAACACATATAATGATAACTACGTTGCTCGCCATCAAAAACGCTTCAGTACGAGCAAGGCATGAACAACGTGGGGCTTGTGCTGCCTAGATCGCAAGATGCGATCTAGGCAGCATGTCGCTTACCTGATAGAAACCCTCGAGATGAAGGAGTTGGCGATGCGCCGAGATTGGTTTGTTTTTGGGGTTGAACGTGAGTTGTTGTTTATTCCATAAACCCTAGGTACATATTTATAGTCCAGCGGACTCTCTCATGCGGGCGTGCACCAAACCGTGCACGAATAAGACTCTATCTCTAAACTAAAATACGATCTAATATGTTACAGATACACGGGCAATTAAGCCCAACTTGGTACAAAAGGCCGATCCACATACTTCTTCTATATATTTCTTCACATCCATCTTTGATCGCGGCCCACCTCTGACTTGGTCAAATTCCGGTGATAACACATGCCCCCCCGGTTTTGGAAATATCATTTCCAAAATCATCATGCTCTTCTCTCGTCGGGTCATGTCGTGGCAGAACCGTCGCAGTATCCCTCATGATGATGCCTCGCCTTCTCAACTTCTCCGCGTGACCTGGCAGTTTTTTTTTCTTTTCTTTTAGGCACCACTTCCTCGGAAACTGCTGTGGCATTGAATTTCCACTATATCCTCCTTTGATTTAACCGCTCCGAACAGTTCTCCTTTGTATCTCCTCCGCATTAGCACTCCAAAAAACCCTCCCAGCCCACCATGTCTTCCTCCTCCTCTCGCTCCCTCGGATCTTGCTAGCCAATCCTCCACGTCCCGTGAGCCGACGCCGGAGTACGACGCGGCGGCGGTCCACGCGGCCAACACCCGCCGCGCCATTGCGGCGGGGAGGAATCGGACCACGACTTCTCCGTCCGGTCCGAGGACGACCAGTCCTTGACGGACGGGGAGAGCGACCTCCGCTTCCTCGCCATTGGGGAAACGGAAGAGGGGAGTGACGACGACAGACTTCTCTCGCGACTTCACCTCTCCCGGGGAGGAGGAGGAGCAGGAAGAGGAGGAGGAGGACGACGACAAGGGCTCCTCCGACGAGCCGCCGGCCAAGCGGTTCTGCCCTTGGCCGGGCAATCTTAGCGACTTCGACAGCGACGAGGACGACGCTGACGAAGAAGATGAAGACAACGAGGGCCCGGTCGGCGGCCATTGGAGCGACGACGAGCCCGCCGGGAGCAGCGCCGATAGTGGCGACGACAGCGACGACGAGGGCAGTGATGGTCCATAGATAGGATCTCTAGAATAGGGCCGTAGTAGTAGATGGGGCGATGGATCCCCTAGTATCCCCCTTTTGAGAGTAACTAGCTCCTTATGTAAGAAATTTCCTCTTAATCAAAGAAGAACTTTTCCCCAATCTTGATTTTGCCGATTTCTTTTAATTGAGCCGATTCTCTCTTCTACTGACCTTGCCGATTCGTCCCCTTTGCCAATGCGTAATGAGCCGACCGCACCGCATCGGTCCTTTGAAATTCACCCTTCTCTTCTTCAGCTGATGATTTTCTAAATCTGGTGGAAGGCGCCGGACTTTTCCAACCAAACCAAATAATCCTTTTCAGTACCCACCATTGTGAAGAAGGTTGCAATGAAGGATCAGCCGATGGTATCCTCATCGGTTCTTTAAACAGAGTATCCACTAGGCTTGTTGCCCCCCGAGCCTTACTCGAGGCGAGAATGTCAGAGAGAATGCGCCACAGCCGATCCTCTTTCTTCCTCCGACAGCCGATAATCCTCCGTTTCCTCCTTGACGGAAAAGGTTCAGGAACCCGGATCGGCTCGAAGCAGCTGGAGAAGTTTCCATTGCTTTACTCCCTCGAGGCAACGAAAAGCACCACCATTGGTCTAAATTTGGTGGAGACTCGATAAAACACTGCATAATTCCACTAAAGTCGATGGCTGCGCATCGGCCTTCATGCCCTTAAGTCGATGCCTGCTGCATCGGCTGTGCTCGAAAATTTTCGAATTTTCACTTTTTATTTTTACAGCCGACCTGTGCATCGGCCCCCATATTTCAATACCCATCAACAAAAGATGAGATGCTTCTGTTGCATATCCTCGTATTTTCATATACTCAGGTGCCCCCGAGCCGATTCTCGTCAAGAAAATTGATGGTATCGGCTCTGTTGGATAACATGTTGAACCCAGGTAGAAAGGTAGGTGAGGATAATTTTGGCCGATTGCTGGAATCGGCCTCCACGTTGCTTGCTCGTTGAAGGTTTTGTAAGTCCCCTTCGTAAATTTTTGGGGCCGATCACAAGGATCAGCCTCTCCTGGTTTGCCCATTGGTTTGATCTTGCTACTTGGTCGAGCTGGATGAAACCAACCCAACCTCTCGACTTGATGCGCCTGCTGTCGTCCACCTTGAGTGCTCCGTAGAGTCGTGGAGCGCTATGCTCTGTCGGCAAGACGAGTACCATGTTTGTGCCAGCCGATGTCTCATCATCGGCTTTCCTCTGTTTAGGGCGCCACTCCATTTTCCGTGGACGACCCTCTTCATCCAGGGTTCGCTGAACCTTTGCAGCCGGATCAGGCCGTGCCTTTCTTAGCGTATGCGGTACAACCTTTCGGCTTCCTCCGGGCCGCGCAATCGCTGAACCCCGCGCTTCGGGAACGGCTGAGTCCGTCGGGGCACCACCTTGGCCGGTGGTACTCGTCTTCTTCCACTTCTCCCTCGTCTTCCGAATCTTCAAGATCTGCCCAACGAGGTGACTCAGCGCGTTTGCTTTGTGGCGGGAGAGGCCCTAAGCGCTCGAACACGGACACGTTGGCTGCCTCCTTCTTTTCTGATTGCATTCTCGGGCAATTGCCGATTGTGGGCAATCGGCTCATTCCTCGAATCCCAGCGGTGTCCGAAGAAGGGGCAGTCCCGATGTCCGGTGTTGTCATCTTGCTCCCTGGATGCTTCCGTGGCACAGCGCTCGTGCTCCTCCTCATCGCGATTCTGCCGACGATGTCTTCTGGCTTCTCTAGCCAAACGATCTTCTCTATCATCGTAATTGGGTCGTCGGCGTTGGTCATACTGGCTAACATATTTGTTGAGGAGGTGATCAGAGAGGGGTCGCTGATATCTTATATTCTTCACCTCTCCCTCTGTGACATAGCGCTTGCCATCATGATAGAGCCGATCGCGTGGAGCGGCCTCCTCTGTGTCCTCGCTATGAGAGCAGCTGCCCTCATCTCCATCTTTGCCAGAGTGGTTTCCAGGTCCTACCATGTTAATGCTGAACGAGGGACCTGGCTGGCAACCTTCAGGGTAGGTGATTTCTACCATGTTAACGGCGGGGAAGGGTTGGGTGTCGACCTTCATGGCGTACTGGTTGAAAATTAGCCGCCCCTTCTCTATCGCCGCTTGGATGTGCCGACGCCACACCCGGCAGTCGTTGGTGGCATGGGAAAGCGAGTTGTGGAATTTGCGGTACGGCTTTCCGTTTAGCTCTTTCGCCGTGGGGAACTTGAGACCTTCAGGAACCGTCAACTGTTTCTCCTTGAGCAGGAGGTCGAAGATTTGTTCAGTCTTGGTCACGTCAAAATCAAATCCCCTGGGCGGCCTTGGTGGCTTTACCCATTTGCAGGCCACGGGGTTCCTCCCCGAGTCCACTCAGCCACTGCTATCTCTTGGCCTCCCGCGAGCACTTCATCCTCCTCCGTATCGACCATGACTACCGCACGCTTGAACTTGTCTTGGTACAGGTCGGGGTGGCGCTGTTCATATGCTGATAGTTTCGAACCATGTGCGCCGGCGAGGGATAATCTGCTTGGGAGGCCATGTCCTTGAGCTGTGTTGCAAGGCCTCGCTACGCCAACTCGACTGCTTCCTTTTCAGTTATACGAACCGAATAACATCGGTTCCTAAGATTCCTGAAGCGCTGGATGTACTCTGTCACCGTTTCCCCGTGCTTCTGCCGTAGTTGTGCTAGATCGGCAATGCCAGACTCGGAAGCTTCTGAATGGTATTGCATATGGAACTCGTTCTTCCAATTGCTTCCAAGACTCGGATGGAGTTTGCCGGCAAGGAGGTGTACCATCCAAAAGCCGATCCCGTGAGGGACTGTGAAAAGAGCCTCACGCGTAGCTGATCCGACACCGAAGCCGGTCCTAGTTGAGCCAAATATCGGCCGACGTGCTCGATGGAGCTGGAGCCATCCGATCCACTGAATTTGGAGAAGTCGGGGAGCCGATATTTAGGTGGCAGCGGGATCATCTCGTAATCGTCGGGGTACGGCTTGGAATAGCCGATCGCCCTTCTTTTCGGCATTATGCCGAACTGGTCTCTCGGTATGGTACCGATCCGATCCGCCGTGCTGGCCGTAGGAGTTGCACTACGAAGATTCGCCGGGGTGGCATACTTGGCCTGCCATGTTTGCTTTTCCAGCCTCCGAGCCAGCTGCAGGAGCTGGGCTCGGGAGTTTCGTCGGTGTGGCGTATTTAGTTAGCCACGTCTGCTCTGTCGCCGATGTTCCTCCAGTCTTCGCCGGAGTCCCCGATGTCGTGGCCTGGTTTGTGAGTGCCCAGTCACCACAATCCGGCACATACATGCACGCGTATCCATGAGGGATCTCCTTAGGCGCCTCCATTAAGAACTGGTGGTCACTGGGGTCGCCACCAATTCTGTAGACGAGGAATGCCGGTGTAGTCGGCACTTCAGCTGGTGCTGCCAACGCAAATGGCAGCGGTGGACGGGACTGGAACGGCAACTCTCCTTGATGCGTCCCGAGAGCTGGTCCTGACGGCGAGTACTGGTGGCTCATGATCTCCTGAATCACGCGCAGAGCGACACGCTCCAACACGTTGACCAAGTTCTCAGAGCGGCGGTGTAGCGAGTGAGCCACTAGGTAGTTGATCTCCTGCCGCAGACCCCTGGTGCGTTCCTCCGACGGGGCAGAGAGGTCTACCCCATCGAGTGCACCTTCTGGTGAGAACCCCTTCCATCTGATGCCACCAGAACGGGTTCTCTGAAAAGAGCCGATGAGGTCGGCGTCGAGGGTAGCCTTGATCTCGTTGTATTGCTTCTTGAGGTCGTCAGGCAGATCCTCGTAGGTGACTGGCGTGCCGTCCGCCATCTCAGATGTAGATGGCGATGTGGTGGATGTAGACGATTGTCCCACCGGGCGTGCCAGAATGTGTTGACTGCCAAAACCCACCGGCGGGCAGCGGCCTTGTCAACACCGTAGAGCCGGGGGAGCCTAGAGCTGCGGCTGGCCGAGACCCCTCCGAGCGACGGCCCGCAATGCTCTTCTGGTCACACGCGGCGTTGCGAAGTGCAAGGGCGTGCCACCTGACCTATACCCGGTCGGGAAGGTGATGAGGTTGCCTCGCTTAGTTTCCTGCAGGGCATACATGTAAACGTTAAATACGAGCCTCGATCGGCTCTCGGGTTATCCCGTGAATCGGCTCAAAGAGCCGATCCACCCATGATCCGTACGGGGTGCACGAATACTTGGTGGTCCTGCTTGATCAAGATGAAGCTAATGAGATCTACGACGATTTAGGGTTTTCACCGCATAACCGGATCATCCTACTCCGAGGTTGGGCCTTGCGGCCACGCACGGTGCTCGTAAGCCGATCCTAAACAAGGCCAAAAAACCAACATGAAGTTGATCCTAGGAACATCCCGTTTAGGACTTGCGAACGCCACCCTACGTGCCACCGGATCCTCCCCCCATTGTAAGGCCAAACTATTGCGGATATTAAACTAATCCTTGTAGAACAAGGAGCAATCGTAACGGATCAGATCTACTAAATAATGATCAAGCGGGTGCCGCCCCCACACCTGAGATAGGCGTGAGGACGGCTAGATATGCAAGGGTTGCACTACGTAAGCATGCTTAAACGAAGAACAATGCTAACCCTAACACATCTAATGATAACTACGTTGCTCGCCATCAAAAACGCTTCAGTACGAGCAACGCATGAACAACGTGGGGCTTGTGCTGCCTAGATCGCAAGATGCGATCTAGGCAGCATGTCGCTTACCTGATAGAAACCCTCGAGATGAAGGAGTTGGCGATGCGCCGAGATTGGTTTGTTTTTGGGGTTGAACGTGAGTTGTTGTTTATTCCATAAACCCTAGGTACATATTTATAGTCCAGCGGACTCTCTCATGCGGGCGTGCACCAAACCGTGCACGAATAAGACTCTATCTCTAAACTAAAATACGATCTAATATGTTACAGATACACGGGCAATTAAGCCCAACTTGGTACAAAAGGCCGATCCACATACTTCTTCTATATATTTCTTCACATCCATCTTTGATCGCGTCCCACCTCTGACTTGGTCAAATTCCGGTGATAACACACTATTGCGGTGGTGACAAATCCGTGTGGTGATATATTTTTACAAGGGACTATGGGGATGGAGGAATTTAGAAGGCACGATGTGTGAGAAACCTATATTTAGATGGCATTGTCATGATCATGGACATAATACACATATTACACAATCAAAAAATTCCGAAATCATCGCTCAAAAAACGGAAGCGGCTTCATCCTAATCAGCCTCCGGACTCTGTCCTTAAGAAGACACACTGCCAGTCGACAAAAAAAACAGGGATTACTATTATTACTCCGACAAAACAGCCGGCACGCTAACAGTCGCCAACCTATTATAATGAGTACAAACTAAGTCAATTACAAAACAAGAAAAAGTAACTCGAAGCTTTACCATCCAGAACAATCTCATCTAGGCACAAATAACATCATTGTCAAAACAAAAAGAATAGGCACTATGTAAATGGTTTCCCCACAGACATCATTCAACACTGATGAAATATAGTAAAGGTTTAAAAGGGAGTTAACAAGAAAATATCAGGGGACACATACTTACAAAAAAAAGCATCTCCATATTAGGCTATAACAGGGGAATATACATATCCCAAAAGCTTCCGAAAAACTACTGGTATGCGATTACATGAATATGACATATTCATGTGCAAGAATATAGACATATCCGAGCAAATCTTGCTACCACTACTGGTCTATCAATATAAGAAACTATTCTACAAGCCAAGACTCAGTAATTTTCACGACAGTCTTTGCTTCTTGAAACTCTCCAACTCTGTAGTCATATCATTCATCTCCGATGACACAAGTGCGTGTGCGACAACTTTTCGAACATTACTGATCAAAGCCTACAAAGAATAAACATGCATGGGAAAATTAGAAAAAGTAAGAAACAAAGATATAATATGTGAAAAAACAGTTCCTCCCAAACTAAGTAACTTACGGACTCAAACATCTTGAATTCCTGTCCCTCCCAATGTTCCATGTAAAGGAATGAGAAAACACCGCAATCATACCTGAAAAAAATACATTAGTGATGAATCAGTACTCATAAAAAAATGAAGTTGTGGATTTATAGTAGTTTGCTGAGTTCAAAGATAAAGTAATCGTACGTTGTAGTTTGCTGAGGCAAGTTAAGCGGGATTTCTGGTACATAATTGTCCAAAGGTGAAACTAAAGCACTTACTCACGATACATGCATTGTGAAAATTTGTAACCTGTAACAATGTACATGATATATGAAAAACTTGAAATAGAAACAACATTAACAATAATTAGTGGAAAAGAGAAATATAGGATGAAAACAGGTACAATATTGCTAGCCATTATAGCCTTCTTCTCCTTGTCAGTATCTTGAAGTGAGTCAAGGAAGTTAATTTTCTTGAAAAGCAAATTGATGGAAGTTATTGTCCAGTGATTATCAGACACTACCGGGAAATGCAACTGAAAAAAGAAAAAATCAAAATAATTATAATCATCATCAAAAGTCAGATAAAAATTGCTAAATGAATAGAAAATGTTATCCCAAAGTAATACCAGATCACACTTAGCAAGGTTGAACTTCTTGTTCATCTTTCCAAGTTCTCTAGTGACAGATTTGGCATCGAATTTCTCAGGTGGCACATTGAGCTTCGACTGCAAAAAGAAACATGTATTCGTCAAAAATCGGGAAAATAAAAATTAAAAGAAAAAACTATGTGAGCAAAAAAGTACATAAATTGGTATTAAATTGAGATAGAAAGGATAATAAATCAGACCGCAAAAAATGGACTAAAAGAAATCTTCCTTAGAGAACTCTTGTCATCTTTGACTTTAATGTTCCGATTATTGAATAATTGCACAAATGCATCCATGACTTCATTAGCTATTTCTCCTCTTGGTTTCAGAGATTGGTAGAACCTCTCATAGGTAACTGTGTGGCCATCTATATCCACAACAATGCTAAGAAAACAAAAAAAAATGTAAAATTAGAAAAAAAAATGAAAGCTACAATACTTATCTATATTATAAAGAAAAGGGTTTGCGTAATCTGTGCTCACCTTGTCTCTCTAAATTTCTTAGAATTTCTAAACAACATTTTACCAACATTCTTATCGTAAAAAGTTTCAGCAGAGTGATCAACAATCAGATTTAGCCTCTCTTCAGAATTACAAGGTCTCTTTGCATATCTTTTCTTCCGCTTTCTCTTGTCAATAGTACTAGGGCCAGTTTTCAAAACATCATCTGACTTCACTTCATCACTACTAGCTGAATACAAGAAATTTAGATATCAACATATAAAGCACAAAAAGGATAAGGTGAACGAAAAAAGATAAGGTGGGAAAAAAACATACTGCATAATGGTGTATGATCAGTAGACAATGGAGATTTAGGATCTTCAGATGCATACGACATAGCGATATCAATTCCTAAATTTACATCTGACTCATCACAATCTGAAAGAAAAACAGGAAAAAGAAGAGGAAAAGATAAATCACCCTTCTTGCGTAACACAAAAAACTAAATCAATGAAACGTAAAAAAAGTGTTCGCTAAAAAATTCAAAGAAAGGACAAAAACCTTTAGCTGCTGATTTAATAGTATCTGAATGAGATTCCGCATTGAGTGATGAGGAGAGAGGTGCTGAGGTAACATCGCCAATGAGAACATTTTCCACAAAATGGTTTACTTCCATTTCTTGGCTTAATATATAAACTACGCTCGCACCAGAATCTTCAAAATGAAGAAGTTTAGGACTAGCAGTAGCATCATCAAGAAGAGTTTTTGCCTTCATGAGTGATTCTCCTTCAAGAACAAGAAATAAAAAAATTTTGAAAATCTAATCATACAGAAGAGTTTATGAAAATGTAAGTATATTTAGAAAGCAACAAACATGCAAGAAACATACTAGAAGTTCCCGACTCATCATACTGAGGGTGAGAAAAGTTAGCTGCACTGGATACAATAACAACTGCATCTTGATTTGGCATGAAAATATTAGCAGGTGGAGACTGTTCTGGGTCCACACTATGAACAACATCAGATTGGAAATCTTCTTGAAGTATACTAGCAGTACCAGCATCTAGCAAAGTATCAGCTACACTAGGAATAGTAGGACATGGAGGCTGCTTTGGGTCAAGACTATGAACAGTTTCTGCATCCCTCGTGTCGACTACAAAAATGAAGAAAACATATAAAAAGAGTGTCATCTTGTTAAAACAAAAAAAGACAACTCAGAAAGAAAAATGCAATTAAAAACACACTTACTACTTGCTGATACGTCAGAATTTAACTTACCTTCATCCAATACAGGTTCATTATGGGTCTTCATATCAAGAACAGAAGGGTGATCTGCTTGAGCATCAGCAACAACATCAGAAGGTTCATTATAAGAGCTAGCATCATCATCCTTATCTTTATCCAACACAGATTCATTTCCATTTATTGCAGTGTCACATTGGGGGTCTGCTTGAGGTGAGCTAGTACCAGCATCATCATCCTTATCTTTATCCAACACAGATTCATTTCCATTAATTGCAGTATCACATTGGGGGTCTGCTTGAGGTGAGCTAGTACCAGCATCATCATCCTTATCTTTATCCAACACAGATTCATTTCCATTAATTGCAGTATCACATTGGGGGTCTGCTTGAGGTGAGCTATTTCCAGCATCACAGTTCATTTTATCACCTTCATAGATTTATTAAGGAAACAAAAAAAAGTAAAATTAAAAACAGAATCATAATACCGATTATTTATTATAAGTCACAAGAAAAAGAAAACATACCAGTAACATTTGAGTCAGCTGGAGCCTTGTCTTGTTCAGAAACAATGTCATTGCAATGTGAACTCTTGACAACAGCTACTTCAACCTTGTCCATAAAATGAACATGATCACTTGCATCATATTCTTGTCGAGGGCTTGAAACAATATTGCTTGCACTACCTAAAAGAAAAAATATAAAATATATGAAAACCAAATACTTGGTTGTAGTACTAAAAAGAAATATAAAAGAACAATAATAAAAAGGAGTGTGCTCTAGACAGGATTGAAACTTAATTATCTACATCACTACCAAGCACATGCAAAAAAAAATGGAATCTCCAACAAATGTATGCTCTACAAAGATCAGTGAATATGCGACAAAAATGTATGCTCTACAAGTCTCCATGTGCTAATGTTCAAAGATTGTTCAAGTATAACCTGTAGGTGGCTGAAAGTGTGTCTCAGAAGTAGGACGCTGCGAGTGCGTGTCAGTTGACTGAGCCTTGAAATGGGTATCATCTGCAGGTGACTTCAAAGGTGTCTCAACTTGAGGTGGCTGACAGTGCTCAGAAATAGCAGAGAAGATTTCAGCGGACATTAAATGAAAACTTGTCTCGAGCAACTTTGTAACATCAGCAGCAATCTTCTCTTTGTTTGATTTAATTATAGAACCAACAATTTTCTGAGAATCGAATGGAAAATTGAAGAAAGTTACGACAAAATAAACTAGACAATAAAGGACAAATCAGGAAATGAACTGCAAAAACATATGCATGCAAAAAAACTTCAACTTATATAAAAGGTACATGAGATATAGAAATATGCGAGAGGAACTAACATGCAGAGGTATATCCCCACGATTGTTTGAGTACACATTAAATGGATCTGAATTCATATTATCCCGGCTTGAACTTGGCACATTTGAACTTGGCACATCTGAATTCATATTTTCTGTTTCAGTATAACCAAGAGAAGCCAATACTAACTGCTGCCGCTTGGACTGACTAACCAAGAATTCTTCAAATTGAAGATTACCGTAAGGAGTACACGACTTCTCCCTAAACTGCACATTGTAAAACCAAAAAAGGGAAAGAAAGAATATCATAAACAAGATCAACAGAAAAAATAGATGAAAACATGCCGTAATACATTGGATAACATAAAAAAGCTTACATCGATTGCTCCGAAACAAACCCTTCCTGAACATTGAATTCTATCAAACTGAATAAGAAGCTTGAAGTCAGCATTGTCAACATGGAATAACCTTGGAACACCATAGTCAATATTGTGCTGAACAGAGCATGCATTTAGTTCCAAGAAGTCCATGTAAACAACCTACAAAAATGGAAAAAACGAAAATAATTAATGTCAGCCTACACACAAAAAAAAAAGATACAAAACCAGCTTGAACACAAAAATGAAAAATTGAGTTTTGCTTTCTACTTACTGCTAGAAAGGGAAGGCAGCCACCAACATATATTGCTGTACTTGGGATTCCATTAGGAAAATTCAACAATTTTTTTTAAAAATTTGCAACTTTATTGAGCAACACTTGAAGCGAAAGAGCAGCCCAGTCAACACTAGTCATCGTAGCTAGATCAGTTAGCGAATAAAGAAACTTCCAATCAACGGTATCAGATGTGGATGGACAAAGAATAGTTCCCAGAAGAACCATCATGAAAGTCCTCATAAATGATTCCTCATCCTCATCACCTTTGAGTTGATCAATAAGCGTTTTCATGAAGATTTTGTTACCAGTACCCATGTACTTCGCCTTCAGCAAATTTACCTTATCTACTATAACAGAGTCCTTGCTAGATAATTTTGCTATGGTACCACCTAAAATTAAAAAAGGACAATTATACATAAGACAGTAGACATCAACCAGCAAACAAAACTGCGCATGCACCATCTTGTCGAACAAAAACAAAATAAAATACCTGCAGGGATTCCAACAAACTGTCTGCATCATATTCTTGTCGAAGTTTATGCGTTTATGTTCATGACGAAACATAGCAAGCTCGGGCACCATCTTATCCATTACCCAATCAATAATGACCATAGGAAAAACAACCTTGTGTTTGAGCTCAAGAATAGGTTCATATCCATATTTCACCACAAATCCAACCTGTCTTGGTGTAAGACATTTCATTGAAGCCTCGAAGCGTCGAACAGAAAACCTCATCTTAAAACGGACAGCAGGATCATCACCTAGATCATCTTCTACAGAAGGCATATCTGGAGAGTATAAATTATTTTAACACATATAGGGGCCATAAAAAATTAATTCTGATTTCGTAGCAGAACATCAAGTGCAAATTTGAGCCTAACTACAGTAGAAAAGGAAGCAGAAACATAATAAAACAAACTTACAAATAAAAACAATGCTTATAACCCCTAATTGACAGTAACATAATGACTATAACCCCTTATTAACAATAGAAAAAAATCTGCAACAAAAATGATAGAAAATCTAACCTCCCATAGGTACCGCGCGAAGAATAAGAAGAAACGACTTATTCGGGAATCGACGACAGGTTAGGCGAGACGGGAAGCGGCGCGGCGGAGGAGCTCGACGGAGATGCGGACCTTCCGTGCGATGCGGGACGAGCGGCGCAAGCGGCTGCGACGACAGGTTAGGCGAGATGGGAAGCGGCGCGGCAGATATGCTCGACGGGGAAGGGGAACATCCGTGCGATTCGGGACGAGCGGGCGGCGATTCGACGGAAATGCGAGCGGGGGGCGGCGATTCGACGGAAATGCGAGCGGGGGGCGGCGAAGACACGCCGGAAACAGATAGGGCGCGGGATAGGTGGCGGCGGCGAGAAGAACCACCTCGCGGAACAACTACCAGCGAAGGAACAATGAAGGAACAAAGATATGTCTGAAGGGAACAAGCGTAACGAAACATCCAACGAAAGAGAAATTGGGCCGAGCCCACTAAGAAACCCCTATAGCGAATCGGTACTCCCAAGCGCGCGCGCGCTAGCGAGCAGTTTCCGCCAGACGCGTCCGCCCGCCCCACGACCTCCCAGTACGCCCCGGCCACCTCCACCGCCCCACTCGCCACGACCTCTCCCGCGCCTTCCTCTCCCGTCCGAGGCCGCCCCCCATAAAGCCCCGCCCCTCCTCTTCCAATTCCCCCACTCCCCCTCTCCCGAGACGCCGCCAGGCTGCGCTGATTGCTCGCCGGAGCGAGCTCAGCCGCCGCCGCCTCCGGCCGCACGCCACGGGCGCCCGAGGGAGCATTAGCCCGCGCCACCACCACCCGCGCCACTGCCCCGCTGAGCCGGAGCTCGTCCACGATTCCGCTAGGCTAGAAGACGCAGGGAACCCGCCGCCGTCGCTGCCACCAAGCCGCGCCGGCCAGCTCCCTCACGCCGGCGACCACGTCGCCGCCACGTCACCGCCCGCGTCGCGCTGCCACGTCGACGCCAAGTCAGCGCCACGTGAGCCTCCTTTTTCTTTTCTGTTTTTCTTTTTCTTTTCTGTCATCAGATCTCGGCCATAGGTTTTATGAAGATCCAACGGTCGTGACTACTGATCCGCAGCGAAGAGGTATCCACCAATAGGAAATCGCCACATGTCCAAGACACACCCTAGATTGCGTTAATCTCTCGTTTCGACAGTCCGCGCTTTGCAAAAATCATAACCAGAGCTCTGCTTGTCCAAAAATCACAAACTTTATACTGTTGAAATCCTAAAAATATAAGGAACATTATGGAGCTATAAAATGTGACCTTACAGAACTTTCAAAATCATTCATTTTTAAATGCCTAATCGGGGTACTTTATTCATAAAATGAGATCTACACACTCTTTTTGAGTGATTCCTTTTGCATATGCTTGCAAATGGAACCCTCTGTCCAGTAGTACCAAAATCAACATTTGTACACTGTACCAAAGTACCATTTGCAATTAATGGTAGTTGCCCTTCGCAAGTGCGACATAGACGGTTCACGATAATCCAACCAACCGTAAAACTTGACCATGGCATCATGCATATAGTTACAACCAGAGAACAATAAATGAAGTGCACTTGTGTAAACCTCATATGCATCTCATGTCTATGTTTGTGCATTTGTGTCTTGCATTGTGCTTATGGTGCAATGTTATCGGATTGTAGATTGTGATTGTGCCGACTGCAATGGTTGTGCTTGTGAAGATTGTGCCAACTCTCCATCTTATCCAGGCAAGTGACACACACCAAAAGTCCCAGTTTTTATCTATGCACAGTAGAGATTTTTGTAGTATACATGTGTAGGGTCTTATGCTTTGCTATGCAATCCCAGTAGTCTAGCTACCCCTACTTGAATTCTTTGTTGCCATTAAATTTAGTTGTTGCTCAGCTATGCTATAAAATGATTTTGATAGTGAGTTATGGAAAAACAACTAAGTTTAATGAATTACGTGGGTGGAATTGGTATTGCTCGGGTTATGTTGAGTGGTTCCCTGGGGTCATGTCGTCGAACCTCCGAACCGCCGGTGTATCGCACTTGTGGACGGCCACCCAGGAACAAAGAGATAATAGACAACCTTGCTCATTAGCTTACCGTACAGCCACATGCTAATATGGGCTCGGCTTGACGGAGTATGTTGTGTGAACCTCGGGCCCTACGCGACATGATGATGTAGGGGAATGTAGGTTGGAGCGGGTCCGTAGAGAAAGGTCCGGGTGATCACTTCGGAAAAGTCTCGTCCTAGTCAACATCTCGTCCATTTGAGCAAAATGTGCATCATGGAAGAAGAACAGTACTAGGTCATGTGGGTAAATTTGTACAACCTCTCGCGAGTGTTAAAACTAAGTACTTAGCCGTGTCCCCGGTTACGGACAATTTGAGCGAACTGACAAGGATCCTGTTCGAAAGTCTCCTCATTCCAATTTCTTAAATAAAATTTGAAGGGTGAACAGGGAATATGTCAATTGGTGCAAGTGACTATCGGCTAGCAGGTCCCGTGCCATGTCTATGGTCTGTGTCTGCAGGGGTAGGTCGCCCAAACCAAGTTGATCATATGAACTAGGAAGGCTCACTGATGTCTATCGGTGGTGTCTAGGTTCATTGATGTCTATCAATGGTACCGCTTAATTAGTATGAAAGAAAATGTTTTGTCAAATGATAGGATAAAATTGGCTTTATGCAAATATGCCTGAGCTCTACCAGCCAAATGTGCACTTAAGTGTTAGGTTGCCACTTGTGTCCACCATAGTGTCATCTTGCCAATACAATTCCAAATGTATTGACCTTCGGGCTGTAACGTTTTATGTTGCGAGTTACTTCTCTAGCTGAAGATGTTTGTTTAGGTTCACGAGTCTTTGCCCAACATGTCTGCCCGTGGCTTCATGAAGGAAGATGGCTCCATGCTTTATGTTTTCCTTGCTGCTTTAAACTCTGAATTTGCGCTAGCCTGAGAGCTATGCAACTTGTATCAAACTATTTTATTTCCGCTGGATCTTAGGTTGTAATGAAGACCTTTGCTACTTGGTATTTCATCTTATACTGTGTGTGCTAGCAGTTCGATCCAGGGACTAGCACGGTTGCACAGAGACTCTCACTTTTTCAGGTGAGGTCACTACAAGCATGGATCCTTCTTAGTCACTCTAAAATGAAGCTTTCGAGAGGTTTCTGAAATTTCCATTTTTGAAACCCAAAACCACTTCTCTTCATGCTTGACTTCGTAAGACAGAGTTTAGGGTTAGGGGTAAATACATGCTTTTTCTGGTTTGAATATGTCTAGACCTTGTTTATCAACTTGAATGCTTACTGTGTGACATAAGACGGCTATGTTCTTTGGTTTTTCATTTTTTGTGATTTTTTGTGATTTTGTATGCCCATTTGAATCTTTGTCAAATCCTAGGTTTTACCAAGATTTAAATAAGTTTAAAACATGAAAATGAAAAGGTAAGCCTGGATCCTTCTTAGTCACACTCTAAATGAAGCTTTTGGAGGTTTTTGAAATTTCCATGTTTGAAACCCAAAACCACTTAAGAGAGAGTTTATGGTTAGGGGTAGATACATGTTTTTTCTGGTTTGAATATGTCTAGACCTTGTTTATCAACTTGAATGGTTACTATATGACATAAGAAGGCTATATATGTGATTTGGTTTTTCATTTTTTTTGATTTTTTTTCTGAATTTTTATGCCCATTTGAATCTTGGTCAAATCCTAGGTTTGACCAAGGTTAAAAACAAGTTTAAGACATGGCAATGAAAAGGTAAGCATGGATCCTTCTTAGTCACTCTAAAATGAAGCTTTTGGGAGGTTTTTGAAATTTCCATGTTTGAAACCCAAAATCACTTCTCTTCATGCTTTGCTACATAAGACAGAGATTAGGGTTAGGGGTTCGTGGAGTCAGTCCGTGTGACAACGGCTCCACCAATCAGGATAAATTTCGGCTTCTGAGAGCATTTGTGACACTACTTGAGGGAAAAACTAAGTAGTACTAAGAATCCAAAAGGGCACATAAACTAAGGGGTAGATATATATACATGATTTTTATGGTTTGAATATATCTACACCTTGTTTATCAACTTGAATGCTTACTATATGACATAAGAATGCTATGTGCTTTGGTTTTTCATTCTTTTGATTTTTTCTGAATTTTTATGCCCATTTGAATCTTGGTCAAATCCTAGGTTTGACCAAGATTTAAACAAGTTTAAAACATGAAAATGAAAAGGGAAGCATGTATCCTTCTTAGTCACTCTAAAATGAAGTTTTTGGGAGTTTTTTAAAATTTCCATGTTTGAAACCCAAAACCACTTCTCTTCATGCTTGACTTCATAATACAAATTAAGTTTAGGGGTTAGGGGTTTATAGATACATGATTTGTTTGGTTTGAATATGTCTAGACCTTGTTTAACAACTTGAATGCTTACTATATGACATAAGAAGACTATGTACTTTGGTTTTTCATTTTTCTGTTTTTTTTTAAATTTTCTGCGCATTTGAATCTTGGTCAAATCCTAGGTTTGACCAAGATTTAAACAAGTTTAAAACATGAAAATAAAAAAGGTAAGCATGGATCCTTCTTAGTCACCCTAAAATGAAGCTTTTGGGGGTTTTTAAAATTTCCATGTTTTAAACCCAAAACCACTTCTCTTCATGCTTGACTTCATAAGACAGAGTTTAGGGTTAGGGGTAGATATATACATGATTTTTCTGGTATGAATATGTCTACACCTTGTTTATCAACTTGAATGCTTACTATATGACATAAGAATGCTATGTGCTTTGGTTTTTCATTCTTTTGATTTTTTTCTGAATTTTTATGCCCATTTGAATCTTGGTCAAATCCTAGGTTTGACCAATATTTAAACAAGTTTAAAACATGAAAATGAAAAGGGAAGCATGTATCCTTCTTAGTCACTCTAAAATGAGTTTTTGGGAGTTTTTTGAAATTTCTATGTTTGAAACCCAAAACCACTTCTCTTCATGATTGACTACATAAGACAAAGTTTAGGGTTAGGGGTTAGATACATGATTTTTCTTGTTTGAATATGTCTAGACCTTGTTTATCAACTTTAATGCTTACTATATGACATAATAAAACTATGTGTTTTGGTTTTTCATTTTTCTGATTTTTTTTGGAATTTTGATGCACATTTGGTTTGACCAAGATTTAAACAAGTATAAAACATGAAAATGAAAAGGGAAGCATGTATCCTTCTTAGTCACTCTAAAATGAAGTTTTTGGGAGTTTTTTGAAATTTCCATGTTTGAAACCCAAAACCACTTCTCTTCATGCTTGACTTCATAAGACAGAGTTTAGGGTTAGGGGTAGATATATACATGATTTTTATGGTTTGCTGAATATGTCTACACCTTGTTTATAAACTTTAATGCTTACTATATGACATAAGAATGCTATGTGCTTTGGTTTTTCATTCTTTTGATTTTTTCTAAATTTTTATTCCCATTTGAATCTTGGTCAAATCCTAGGTTTGACCAAGATTTAAACAAGTTTAAAACATGAAAATGAAAAGGGAAGCCTGTATCCTTCATAGTCACTCTAAAATGAAGCTTTTGGGAGGTTTTTGAAATTTCCATGTTTGAAACCCAAAACCACTTCTCTTTATGCTTGACTTCATAAGACAGAGTTTAGGGGTTAGGGGTAGATACATGACTTGTATAGTTTGAATATGTCTACACCTTGTTTATCAACTTGAATGCTTACGATATGACATAAGAAGACTATGTGCTTTTGTTTTTCATTTTTCTGATTTATTTAATTTTGTGCCAATTTGTATCTTGGTCAAATCCTAGGTTTGACAATGATTTAAACAAGTTTAAAATAAGATCGACCGAGATTAGGGTTAGGGGGTAGATACATGATTTGTATGGTTTCAATATGTCCAAACCTTGTTTATCAACTTGAATGTTTACTATATGACATAAGAAGACTATTTGCAATACAAATATACATGAGTGTGAGAATTCTGGCCTCAATTAGACAAAGTATGTTTTGGGGAAAGTTGTTTTGGGAAGGGCTTATTGTGGAAAGCCATGCATCTTCATAGCTACTAGGTGATTTGAGAAGTGGCAATTTGTGGTAAAACTTGATTTATCTATGATTGTTATGGTTCCCAACGTGGCAGGTCGTGTAAGAAGACTCCATGAGTAAGTGCCACTCTTTTTCAGAATTCTTTGCACATTAAATGACTCATTTAACTAGTTAATCCCATTTGTTGACTCTCTGTTGACCAGCCACTTGAGGTAAAACTGTGTATATTGCACTAGCCAGTATTAGTACTCAAGGGGAAAACTGAGCACACAAAAATGCTAGTATAAGGCTCGAGGGTATACCTGAGTATATCTGAATTTCCAGGGTTAGACTCGAGTACGCGTGTTGCGGTGGAGAAGTGGAAGACGTGCAATTGTTGACGCATAGACGCGGGTCGCGGTGCAGAAGTCGAAGACATGCAATCGTGGACGCGTGTCGTGTTGTAGAAGCCCAAGACGTGCAGACGTTCAATAATGGTGGACGCGTAGGACGCGGGTCGCATTAACCACCCCTCGCCTTTATAGACGCCTCCTCGCACTATCTCTGTCACTCTCACTCGCTCATGCAACGCCTCCTCTCACGTCCCATCATCTTCACCAAAGCAAAAAACCCCTTGATACGTCTCAAACGTATCTATAATTTCTTATGTTCCATGCTACTTTTATGATGATACTCACATGTTTTATACACACTTTATGTCATTATTATGCATTTTCCGGCACTAACCTATTGACGAGATGCCGAAGAGCCAGTTGCTGTTTTTGGTTTCAGAAATCCTACGAAGGAAATATTCTCGGAATTGGACGAAATCAACGCCCAGGGTCTTATTTTTCCACGAAGCTTCCAGAAGACCGAAGGGGATACGAAGTGGGGCCACGAGGTGGCCAGACCATAGGCCGGCGCGGCCAGAGGGGGGCCCGCGCCGCCCTATGGTGTGGGCCCCTCGTCAGCCCTCCGACTCTGCCCTTCCGCCTACTTATAGCCTTCGTCGCGAAAACCCCAGTACCGAGAGCCACGATACGGAAAACCTTCCAGAGACGCCGCCGCCAATCCCATCTCGGGGGATTCAGGAGATCGCCTCCGGCACCCTGCCGGAGAGGGGAATCATCTCCCGGAGGACTCTTCATCACCATGATCGCCTCCAGATTGATGTGTAAGTAGTTCACCCCTGGACTATGGGTCCATAGCAGTAGCTAGATGGTTGTCTTCTCCTCATTGTGCTATCATGTTAGATCTTGTGAGCTGCCTATCATGATCAAGATCATCTATTTGTAATGCTACATGTTGTGTTTGTTGGGATCCGATGAATATGGAATACTATGTCAAGTTGATTATCAATCTATCATATATGTGTTGTTTATGTTCTTGCATGCTCTCCGTTGCTAGTAGAGGCTCTTGCCAAGTTGATACTTATAACTCCAAGAGTGAGTATTTATGCTCGATAGTGGGTTCATGCCTCCATTGAATCTGGGACAGCGACAGAAAGTTCTAAGGTTGTGGATGTGCTGTTGCCACTAGGGATAAAACATCAATGCTTTGTCTAAGGATATTTGTGTTGATTACATTACGCACCATACTTAATGCAATTGTACTGTTGTTTGCAACTTAATACTTGGAAGGGGTTCGGACGATAACTTCGAAGGTGGACTTTTTAGGCATAGATGCATGCTGGATAGCGGTCTATGTACTTCGTCGTAATGCCCTGATTAAATCTCATAGTAGTCATCGTGATATGTATGTGCATTGTTATGCCCTCTCTATTTGTCAATTGCCCAACTGTATTTTGTTCACCCAACATGTTATTTCTTATCAGAGAGACACCACTAGTGAACTGTGGACCCCGGTCCATTCTTTTACATCTGAAATACAATCTACTGCAATACTTGTTCTTTACTGTTCTTCGCAAACAAACATCATATTCCACACTATACATTTAATCCTTTGTTTACAGCAAGCCGGTGAGATTGACAACCTCACTGTTACGTTGGGGCAAAGTACTTTGATTGTGTTGTGCAGGTTCCACGTTGGCGCCGGAATCCCTGGTGTTGCGCTGCACTACACTCCGTCACCAACGACCTTCACGTGATCCTTGACTCTTACTGGTTCGATAAACCTTGGTTTCTTACTGAGGGAAAATTTGCTGCTGTACGCATCACACCTTCCTCTTGGGGTTCCCAACGGACGTGTGCTCTACGCGTATCAAGCTCTTTTTCTGGCACCGTTGCCGGGGAGATCAAGACACGCTGCAATGGGAGTCTCCCACATCCAATCTCTTTACTTTGTTTTTGTCTTGCTTTATTTTATTTACTGCTTTGTTTGTTCTCTATATCAAAAATACAAAAAAATTAGTTACTTGCTTTACTTTCTTTACTGTCTTGTTTGCGTTCTCTATATTAAAAACACAAAAATTTTAGTTACTGCATTTACTTTATTTACCTTCTGTTTATTTCATCATGTTTCCTCCTAAATACACTCTGAAAGATATACCGGTAGGACGAGGGTCTATCATTGGAAGAGATAATATAGAAGCATTTTTCACCCATGTTAGTATGTGATGTCTACGTTCCCCCTCCTTTCCTGTAGACAGTGTTGGGCCTCCAAGAGCAGAGGTTTGTAGAACAGCAGCAAGTTTTCCCTTAAGTGGATCACCCAAGGTTTATCGAACTCAGGGAGGAAGAGGTCAAAGATATCCCTCTCATGCAACCCTGCAACCACAAAGCAAGAAGTCTCTTGTGTCCCCAACACACCTAATAGGTGCACTAGTTCGGCGAAGAGATAGTGAAATACAGGTGGTATAAATAAGTATGAGCAGTAGCAACGGTGCCAGAAAATAGCTTGCTGGCGTGTAGTTGATGGTGGTAGTATTGCAGCAGTAGTAACACAGTAAAATAGTAAACAAGCAGCGATAACTCAGCAGTATTTAGGAACAAGGCCTAGGGATTATACTTTCACTAGTGGACACTCTCAACATTGATCACATAACAGAATAGATAAATGCATACTCTACACTTTTGTTGGATGATGAACACATTGCATAGGATTACACGAACCCTCAATGCCGGAGTTAACAAGCTCCACAATAATGCTCATGTTTTAGTAACCTTTAGTGTAAGATAGATCAACATAACCAAATAGATCACATCAATACCATCATAGTAATAGTTAACTTCACAATCTACAAGAGATCATGATCATAGCCTACGACAAGAACCACACGGTGCACACACTAGACACGTTTACACACGTGCAGGAGGAATAGAATACTTTAATAACACATCACTAGAGTAGCACATAGATAAATTGTGATACAAACACATTGCAATCATAAAGAGATATAAATAAGCACCTCACTATGCCATTCAACAGTGAATAAGTATTCTGTGAAATATAGCCTAAGAGACCCACACGGTGCACACACTAGTCACCTTTACACACGTGGGACAAGGAGTCTCCGGAGACCACATAAGTAAAATTCACTTGACTAGCATAATGACATCTAGATTACAAGCATCATCATATGAATCCCAATCATGTAAGGCAGCTCATGAGATTATTGTATTGAAGCACATAGAGAGAGATTAACCACATAGCTACCGGTACAGCCCCGAGCCTCGATGGAGAACTACTCCCTCCTCATGGGAGCAGCAGCGGTGATGAAGATGGCGGTGGAGATGGCAGCGGTGTCGGTGGAGAAGCCTTCCGGGGGCACTTCCCCGCTCCGGCAGGGTGCCGGAACAGAGACTCCTGTCCCCCAGATCTTGGCTTCGCGATGACGGCGGCTCTGGAAGGTTTCTGTGGTTTTCGTCCAACGCCTCGAGGTTTTTAGGTCAGGGGCTTTATATAGGCGGAGAGGCGGCGCAGGAGGGCTGACAGGGGGGCCCACACCCTAGGGGCGCCCCCCCTTGGCCGCGCCGGGGTGTGGTGTGGTGGCCCTGCCCCCTTCTCTCGGCGGTTCTCGTGTGTTCTGGATGCTTCCGGGTAAAATAGGAACACGGGCGTTGATTTCGTCCGATTCCGAGAATATTTCGTTACTAGGATTTCTGAAACCAAAAACAGCGAAAACGGAAGCGGCACTTCGGCATCTTGTTAATAGGTTAGTTCCGAGAAAATGCACGAATATGACATAAAGTGTGCATATAACATGTAGATAACATCAATAATGTGGCATGGAACACAAGAAATTATCGATACGTTGGAGACGTATCAGCATCCCCAAGCTTAGTTCTGCTCGTCCCGAGCCAGGTAAAACGATAACAAAGATAATTTCTGGAGTGACATGCCATCATAAACTTGATCATACTATTTGTAAAGCATATGTAGTGATTGCAGCGATCAAAACAATGTATATGACATGGGTAAACAACTGAATCATAAAGCAAAGACTTTTCATGAATAGCACTTCAAGACAAGCATCAATAAGTCTTGCATAAGAGTTAACTCATAAAGTAATAATTCAAAGTAAAGGTATTGAAGCAACACAAAGGAAGATGAAGTTTCAGCGGTTGCTTTCAACTTATAACATGTATATCTCATGGATAATTGTCAATGCAAAGCAATATAACAAATGCAATATGCAAATATGTAAGAATCAATGCACAGTTCACACAAGTGTTTGCTTCTTGAGATGGAGAGAAATAGGTGAACTGACTCAACAATGAAAGTAAAAGAATGGTCCTCCATAAAGGAAAAGCATCGATTGCTATATTTGTGCTAGAGCTTTGATTTTGAAAACATGAAACAATTTTGTCAACGGTAGTAATAAAGCATATGCATCATGTAAATTATATCTTATAAGTTGCAAGCCTCATGCATAGTGTACCAATAGTGCCCGCACCTTGTCCTAATTAGCTTGGACTACCCGGATTATCACCGCAATACATATGCTTTAACCAAGTTTCACAAAGGGGTACCTCTATGCCGCCTGTACAAAGGTCTAAGGAGAAAGCTCGCATTTGGATTTCTCGCTTTTGATTATTCTCAACTTAGACATCCATACCGGGACAACATAGACAACCAGATAATGGACTCCTCTTTTAATGCTTTAAGCATTTGACAACAATTAATTCTTTTCTCATTGGAGACTTGAGGATGTTTGTCCAAAACTGAAACTTCCACCATGGATCATGGCTTTAGTTAGCGGCCCAATGTTCTTCTCTCACAATATGCATGCTCAAACCATTCAACTCGGTGTAGATCGCCCTTACTTCGTACAAGACGAACATGCATAGCAACTCACATGAAATTCAACAATGAGTTGATGGCGTTCCCCGATAAACATGGTTATCGCACAACAAGCAACTTAATAAGAGATAAAGTGCATAATTACATATTCAATACCACAATAGTTTTTAAGCTATTTGTCCCATGAGCTATATATTGCAAAGGTGAATGATGGAATTTTAAAGGTAGCACTCAAGCAATTTACTTTGGAATGGCGGGAAAATACCATGTAGTATAGGTAGGTATGGTGGACACAAATGGCATAGTGGTTGGCTCAAGTATTTTGGATGCATGAGAAGTATTCCCTCTCGATACAAGGTTTAGGCTAGCAAGGCTTATTTGAAACAAACACAAGGATGAACCGGTGCAGCAAAACTCACATAAAAGACATATTGAAAACATTATAAGACTCTACACCGTCTTCCTTGTTGTTCAAAACTCAATACTAGAAATTATCTAGACCTTAGAGAAACCAAATATGCAAACCAAATTTTAGCATGCTCTATGTATTTCTTCATTAATAGGTGCAAAGTATATGATGCAAGAGCTTAAACATGAGCACAACAATTGCCAAGTATCACATTACCCAAGACATTATAGCAAATTACTACATGTATCATTTTCCAATTCCAACCATATAACAATTTAACGAAGAGGAAACTTCGCCATGAATATTATGAGCTAAGAACACATGTGTTCATATGAACCAGCGGAGCGTGTCTCTCTCCCACACAAGCATGATGTAATCCAATTTATTCAAACAAAAACAAAAACAAGAAACATACAGACGCTCCAAGTAAAGCACATAAGATGTGACCGAATAAAAATATAGTTTCAAGAGAAGGAACCTGATAATTTATCGATGAAGAAGGGGATGCCTTGGGCATCCCCAAGCTTAGACGCTTGAGTCTTCTTGAAATATGCAGGGGTGAACCACCGGGGCATCCCCAAGCTTAGAGCTTTCACTCTTCTTGATCATAGTATATCATCCTCCTCTCTTGACCCTTGAAAACTTCTTCCACACCAAACTTTAAGCAAACTCATTAGAGGGTTAGTGCATAATCAAAAACTCACATGTTCAGAGGTGACACAATCATTCTTAACACTTCTGGACATTGCTCAAAGCTACTAGAAGGTAATGGAACAAAGAAATCCACCCAACACAGCGAAAGAAGCAATGCGAAATAAAAGGCAGAATCTGTCAAAAACAGAACAGTCCGTAAAGACGAATTTTAGAATGGCACCAGACTTGCTCAAATGAAAATGCTCAAATTGAATGAAAGTTGCGTACATATCTGAGGATCACTCACGTAAATTGGCATAATTTTCTGAGTTACCTACAGAGAATTAGACCCAGATTCGTGACAGCAAAGAAATCTGTTTCTGCGCAGTAATCCAAATCTAGTACTTACTTTACTATCAAAGACTTTACTTGGCACAACAAAACACAAAACTAAGATAAGGAGAGGTTGCTACAGTAGTAAACAACTTCCAAGACACAAATATAAAACAAAGTACTGTAGCAAAATAACACATGGGTTATCTCCCAAGAAGTTCTTTCTTTTTAGCCATTAAGATGGGCTCAGAGAGTTTTAATGATGCACTCGCAAGAAATAGTATTTGAAGCAAAAGAGAGCATCAAGAGGCAAATTTGAAACAAATTTAAGTCTAACATGCTTCCTATGCATAGGAATCTTGTAAATAAACAAGTTCATGAAGAGCAAAGTAACAAGCATAGGAAGATAAAACAAGTGTAGCTTCAAAAATTTCAGCACATAGAGAGGCATTTTAGTAACATGAAAATTTCTACAACCATATTTTCCTCTCTCATAATAACTTTCAGTAGCAACATGAGCAAACTCAACAATATAACTATCACATAAAGCATTCTTATCATGAGTCTCATGCATAAAATTATTACTCTCCACATAGGCATAATCAATTTTATTAGTTGTAGTGGGAGCAAATTCAACAAAGTAGCTATCATTATTATTCTCATCAAGTGTAGGAGGCATAGTATAATCACAACAAAATTTACTCTCCATAGTAGGTGGCGCCAAAAGACCACTATTATAATCACAAATAGGAGGCAAAGTATCATCAAAGAAAATTTTCTCCTCAATGCTTGGGGGACTAAAAAGATCATGAAAACCAGCTTCCCCAAGCTTAGAACTTTCTATATCATTATCAACAATGGTGTTCGAAACGTTCATACTAATATTACTACCAGACATGCAAATAAGATTTCATAGGTTTTTTAATTTTCGCATCAAACAATCCATGTTTTAAATCAGGAAATAGAATAAGAAGCTCATTGTTGTCCATTATGCCAAACTAGTGTAAACAAGAAACAAAAAGATGCAATTGCAGGATCTAAAGGAAATAGCTTCGAGCACACACACAACGGCGCCGGAAAAATACTTTACCCGAGACCGTAGTATGAGAGCCTTTTACCTTTCCTCCCGGCAACGGCGCCGGAAAATAGCTTGATGTCTACGTTCCCCTCCTTTCTCGTAGACGGTGTTGGGCCTCCAAGAGCAGAGGTTTGTAGAACAGCAAGCAAGTTTTCCCTTAAGTGGATCACCCAAGGTTTATCGAACTCGGGGAGGAAGAGGTCAAAGATATCCCTCTCATGCAACCCCGCAACCACAAAGCAAGAAGTCTCTTGTGTCCCCAACACACCTAATAGGTGCACTAGTTCGGCGAAGAGATAGTGAAATACAGGTGGTATAAATAAGTATGAGCAGTAGCAACGGTGCCGTAAAATAGCTTGTCGGGCGTGTAGTTGATGGTGGTAGTATTGCAGACGAGTAGTAACGCAATGAAACGAGTAAACAAGCAGCGATAACTCAGCAGTATTTAGGAACAAGGCCTAGGGATTATACTTTCACTAGTGGACACTCTCAACATTGATCACATAACAGAATAGATAAATGCATACTCTACACTTTTGTTGGATGATGAACACATTGCGTAGGATTACACGAACCCTCAATGCCGGAGTTAACAAGCTCCACAATAATGCTCATGTTTTAGTAACCTTTAGTGTAAGATAGATCAACATAACCAAATAGATCACATCAATACCATCATAGTAATAGTTAACTTCACAATCTACAAGAGATCATGATCATAGCCTACGACAAGAACCACACGCTGCACACACTAGACACCTTTACACACGTGCAGGAGGAATAGAATACTTTAATAACACATCACTAGAGTAGCACATAGATAAATTGTGATACAAGCACATTGCAATCATAAAGAGATATAAATAAGCACCTCACTATGCCATTCAACAGTGAATAAGTATTCTGTGAAATATAGCCTAAGAGACCCACACGGTGCACACACTAGTCACCTTTACACACGTGGGACAAGGAGTCTCCGGAGATCACATAAGTAAAATTCACTTGACTAGCATAATGACATCTAGATTACAAGCATCATCATATGAATCCCAATCATGTAAGGCAGCTCATGAGATTATTGTATTGAAGCACATAGGAGAGAGATTAACCACATAGCTACCGGTACAGCCCCGAGCCTCGATGGAGAACTACTCCCTCCTCATGGGAGCAGCAGCGGTGATGAAGATGGCGGTGGAGATGGCAGCGGTGTTGATGGAGAAGCCTTCCGGGGGCACTTCCCCGCTCCGGCAGGGTGCCGGAACAGAGACTCCTGTCCCCCAGATCTTGGCTTCGCGATGGCGGCGGCTCTGGAAGGTTTCTGTGGTTTTCGTCCAACGCCCCGAGGTTTTTAGGTCAGGGGCTTTATATAGGCGGAGAGGCGGCGCGGAGAGGGCTTCGGGGGCCCACACCCTAGGGGGCGCCCCCCTTGGCCGCGCCGGGTGTGGTGTGGTGGCCCTGCCCCCCTTCTCCGGCGGTTCTCGTGTGTTCTGGATGCTTCCGGGTAAAATAGGAACCCAGGCGTTGATTTCGTCCGATTCCGAGAATATTTCGTTACTAGGATTTCGAAACCAAAAACAACGAGAAAACGAGAAGCGGCACTTCGGCATCTTGTTAATAGGTTAGTTCCAGAAAATGCACGAATATGACATAAAGTGTGCATATAACATGTAGATAACATCAATAATGTGGCATGGAACACAAGAAATTATCGATACGTTGGAGACGTATCAGTATGGATGAAGATTTTGAAGATACACCCTTGGTAAAAGTTGCTCATACTTACGAGAGTGCTACTGCATGTTAAATACACATGTTGGAAACTGGATTTGTTAATCTCAATCCTATAATCCAACATATGTTTCTTACACTCTCTGATATGGAAATGGGAGAAAAGAGAAATTTTGTTCTAGATGTACTTTTAGAGAATTTGGTGATATAGCTAAAGAAGCTAGACAAGTTTTTATTAAGCATAAGAGGCTTGGTCTTTTCACCGATTTTGCAAGAACACTTGAAAATATGGACATGGATAGAATAAAGTACACTAATAATGTTAATGATGGTGGGGAGATTAAAGTACCGATACCTAGTAAGCTCCTAGGAATGCATGAAGCTCTAGAAAATAACTATGGTTGGCTTGTTCCTGAAATTTTGTTTGATGAGAATAGCAAGCCTAAGAGTAATGAAAAAGGGGCCTCTGAAACTTACATAGATAAGATACAATGCATAGTTGAGAAAACTCCAAACCCCTTTGTTGATGCTTCATCTCTCGATAATACTTGATTCCACTTTCTGCGCCTAGCTGAAAGGCGTTAAAGAAAAGCGCTTATGGGAGACAACCCATTATTTTACTTCTGCACTTTTGTTTTATATTTGAGTCTTGAAAGTTGTTACTACTGTAGCAACCTCTCCTTATCTTTATTTTATTGCATTGTTGTGCCAAGTAAAGTCTTTGATAGTAAAGATGATACTAGATTTGGATTACTGCGCAGAAACAGATTTCTTACTGTCACGAAATTGAGCAGCCCCGTCTGTAGGTAACCCAGAAAAATCTGCCAATTTACGTGCATGATCCTCAGATATGTACGCAACTTTCATTCAATTTGAGCATTTTCATCTGAGCAAGTTAAGTGCCCCAGAAAAATTCGTCTTTACGGACTGTTCTGTTTTGACAGATTCTGCCTTTTATTTCGCATTGCCTGTTTTGCTATGTTTGATGGATTTCTTTGTTCCATTAACTTTCAGTAGCTTTGTGCAATGTCCAGAAGTGTTAAGAATCATTATGCCACCTCTGAATATGTGAATTTTCGATTATGCACTAACCCTCTAATGAGTTTGTTTTGAGTTTGGTGTGGAGGAAGTTTTCAAGGGTCAAGAGAGGAGGATGATACAATATGATCAAGAAGAGTGAAAATTCTAAGCTTGGGGATGCCCCCGTGGTTCATCCCTGCATATTTTAAGAAGACTCAAGCATCTAAGCTTGGGGATGCCCAAGGCATCCCTTCTTCATCGACAACTTATCAGGTCACCTCTAGTGAAACTATATTTTTATTCCATCACATCTTATGTGCTTTACTTGGAGCGTCTGTATGTTTTTATTTTTGTTTTTGTTTGAATAAAATCGGATCCTAGCATTCTTTGTGTGGGAGAGAGACACGCTCCGCTGTTTCGTATGAACACATGTGTTCTTAGCGTTACTTTTAATTCTCATGGCGAAGGTTGAAACTGCTTCGTTCATTGTTATATGGTTGGAAACAGAAAATGCTTCATGTGGTAATTGGTATAATGTCTTGAATAATTTGATACTTGGCAATTGTTGTGCTCATATAGATCATGTTTAAGCTCTTGCATCATGTACTTTGCACCTATTAATGAAGAACTACATAGAGCTTGTTAAAATTTGGTTTGCATGATTGGTCTCTCTAGAGTCTAGATATTTTCTAGTTAAGGTGTTTGAACAACAAGGAAGACAGTGTAGAGTCTTATAATGCTTGCAATATGTTCTTATGTAAGTTTTGTTGTATCGGTTTATACTTGAGTTTGCTTCGAACAACCTTGCTAGCCTAAGCCTTGTATTGAGAGGAATTCTTCTCGTGCATCCAAATCCTTGAGCCAAAAACTATGCCATATGTGTCCACCATACCTACCTACTACATGGTATTTCTCTGCCATTCCAAAGTAAATTAATTGAGTGCTACCTTTAAAATTCTATTCTTTGTGTTTGCAATATATAGCTCATGGGAAATAGCCTTAAAAACTATTGTGGTAAAGAATATGTAGCTTATGTGTCGTATTTCTTATAAGTTGCTTGTTGAGCGGTAACCATGTTTCTGGGGACGCCACCAACTATTACACCTTTGTTGAATATCATGTGAGTTGCTATGCATGTTCGTCTTGTCTGAAGTAAGGGTGATTTATCATGATCAAACGGTTTGAGTATGCATATTGTTAGAGAAGAACATTGGGCCGCTAACTAAAGCCATGAATCATGGTGGAAGTTTTAGTTTGGACATCAATCCTCAATCTCTTATGAGAATATTATCTGTTGTTGAATGCTTATGCATTAAAGAGGAGTCCATTACCTGTTGTCTATGTTGTCCCGGTATGGATGTCTAAGTTGAGATCTATCAAAACCGAGAAATCAAATGCGATCTATTTCCTTGGACCTTTGTACAGGCGACATAGAGGTACCCCTTTGTGACACTTGGTTGAAACATATGTTATGCAATGATAATCCATGTAAATCCAAGCTAATTAGGACAAGGTGCGGGCACTATTGGTAATCTATGCATGAGGCTTGCAACTTATAAGATGTCTTATACATAACACATATGATTTATTACTACCGTTGACAAAATTGTTTCTATGTTTTCAAAATGAAAAGCTCTAGCACAAAAATAGTAATCCATGCTTCCCTCTACGAAGGGCCATTCTTCTACTTTATGTTGAGTCAGTTTACCTATTCTTTCTATCTTAGAAGCAAACACTTGTGTGAACTATGTGCATTTATTCTTACATGTTTACCTATTGCACTTGTTATATTACTTTGTGTTGACAATTATCCATGAGATAAACATGTTGAAGTTGAAAGCAACTGCTGAAACTTATATCTTCCTTTGTATTGCTTCAAAGCTTTCTACTAATAATTTATTGCTTTATGAGTTAACTCTTATGCAAGTCTTATTGATGCTTGTCTTGAAAGTACTATTCATGAAAAGTCTTTGCTATATGATTCAGTTGTTTATTCATTGTCTTTACCATTGCTTTGAATAAATGCATTCATCTCATATGCTTTACAATAGTATTGATCAAGATTATGATAGCATGTCACTTCAGAAATTATCCTTGTTATCGTTTACCTACTCGAGGGCGAGCAGGAACTAAGCTTGGGGATGCTTGATACGTCTCAAACGTATTTATAATTTCTTATGTTCCATGCTACTTTTATGATGATACTCACATGTTTTATACACACTTTATGTCATTATTATGCATTTTCCGGCACTAACCTATTGACGAGATGCCGAAGAGCCAGTTGCTGTTTTTGGTTTCAGAAATCCTACGAAGGAAATATTCTCGGAATTGGACGAAATCAACGCCTAGGGTCTGACCGAAGGGGATACGAAGTGGGGCCACGAGGTGGCCAGACCATAGGCCGGCGCGGCCAGAGGGGGGCCCGCGCCGCCCTATGGTGTGGGCCCCTCGTCAGCCCTCCGACTATGCCCTTCCGCCTACTTATAGCCTTCGTCGCGAAAACCCCTGCACCGAGAGCCACGATACGGAAAACCTTCCAGAGACGCCGCCGCCGCCAATCCCATCTCAGGGGATTCAGGAGATCGCCTCCGGCACCCTGCCGGAGAGGGGAATCATCTCCCGGAGGACTCTTCATCACCATGATCGCCTCCGGATTGATGTGTGAGTAGTTCACCCCCGGACTATGGGTCCATAGCAGTAGCTAGATGGTTGTCTTCTCCTCATTGTGCTATCATGTTAGATCTTGTGAGCTGCCTATCATGATCAAGATCATCTATTTGTAATGCTACATGTTGTGTTTGTTGGGATCCGATGAATATGGAATACTATGTCAAGTTGATTATCAATCTATAATATATGTGTTGTTTATGTTCTTGCATGCTCTCCGTTGCTAGTAGAGGCTCTGGCCAAGTTGATACTTGTAACTCCAAGAGGGAGTATTTATACTCGATAGTGGGTTCATGCCTCCATTGAATCTGGGACAGTGACAGAAAGTTCTAAGGTTGTGGATGTGTTGTTGCCACTAGGGATAAAACATCAATGCTTTGTCTAAGGATATTTGTGTTGATTACATTACGCACCATACTTAATGCAATTGTCTGTTGTTTGGATCTTAATACTGGAAGGGGTTCCGACGATAACCTGAAGGTGGACTTTTTAGGCATAGATGCATGCTGGATAGCGGTCTATGTACTTTGTCGTAATGCCCTGATTAAATCTCATAGTAGTCATCGTGATATGTATGTGCATTGTTATGCCCTCTCTATTTGTCAATTGCCCAACTGTAATTTGTTCACCCAACATGCTATTTCTTATCGGAGAGACACCACTAGTGAACTCGTGGACCCCGGTCCATTCTTTTACATCTGAAATACAATCTACTCGCAATACTTGTTCTTTACTCGTTTTTCGCAAACAAACATCATCTTCCACACTATACATTTAATCCTTTGTTTACAGCAAGCTTCGGTGAGATTGACAACCTCATCGTTACGTTGGAGCAAAGTACTTTGATTGTGTTGTGCAGGTTCCACGTTGGCGCCGGAATCCCTGGTGTTGCGCCGCACTACACTCCGTCACCAACGACCTTCACGTGATCCTTGACTCCTACTGGTTCGATAAACCTTGTTTTCTGACTGAGGGAAAACTTGCTGCTGTACGCATCACACCTTCCTCTTGGGGTTCCCAGCGGACGTGTGCTCTACGTGTATCACCCCTCTCCCTCTCTGCCGGCGAGATGGACAAGGAGAATGCGAATCCCATCGTCCATGACGCCGTCAGCTCCAAGCGCGACGCCTCCCTCTTCGACGCCGTCCCATCAACGGCCGTCGCCGCCGCCGGTGGCGGTCAGATCCCGCCGGAATGGGATCCCTATGAGGAGGATCCGTACATCTCGCCTCCGAACCCCTACGACACCTGCATGGACGACCCATGGAACGAGGTAACTATGGTTTGCTCCCTTTTTTGTTCCCCATTCCTTTTTGAACCCTATTTTTGCTGGTTCCCTAGTAACTATTAGTGCCGCCACCGTCCAGGTCCCCGTCACTTGGGACCCATACGAACCAGTGCCGTACATCGCCGCGGAGAACCCCTACGACACCAGCATCGTCGACGACGAGCCGGAGGTAACCCTTTGTTCCCTTGTTCTTATCCCATTTCAATCCTTTTGTGTTAGATCTAGCGTTATTAGGGTTCGTCTGTTCCTAGTTCAATCCATTTGTGTAAGATCTTGCGTTATTAGGGTTCGTCTGTTCCTAGTTCAAGCCTTTTGTTTTAGATCTTGCGTTATTAGTGTTTGTGATTTGCTTTTGTTTAAGATTTGTGCCGATGATGATGAATATTTGGGCACAAATTGATTCAGAGTTTGGTCAGTAAACAATTGGTGTGCACAAATTTGTTCTGCATGATCTTTTGTTTACTGACTCAAATCCTGGATATAAGTGTGTCCAATGTAACTGAGGCTACCTCTTTTTCGATGATCTTTTGTTCACTCTCTGTTTCATCATCGTTGCAATTGACTCCGTGTTTTTTGCACGATCTTTGGTGCTACGTGACAGGTGCCGAGCAGCGACGTCGACAGCGACGACGAGTCCTTCCACACCAAGACTCGTCACGTCCTCAGGAGGCTGCAGTCCGGCCATTATGATTGCCCCTTTGCTCGAGGCATTTACAAGTGCCCCTTCTGCAACAGGAAGCTCCGCGCCACTGACTTCAACTCCCTGGTGAAACATGCTGAATCCATTGGCAGATGCGGCGCTAGAGTTGGAACGACCGTGAACGTGCATGCGTTGGTGGCCAAACACAAAGCACTTGGGATTCACCTGCGCAACCTCCAAGCGAGTCACAGGCGCTACCTGGAGGCGTTGAACGTGCGTACCGCACTCTCTGTATGTGACTGCTCTATCTGTAGAGTAGCTAAATTCATGTAAAATGTAGCTTATGTTGTATCTATCGGTACTACTGTTGGATCTGTCGTGAATATATCTATGCTATGTTGGCTGCTGTATGCAGCTTATCCTGTATTTTCTCTGGATTTGTGCCCTAGATTTCCTACCTGATTGGGTAAAAACGAAGACATAAAGAAATGAATGGCGTTAAAAAACAGAAGGAGAAGCTGCTCTAGATTTGCTACCAATTTGGGCTATCAAATATGAATGAGATCGAGCGAGAGAGAGGAAAAAGGTACATTGAAAACTGCTACTCTCGGCGAAAGAGACAGAAACCACTCGTGCCCCCCGTCCCGAACCCACACGGCTCCACACGCTACGGCCACACAAACACGGTCTCGTCCTGTCCCACGGGGTCCCTTCCTACCAGGCCCACACGACGCGGCCCCACACGATGCGGCCACACAAACGACACGACCCCACTCATCAGCACGGAATGGTCAACTTAACGGATTCCTTCCGTCCGAGCTCTTTCTGCGGGTATCAGACAAGGGCTTGGAGAAAACTGAGGAAAAACTAAGGAGCTGGGGATAGCTGAGTACAACTAAGGACCTAGGGCACGAAAATAGAAAGCCCAACATTCAAATGGGCATAAAATTAAAAAAAATCATAAAAATGAAAAACAAAAGCAAATAGTCTTCTTATGTCATATAGTAAGCATTCAAGTTGATAAACAAGGTTTGGACATATTCAAACCACACAAATCATGTATCTACCCCCTAACCCTAAACTCGGTCGATCTTATGAAGTCTAGCATGAAGAGAAGTCACTTTGGGTTTCAAACATGGAAATTTCAAGAACATCCCGAAAGCTTCAATTTAGAGTGACTGAGAAGGATCGAGGCTTACCATTTCATTTTCATGTTTTAAACTTGTTTAAATCCTGGTCAAACCTAGGATTTGAACAAGATTCAAATGGGAATAAAATAAAAAAAATAGAAAATAAAAAACCAAAGCACATAGTCTTCTTATGTCATATAGTAAGCATTAAAGTTGATAAACAAGGTCTAGACATATTCAAACAAGACAAATCATGTATCTACCCCCTAACCCCTAAGCTCTGTCTTTTGAACTCAAGCATGAAGAGAAGTGGTTTTGGGTTTCAAACATGGAAATTTCAAAACCCTCCCAAAAACTTCATTTTAGAGTGACTAAGAAGGATACATGCTTCCCTTTTCATTTTCATGTTTTAAACTTGTTTAAATCTTGGTCAAACCTAGGATTTGACCAAGATTCAAATGTGCATCAAAATTAAAAATAGGAAAAATTAAAAACCAAAGCACATATTTTTCTTATGTCATATAGTAAGCATTAAAGTTGATAAACAAGGTTTGGACATATTCAAACCACACAAATCATGTATCTACCCCGTAACCCTAAACTCGGTCGATCTTATGAAGTCTAGCATGAAGAGAAGTCACTTTGGGTTTCAAACATGGAAATTTCAAGAACATCCCGAAAGCTTCATTTTAGAGTGTCTAAGATGGATCCATGCTTACCTTTTCATTTTCATGTTTTAAACTTGTTTAAATCTTGGTCAAAGCTAGTATTTGACCAAGATTCAAATCGACATCAAAATTAAAAAAAAATCAGAAAAATGAAAAACCAAAGCACATAGTTTTCTTATGTCATATAGTAAGCATTCAAGTTAATAAACAAGGCCTAGACATATTCAAACCAGGCAAATCATGCTTTTTTCTAGTTTGAATATGTTTAGACCTTGTTTATCAACTTGAATGCTTACTATATATATGACATAAGAAGGCTATGTTCTTTGGTTTTTCATTTTTTCTGATTTTTTCTGTTTTTTTATGCCCATTTGAATCTTGGTCAAATCCTAGGATTGACCAAGATTTAAACAAGTTTAAAACATGAAAATGAAAAGGTAAGCCTGGATCCTGCTTAGTCACTATAAGATGATGAAGCTTTTGGGAGGTTTGTGAAATTTCCATGTTTGAAACCCAAATCCACTTCTCTTCATGCTTGACTTCATAAGACAAAGTATAGGGTTATGCATGGGTAGATACATGCTTTTTCTGGTTTCAATATGTATACCTTGTTTATCAACTTGAATGCTTACTATATGACATAAGAATACGATGTGCTTTGGTTTTTCATTTTTCTAATTTTTTTAATTGTTAAACCCATTTGAATCTTGGTCAAATCCTAGGTTTGACCAAAATTGAAACAAGTTTAAAAGATGGAAATGGAAAGGTAAGCATGAATCATTCTTAATTATAGTCACTCTAAAATGAAGCTTTTGGGAGGTACTTGAAATTTTTATGTTTGAAACCCAAAACCACTTCTCTTCATGTTTGACTTCATAAGACAGAGTTTATGGTTAAGGGTAGATACATGATTTTTCTTGTTTGAATATGTCTAGACCTTGTTTATCAACTTGAATGTTTTACTATATGACATAATTAAGAAGGCTATGTGCTTTGGTTTTTCATTCTTTAGATTTTTTGTCCGAATTTTTATGCCCATTTGAATCTTGGTCAAATCCTAGGTTTGACCAAGATTTAAATAAGTTTAAAACATGAAAATGAAAAGGTAAGCATCGATCCTTCTTAGTCAGCTCTAAAATGAAGCTTTTGGGAGGTTTTTGAAATTTCCATGTTTGAAACCCAAAACCACTTCTCTTCTTGCTTGACTTCATAAGACGAAGTTTAGGGTCGATAGGGGGTAAATACATGATTTGTCTGGTTTGAATATGTCTAGACCTTGTTTATCAACTTGAATGCTTACCATATGACATAAGAGGACTATGTGCATTGGTAAGTCTGGATCCCTCTCTTAGTCACTCTAAAATGAAGCATTTGGGAGGTTCTTGAATTGTCCATGTTTGAAACCCAAAACCACTTCTCTTCATGCGTGACTTCATAAGATATAGTTTAGGGTTAGAGGTAGATATATACATGATTTTTGTAGTTTGAATATGTCTACACCTTGTTTATCAACTTGAATGCTTACTATATGACATAAGAATACTATGTGCTCTGGTTTTTCATTTTTCTGATTTTTTTAATTGTTAAACCCATTAGAATCTTTGTCAAATCCTAGGATTGACCAAGATTGAAACAAGTTTAAAACATGAAAATGGAAATGTAAGCATGAATCATTCTTAATTATTCACTCTAAAATGAAGCTTTTGGGAGGTACTTGAAATTTTATGTTTGAAACCCAAAACCACTTCTCTTCATATTTGACTTCATAAGTTATGGTTAAGGGTAGATAGATGATTTTTCTAGTTTGAATATGTCTAGACCTTGTTTATCAACTTGAATGCTTAGTATATAAGACAAAGTTTAGGGTTAGGGGTAGATACATTTTTTTGGTTTGAATATGTCTAGACCTTGTTTAATTATCAACTAATGCTTACTATATTACATAAGAAGGCTATGTTCTTTGGTTTTTCATTTTTTCTGTTTTTTCTAATTTTTTATGCCCATTTGAATATTGGTCAAATCCTAGGTTTGACCAAGATTTAAACAAGTTTAAAACATGAAAATGAAAAGGTAAGCCTGGATCATCCTTAATTAGTCACTGTAAAATGAAGCTTTTGGGAGGTTTGTGAAATTTCCATGTTTGAAACCCAAAACCACTTAAGACAGAGTTTATGGTTAGGTGTAGATACATGATTTTTCTTGTTTGAATATGTCTAGACCTTGTTTATCAACTTGAATTCTTACTATATGACATAAGAAGGCTATATATGTTCTTTGGGTTTTCATTTTTTGATATTTTTCAAATTTTTTATGCCCATTTAAATCTTGGTCAAATCCTAGGTTTGACCAAGGTTTAAATAAGTTTAAAACATGAAAATGAAAAGGTAAGCATGAATCCTTTCTTAGTCACTCTAAAATGAAGGTACTTGAAATTTTTATGTTTGAAACCCAAAACCCCAGTTCTCTTCATATGTTTGACTTCATAAGACAGAGTTTAGGGTTAGGGGTAGATATGATACATGCTATTTCTGGTTTTAATATGTCTAGACCTTATTTATCAACTTGAATGCTTACTATATGACATAAGAAGGCTATATATGTGCTTTGGTTTTTCTTTTTTTTGATTTTTTCTGAATTTTTACGCCCATTTGAATCTTGGTCAAATCCTAGGTTTGACCAAGGTTTAAACAAGTTTAAAACATGAAAATGAAAAGGTAAGCATGGATCCTTCTTAGTCACTCTAAAATGAATCTTTTGGGAGGTTTTTGAAATTTCCATGTTTGAAATTAACCCAAAACCACTTCTCTTCATGCTTGGCTTCATAAGACAGAGTTTAGGGTTAGGGGCAGATACATGCTTTTTCTGGTTTGAATATGTCTAGACCTTGTTTATCAACTAGAATGTTTACTATATGACATATATAAGAAGACTATGTGATTTGTGAAAGGACACGGATGTCGCCTAGAGGGGGGGGTGAATAGGCGATTTAAAACTTTTACGAGATGGGCTTAACAAATGCGGAATAAAACTAGCGTTTACTTTGTCAAGCCCAAAGCCTATATACTATTGTTCACCTATGTGCACCAACAACTTATTCTAAGCAATGGTTCACCTATGTGCACCAACAACTTATGCTAAGCAATACAAGCAAGTATGTGATAGCAAGATATATATAACTTCAAGCACGATGGCTATCACTAGGTAAAGTGCATAAGTAAAGAGCTCGGGTATAGAGATAACCGAGGCACGCGGGAGACGATGATTTATCCCGGAGTTCACACTCTTGCGAGTGCTAATCTCCGGTGGAGAGGTGCGGTTGCTTAGTGCTCCCGAACGCTACAAGAGGCTCACCTTGAGGTGTGGTTGCTCGATGCACACCAATGCCACAAAGGCCTCACCCCAAGATGCGGTACTCACACCACACACCGAACGCCACGAAGGCGCCTCACCTAAATCTCCGGTGACCCTCGCCACAAAGGCCTAGGTCACGGTTCCACTAAGGGATTTCCTTCGATGCGGAAACCGGGCCTTACACAAAGATTGGGGCACACATCCACAACTTAATTGGAGGCTCCCAACAAACCGCCACAAAGGCCTAGAATCTTTCTAGGGTTCCAAGAACCCAAGAGTAACAACCTTCTTGCTTTCACCACCACGAATCACCGTGGAGAACTCAAACCGATGCACCAAATGCAATGGCAAGAACACCACAAAGATGCTCAAGTCCTTCTCTCTCAAATTCCAACAAAGCTACAAAATCTATTGGGGGAATAAGAGAGGAACAACAAATAAGAGGAGGAACACCAAATTTCTCCAAGATCTAGATCTAGTGGATTCCCCTCACAAAGAGAGGGATTTGATTGGTAGGAATGTAGATATAGATCTCCTCTTCCTCTTCCCTCAAAAAGATTCAAGAAGCATAGGAGGAGTAGAGGGAAAGGGAAGCTCTCAAGGTCAACAATGGTGGAGAGCACTTGGGGGAAGAGGTAGCTGCCCAAGGAGGAAGAAGGGGGGCTTAAATACCCCCTCCCATCGAAATATGACCGTTTGGGTCAGCTCAGGCCGGATTTTATGTTTGAAACCCAAAACCACTTCTCTTCATATTTGACTTCATAAGTTATGGTTAAGGGTAGATAGATGATTTTTCTAGTTTTAAACAAGTTTAAAACATGAAAATGAAAAGGTAAGCCTGGATCATCCTTAATTAGTCACTGTAAAATGAAGCTTTTGGGAGGTTTGTGAAATTTCCATGTTTGAAACCCAAAACCACTTAAGACAGAGTTTATGGTTAGGTGTAGATACATGATTTTTCTTGTTTGAATATGTCTAGACCTTGTTTATCAACTTGAATTCTTACTATATGACATAAGAAGGCTATATATGTTCTTTGGGTTTTCATTTTTTGATATTTTTCAAATTTTTTATGCCCATTTAAATCTTGGTCAAATCCTAGGTTTGACCAAGGTTTAAATAAGTTTAAAACATGAAAATGAAAAGGTAAGCATGAATCCTTTCTTAGTCACTCTAAAATGAAGGTACTTGAAATTTTTATGTTTGAAACCCAAAACCCGGTTAGATCTTTTATGAGCTGTCTTTTATCTTTTTTTGTTTTCTCTGAATTTCTCTCTCCTTTTGTATATATTGACACTTTATGATAAATGAAAAAATGGCACTGTAGGGATTTTTCCCTACTGTTTTTGCTCAAAAAAAAACCCAAAACCCCAGTTCTCTTCATATGTTTGACTTCATAAGACAGAGTTTAGGGTTAGGGGTAGATATGATACATGCTATTTCTGGTTTTAATATGTCTAGACCTTATTTATCAACTTGAATGCTTACTATATGACATAAGAAGGCTATATATGTGCTTTGGTTTTTCTTTTTTTTGATTTTTTCTGAATTTTTACGCCCATTTGAATCTTGGTCAAATCCTAGGTTTGACCAAGGTTTAAACAAGTTTAAAACATGAAAATGAAAAGGTAAGCATGGATCCTTCTTAGTCACTCTAAAATGAATCTTTTGGGAGGTTTTTGAAATTTCCATGTTTGAAATTAACCCAAAACCACTTCTCTTCATGCTTGGCTTCATAAGACAGAGTTTAGGGTTAGGGGTAGATACATGCTTTTTCTGGTTTGAATATGTCTAGACCTTGTTTATCAACTAGAATGTTTACTATATGACATATATAAGAAGACTATGTGATTTGTGAAAGGACACGGATGTCGCCTAGAGGGGGGGTGAATAGGCGATTTAAAACTTTTACGAGATGGGCTTAACAAATGCGGAATAAAACTAGCGTTTACTTTGTCAAGCCCAAAGCCTATATACTATTGTTCACCTATGTGCACCAACAACTTATTCTAAGCAATGGTTCACCTATGTGCACCAACAACTTATGCTAAGCAATACAAGCAAGTATGTGATAGCAAGATATATATAACTTCAAGCACGATGGCTATCACAAGGTAAAGTGCATAAGTAAAGAGCTCGGGTATAGAGATAACCGAGGCACGCGGGAGACGATGATTTATCCCGGAGTTCACACTCTTGCGAGTGCTAATCTCCGGTGGAGAGGTGCGGTTGCTTAGTGCTCCCGAACGCCACAAGAGGCTCACCTTGAGGTGTGGTTGCTCGATGCACACCAATGCCACAAAGGCCTCACCCCAAGATGCGGTACTCACACCACACACCGAACGCCACGAAGGCGCCTCACCTAAATCTCCGGTGACCCTCGCCACAAAGGCCTAGGTCACGGTTCCACTAAGGGAATTCCTTCGAGGCGGAAACCGGGCCTTACACAAAGATTGGGGCACACATCCACAACTTAATTGGAGGCTCCCAACAAACCGCCACAAAGGCCTAGAATCTTTCTAGGGTTCCAAGAACCCAAGAGTAACAACCTTCTTGCTTTCACCACCACGAATCACCGTGGAGAACTCAAACCGATGCACCAAATGCAATGGCAAGAACACCACAAAGATGCTCAAGTCCTTCTCTCTCAAATTCCAACAAAGCTACAAAAGCTATTGGGGGAATAAGAGAGGAAGAACAAATAAGAGGAGGAACACCAAATTTCTCCAAGATCTAGATCTAGTGGATTCCCCTCACAAAGAGAGGGATTTGATTGGTAGGAATGTAGATCTAGATCTCCTCTTCCTCTTCCCTCAAAAAGATTCAAGAAGCATAGGAGGAGTAGAGGGAAAGGGAAGCTCTCAAGGTCAACAATGGTGGAGAGCACTTGGGGGAAGAGGTAGCTGCCCAAGGAGGAAGAAGGGGGGCTTAAATACCCCCTCCCATCGAAATATGACCGTTTGGGTCAGCTCAGGCCGGATTTTCCGGGCCGGATATTTGCAAAATATCCGGGCCCCGAAAAACGGCTAAGGACATGAGAAAACTGCTCTCAGGATGGGGGCCGGACATTTGGCCGGATATTTGCCCGGATTTGTCCAAAAACCGGATTTTTCCGGGGGGCCGGATTATCCGCCCCAAACTTGGGCCGGAATATCCGCCCCCTGAAAACTGGCAGAAACATCAAACTGAAACGGGCATAACTTTAGCATCCGGACTCCGATTTTGATGATCTTGGGCTTGTTTTAAATCTAGGAACAAGCTCTACAAGATCATGCAGGAAACCATCATAGTCCAACAAGGGAGGATAGAAACAAATGATGAAAGTTTTGACCTATCTAAAAAAGACATACCGGTAAAACCTCCAATCTTGAAAATGCAACAAGTTGCCCGTGCAAAAACCATTGTTGATGAACTAGAGCTTGTCATGAGAATAAGCACAAGCTCTAAATCATCACATGGATAAGATCCAAATAATAACCAAGAAAGATGATGAACCAAACTCTAAAACGCAACAAGTGATCTATGCAAAATCCGTTTTCGATGAACTAGAGCTTGTCATGAGAATAAGCACAAGCTCTAAAACATCACATGGATAAGGTCCAAATAACAACCAAGAAACATGATGCAAGGATGCAAAGGTTTGAGCTCTCTCCGAACGATACGATCGAGTTACTCACTCGAGAGCCCTCTTGATAGTACGGCAACTAAACTAAAAACCGGTCTCCAACTACACTATGAGACCGGTGAGAAAGAAACCCTATCAAGAGCAAACCTTATACTTGCGCATTCCACTTGAGCTTGATGACGACGATCTTGACCTCAACAAGATGGAACGCCTTTCTTGCTTGTGCTTGCTTGACGAAGTCTTGTAGATTGCTCCCCCATAAACCACCATGGGAGAGCTTCTTCTTCAGCGCATCTTCGCATAACCATGACCACCATGTGGATTTCTCCCCCATAATCCACCATGGGAGAGCTTCTTCTTCGGTGCATCTTCACATATCCATGATCACCATATGGATGGCAAGACTCAAGCAAAGGATCTCTTCGAGATGGCTCATCTTGAACTTGCACATCATTTCTCCATGGCAAGCTTCAAGCTTATGAACTCTTCGAGTTGGCTCATCTTGAACTTGCACTTCATTTCTTCATTCTTCATCATGTTGATGTCTTGAAGTAACTTGAGGGCTCACTTCATCTTCATCTTCAAGACATACTTGACACTTGATATCCTTCATAAATTTCTTCTTATTGCAACCTTGAAGCCAACATATGGTTCAAGAATTGCCTATGGACAACTCCTACAAATATAACTCAATGCAAACATTAGTCCATAGGGATTGTCATTAATTACCAAAACCACACATGGGGGCTCCATGCACTTTCAATCTCCCCATTTTGGTAATTGATGACAATCTCTTTGAGAGGGTTTATATAAGGAATTTAAGTAACAAATAAGTTGAATATATAGAGCAAACTCCCCCATAATATATGCATGTGTGAATGATCTTGACTTTTATTGCATATATTGGCATTCAAAGCCTAGTGGAGTTTCCTCTAAATATTCAACTATGCAAAGCAACAAGATGCAATGCAATAAAGGCACATGCTTAAGCACAAAGCAAAGACATAACCAAATTCCCTTAAACCCTCCAAACTTCTCCCCCATTGGCACCAATTGCCGAAATGGGTGAAAAACTTAGAAGGCCAATATAGTGAGAGTTCCTCCATAGCGTGTGCATTTCTCATAATTTGAGTGGAATCAAATGCACATATCCAATGACGAATATTCGGAAGGAATCACACTATAGATAGGATCAAAGATTACAAAAAGATAACAAAGTCAAGAAGCTTCAACAAATGAAGCAAGCAACCAAATGAACCACAAAGAGGATACCAAAAGAAAGATAGATATTATGATAAGATCAAGAAGATTGCTCTAAATAATATGAGGAAGCTCCCAAGGTTTGTGCACAAAACTAGACAATTTGCATTGGAGTATAAAGTGCACAAACATGGAATCATCACTCCCATAATATCATTCAAAAAACAAAAGATACCAAGTGAATCAAACTCTAATGATCACCACAAGATAGTGCTCTAAATCAAATGAGGAAGCTCCCCAAGGTACATGCATAAATTAAAATGTTGTATTTGAATACAATATGCATAACATGGAATCCTCACTCCCTCATTTAAAACACAAACATTTGTAATAGATCATAGATAGAAAAGTAAGCTAAACACTTGCAACAAACAGATAGTTGAGCAACAAGTAAGAGGCACCATAATAAAAAGGTTCAACCAAGAGGATATGTGAAAGGCATGATAAAGCATATTATAAGACTATTACAAGGATGAGCAAAAAGCATCATCATAGTCTTCAAAGAATTATATTGCTTAGCATGACCAATCAACACGCAATAATAAATAAGATATCAAAAGGAGATGTATCATCTCTTATGTGTATAAGTTTCTCTAAGTGGGCAATATCACAAAGATATTTATCCACAAAGAAACATGCACACATAAAATAGATACACAAGAAAAATAGTATGATATCCAAGACGAAGTCATGCAATATACCAATAAGAATTTTTGCTTAATAGCATGGCCAAAGGCTCAATTTTATCTTATTGTACATTCATGAACTTCAACCACAAACAACTAAAATACATCACAAATATCAACAAGGGATAGAAGATAGTTGGGATGCATTTGAGAAAGGCCACAAGTATCACAAACGGGGATACCAAAAGAAGTAACTAAATTTGCACTTTCATCTATATTGCACATCTGAGAGCCTTGAGGAATTGATATGCAACAAAATTGCTAGATAGGCATAGTTGGGATGGATGAATCATGAGCATGATTTAAAATACTTCCCAACAAATGCACTCATCTCAAATTACTCACATTCACAATAAAGAGGTTTCATTAAGACTTTTGCAAGAAGCACAACATTTGCAAATCAATAGATTCATGCCAAGATGCAACCATAAGGATGGATACAAGAAAAGTATGCATGAAAAGATACTTGTTACCAAGATAGCATTGGTGTGGATGTAGTGGATATGTGTTCGTTGATCATCCTAGCTTGCCTCACGTTACCATTGAGTCACCATGATGTCTACGTTCCCCCTCCTTTCCTGTAGACAGTGTTGGGCCTCCAAGAGCAGAGGTTTGTAGAACAGCAGCAAGTTTCCCTTAAGTGGATACCCAAGGTTTATCGAACTCAGGGAGGAAGAGGTCAAAGATATCCCTCTCATGCAACACCGCAACCACAAAGCAAGAAGTCTCTTGTGTCCCCAACACACCAAATAGGTGCACTAGTTCGGCGAAGAGATAGTGAAATACAGGTGGTATAAATAAGTATGAGCAGTAGCAACGGTGCCGGAAAAGTGCTTGGCGTGTAGTTGATGGTGGTGGTATTGCAGCAGTAGTAACGCAGTAAAACAGTAAACAAGCAGTAGTAACTCAGCAGTAGTAACGCAGTAGTAGTAAACAAGCAGTAATAACTCAGCAGTATTTAGGAACAAGGCCTAGGGATTACACTTTCACTAGTGGACACTCTCAACATTGATCACATAACAGAATAGATAAATGCATACTCTACACTTTTGTTGGATGATGAGCACATTGCGTAGGATTACACGAACCCTCAATGCCGGAGTTAACAAGCTCCACAATAATGCTCATGTTTAAGTAACCTTTAGTGTAAGATAGATCAACAGACTAAACCAAGTACTAGCATAGCATGCACACTGTCACCTTCATGCATATGTAGGAGGAATAGATCACATCAATATTATCATAGCAATAGTTAACTTCATAATCTACAAGAGATCATGATCATAGCATAAACCAAGTACTAACACGGTGCATGCACTGTCACCTTTGCACACATGCAGGAGGAATAAAACTACTTTAATAACACATCACTAGAGTAGCACATAGATAAATTGTGATACAACATGCTGCAATCATAAAGAGATATAAATAAGCACCTCACTATGCCATTCAATGAGTAAGTATTCTGTGAAATATGGCCTAAGAGACCCACACGGTGCACACACTGTCACCTTTACACATGTGGGACGAGGAGTCTCCGGAGATCACATAAGTAAAACTCACTTGACTAGCATAATGACATCTAGATTACAAGCATCATCATATGAATCTCAATCATGTAAGGCAGCTCATGAGATTATTGTATTGAACTACATAGGAGAGAGATGAACCACATAGCTACCGGTACAGCCCCGAGCCTCGATGGAGAACTACTCCCTCCTCATGGGAGCAGCAGCGATGATGAAGATGGCGGTGGAGATGGCAGCGGTGGAGATGGAGAAGCCTTCCGGGGGCACTTCCCCGCTCCGGCAGCGTGCCGGAACAGAGATCCTGTCCCCCAGATCTTGGCTTCGCGATGGCGGCGGCTCGGCAGGTTTTCGTGGGTTTCGTCCATTGGTATCGGGTTTTCTGATCCAGGGGCTTTATATAGGCGAAGAGGCGGCGCAGAGGGCTGACAGGGGGCCACACCATAGGGCGGCGCGGCCCCCCTCTCGGCCGCGCCAGCCTAGGGTTTGGTGGCCCTGTGGCCCCCCTCTGGTCCTTCCCGGGTGTTCCGGATGCTTCCGATGAAAATAGGAACTTTGGCGTTGATTTCGTCCGATTCCGAGAATATTTCGTTACTAGGATTTCTGAAACCAAAAACAGCAGTAAAACAGAACTGGCACTTCGGCATCTTGTTAATAGGTTAGTTCCGGAAAATGCACGAATATGACATAAAGTGTGCATAAAACATGTAGATAACATCAATAATGTGGCATGGAACACAAGAAATTATCGATACGTTGGAGACGTATCAGCATCCCTAAGCTTAGTTCCGCT
>NC_061508.1:153630344-153679977 GCF_022539505.1 Lolium rigidum
TAGTTAACACATTAACTAAAGAGACAAAAGGCACATAGCCTCCAGAACATAGTGATGATTAAGAGAATCAGTTCTCTTGTGGATAGCATGGTCAGGAGACCGGCCTCTCCTGGAGATGCCGAGATGCTATATCCACAAGAGAAACCGATCCTCTGATGCATGCTATATCCACAAGAGAAACTGATTCTCTTATCCATGCTATATTCACAAGAGAAACTACTCTTCCTCTCTTGTCTCTTTAGTTAGCTCTTGTTAGTATCTTCGTGATGGTTTTGCGAGTAAAATTCCAAATGTACTCACGGCCTTGTCCCTGGATATTAACTTGGCCAGACTATGAGGACGACGGAGGCTACCAAGACGACTATGCGACCTAGGATGTTCTCCAAGTCAGCTGCATGTAGGTCTAAGGCATGACTTGGGCCCGACGCCGTTGATGTGTATCCGCTGCTATGTTTGTGTGAACTCGCCCGAACTGGCATTTATGTAAGACTGGGTCATGTGACCCTAATGTTGTAAAACTTATTATTCGGTACTTTGTAATGGATGTTGTAATCTGGATATTCAGTTCGGTTATGTGATCACAGCACACTGATCATGGGGTCGTGAGTTGAATGCATAACAGGGTATTTCGGACAGCTAGTCCGGAGTCCCCACAAGCACCGCGCAGGCTTTGCCCGGCGGCCTACACCGGCAGCGGCGGTGGAGGAGGAGGAGGAGGGAGCTTGGGGCTAGGGTTTGCAGGGGTTCGCCCCGAGTCCGCCCGCGGGGAGACCAACGGGGACGAAACGTTTCTAACGCTATCAGATACGGCCCCCTCGGCTAATATTCTCCTAACGTGTGTGTAGGTGCTATGTGTCAAGATGGGACTTCGTTTATCTCCTGTAGGTGCGCGTGATCGATTATGGATGTATGATTTAACGTTTTCCTCACGTGGATACTGACTTTTATGGTGTGACGGGGCAGCTGATGTCTAAGCACACTTCTATTCCTGTAGACAGTGTTGGGCCTCCAAGAGCAGAGGTTTGTAGAACAGCAGCAAGTTTCCCTTAAGTGAATCACCCAAGGTTTATCGAACTCAGGGAGGTAGAGGTCAAAGATATCCCTCTCAAGCAACCCCGCAATTACGATACAAGAAGTCTCTTGTGTCCCCAACACACCTAATACACTTGTCAGATGTATAGGTGCACTAGTTCGGCGAAGAGATAGTGAAATACAAGTAATATGGATGATTGTAAGTAGTAATTGCAATCTGAAATAAAGATGGAAGCAAGCAAACATGTAACAGAACTTGTTGGAAACGGTGTTTCAATGCTTAGAAACAAGGCCTAGGGATCATACTTTCACTAGTGGACACTCTCAACATTGATCACATAACTGAATAGATAAATGCTACTTTCTACACTCTCTTGTTGGATAACAAACACCATTCATTGTGTATGGCTACAAGAGCACCCTCAAGCCGGAGTAAACAAGCTCCACAACTTCATAAAGGAATCACACACGACGCGCACACTGTCACCGTCACACCGTGGAGAGTAATTCCGGAGTTCATATTAAAGTAACCTCTAGAGTGCATAGTAATAGTTAACTTCATAATCTACAAGAGATTACAATCATAACCTACGCCAAGTACTACATGATGCACACACTGTCAACATTACATCATGGAGGAGGAATAGACTACTTTAATAACATCACTAGAGTAGCACATAGATTAATAGCGATACAAAGCTCATGATCACATAAAGATCACACCATGGGAGAGAGAGATGAACCACATAGCTACCGGTAGAGCCCTCAGCCTCGGGGGAGAACTACTCCCTCCTCATCATGGGAGACAGCAACGGCGATGAAGATGGCGGTGGTGTCGATGGAGATGACTTTCGGGGGCAATTCCCCGTCCCGGCGGCGTGCCGGAACAGAGACTTCTGTCCCCCGAAATGGAGTTTCGCGATGGCGGCGGCGTCCCTGGAGTCTTTCTGGAGTTTCGTCAATTGGTGTCGGGTTTTTAGGTCACGAGGGATTATATAGGCGAAGAGGCGGCGTCGGAGGGGCACCAGGGCGCCCTCCCCACCTGGTGGCGCGGCCAGGAGTGGGCCCGTGCCCAGGTGAGGTGTGGGGTGATACGTCCACGACGTATCCATAATTTCTGTCGTTCCATGCTTGTTTTATGACAATACTTAGATGTTTTGCTTGCACTTTATAATGTTTTTATGCGTTTTCCGGAACTAACCTATTAACAAGATGCCACAGTGCCGGTCCTCGTTTTCTGCTGTTTTTGGTTCCGTAAAGGCTGTTCGGGCAATATTCTCGGAATTCGACGAAACGAAGACCAAACCTCCTATTTTTCCCGGAAGGCTCCGAACACCGAAGAAGAGTCGGAGAGGGGCCGGAGGGCCACCACACCATAAGGCGGCGCGGCCCGGACCGGGCCCGCGCCGGCTCGTGGTGTGGCGCCCCTGTGTGCCCCCTGCGCCGCCTCTTCGCCTATAAGATCCCTTTCGACCTAAAAACACCATAACTCTTGACGAAACTCCAGAAAGACTCCAGGGGCGCCGCCACCATCGCGAAACTCCGTTTTGGGGGACAGAAGTCTCTGTCCCGGCACCCTGCCGGGACGGGGAAGTGCCCCCGGAAGCCATCTCCATCAACGCCATCGCCTCCATCATGCTCCGTGAGTAGTTCCCCCATGGACTACGGGTTCTAGCTGTAGCTAGTTGGTATTCTCTCCCCATGTACTTCAATACAATGATCTCATGAGCTACCTTACATGATTGAGATTCATCTCGATGTAATCGGTGTTGTGTTTGTCGGGATCCGATGGATTGTTACGTTATGATTGTCTATCTACAAAGTTTATGAAGTTATTGTTGCTCGCAATCTTGTTATGCTTAATGCTTGTCACTAGGGCCCGAGTGGCATGATCTTAGATTTGAGCTCTATACTTATTGCTTAGATTGTATCTACAAGTTGTATGCACATGCCATCGTCCGGAACCAATGGCCCCGAAGTGACGAAATCGGGACAACCGGAGGGGATGGCGGTGATGTGAGGGACACATGTTTTCACGGAGTGTTAATGCTTTGCTCCGGTACTCTATTAAAAGGAGTACCTTAATATCCAAGTAGTTTCCTTGAGGCCCGGCTGCCACCGGCTGGTAGGACAAAAGATGTTGTGCAAGTTTCTCATTGCGAGCACGTACGACTATTATTGGAAAACATGCCTACATGATTAATGATCTTGATATTCTGTCTTAATGCTATTTCAATCCTATCAATTGCCCGACCGTAATTTGTTCACCCAACACTTGTTATTGGAGAGTTACCACTAGTGTAGATAGCTGGGAACCCCGGTCCATCTTTCATCATCATATACTTGTTCTACATGTCAACTGTTTTCTGGTGCCATTGCTCTCATATTACTATTACTGCTGCTGTGTTACTGTTACTATTGCTCTCATATCACTGCTACTTTCACATCACCCCTGTTACTAGTGCTTTTCCAGTGTGACTGAATTGACAACTCAGCTTGTTAAGGCTTATAAGTATTCTTTACCTCCCTTGTGTCGAATCAATAAATTGGGTTTTACTTCCGCGAAGACTCGTTGCGATCCCCTATACTTGTGGGTCATCAAGACTATTTTCCGGCGCCGTTGTCGGGAGGCATAGCTCTACTCATAAGTTCACCCGGGGAGTACACTCTACATCTCTCTCTGTTTTATTTTGTTTTGTTTTGCTTAGTTTACTTTTGTCTAGTTTATTTGTGCTTAGTTTATTTCTGTCTAGTATTAGTTTGCTTAGTTTACTTTTGCTTAGTTTATTTTTGTCTTATTTTATTTGTCTCATATACCCAAAAATCCATAAAAATTTGAAAAACCAAAAAATTAAAAACTGCTGTTATGGGAGAACCAACAACCTACTTGGAGCTTATAGAATGTTATAATTGTTATAGAGAATCAAGAACTGGTAAAATAATGAGTGCTATGATAGAAAAATTGAATACAATTGCTAAAATCTTGCTTGAACGCCATGATATAAACTGTTGCTCTCAACAGGATACTAAACATCTTAAATTTCAATGTGGCTTTAGTGAGGAATTTTTAATTAAGAACTATAATCGGAATTGCTATATTCATTATGGGTTCGAAGAGGTAGAACAATTTGTCTTATTTATGGGAGCCTCCGAGATAGAATCCTTCATGGTTGAGAATTATGAAACTTGTGTTGTTTGTAAGGGCCTCAAAGATTATGTCTCTACTATCCTTAATTCTTGCATAGAATGCTACAAGTAGGAATCCTTATATCCTTGATTATAAAGAGAGACACATTAATGCACAAGAATGCACTCACAATTTGCAGGAACCGGTGGAAGAAGAAATTGATGAACCCGAAAGCTCATTGGATGAAAAAGAGGAGGAAATTGATGAACCCGAAAGCTCATTGGATGAAAAAGAAGAGGAGAGCGACGAACAAAAGGAGGAAGAATGGATTAGCTACCCATGCCAACCTTCTAATGAGAGTAACTCTTTATCTCTTACATTATTTGATTGTCCTCCATGCTTACCGGAAGAGGTTGAATGTTATGTTCTCGTGGATTCTCTTGAAGTATTGCCTATGAGTAAAACTTGTGAAAATAATTATGCTACCGTTATTTATGATAATCCATGCTACTTTGATAAATCTTATGATAATGCTTTGTTTGTGCCTCGATGTCGAAATGCATGGTACTAAAGAATTTTGCTTGGCAAATGTTTATGATAAAGCTTTAGATGATGGTCCTATGTTACTTGATAATATTAATTGTACTACTAATGAAAATGGGATTGGAGAGTTCTTGACTTATTCTATGAGTCCCATATCTATTGAGATTGATCAACTACCTTGTTATATTATTAATAAAAGTAAGTTTGAAAGTTTTAATTCCACTATTCTTGAACTTGATAAAAATTATGTGTTTGGAAATCATGAAAAGTATGCTGCATGTGATAGTTATATTGTTGAGTTTGTTCATGAAGCTACTGAAAATTATTATGAGAGAGGAACACATGGTTGTAGAAATTTGCATGGTACTAAAACACCTCTCTATATGCTGAAATTTTTGAAGTTATCCTTGTTTTATCCTCTTATGCTTGTCACTTTGTTCTTCATGAATTTATTTGTGTACAAGATTCCTTTGCATAGGAAGCATGTTAGACTTAAATGTGTTTTGGATTTGCCTCTTGATGCTCTCTTCTGCTTCAAATACTACTTTCGGCGAGTGCATCATTAAAACTGCTGAGCCCATCTTAATGGCTATAAAGAAAGCAACTTCTTGGGAGATAACCCATGTGTTATTTTGCTACAGTACTTTGTTTTATATTTGTGTCTTGGAAGTTGTTTACTACTGTAGCAACCTCTCCTTATCTTAGTTTTGTGTTTTGTTGTGTGATACGTCTCCGACGTATCGATAATTTCTTATGTTCTATGCCATATTATTGATGATACCTACATGTTTTATGCACACTTTATGTCATATTCGTGCATTTTCTGGAACTAACCTATTAACAAGATGCCGAAGTGCCGCCTCTGTTTTCTCGCTGTTTTTGGTTTCGAAATCCTAGTAACTAAATATTCTCGGAATTGGACGAAACGAAGACCTAGGGGCCTATTTCGCCACGAACCTTCCAGAAGACCGAAGAGCATACGAAGTGGGGCCACGAGGTGGCCAAACCACAAGGCGGCGCGGCCAAGGGGGGGCCCGCGCCGCCCCGTGGTGTGGGCCCCTCGTTAGCCCCCCGACTCGCCCCTTCCGCCTACTTAAAGCCTCCGTCGCGAAACCCCCGATGCGAAAAACCACGATACGAAAAACCTTACCGAGACGCCGCCGCCGCCGATCCCATCTCGGGGATTCTCGGAGATCTCCTCCGGCGCCCCGCCGGAGAGGGGATTCATCTCCCGGAGGACTCTACACCGCCATGGTCGCCTCCGGAGTGATGAGTGAGTAGTTCACCCCTAGACTATGGGTCCATAGCAGTAGCTAGATGGTTGTCTTCTCCTCATTGTGCTTCATTGTTGGATCTTGTGAGCTGCCTAACATGATCAAGATCATCTATCCGTAATACTCTATGTTGTGTTTGTCGGGATCCGATGGATAGAGAATACCATGTTATGTTAATTATCAAGTTATTACATATGTGTTGTTTATGATCTTGCATGCTCTCCGTTACTAGTAGAGGCTCTGGCCAAGTTTTTGCTTTTAACTCCAAGAGGGAGTATTTATGCTCGATAGTGGGTTCATGCCTGCATTGACACCTGGGACAGTGACAGAAAGTTCTAAGGTTGTGTTGTGCTGTTGCCACTAGGGATAAAACATTGGCGCTATCACTAGTAGGAAAAGCCTCATCAGTGGCGCACGAAAATTTGATTCTGTGGCGCACGGGTGGTGCGCCACAGAAACGTCGCCACAAAAATAAGCTTTCTGTGGCGCACCTGACTGTGCGCCACAAAATAAGGTTTCGTGGCGCACTTGTTCTTAGGTGCGCCACGTAAAAGGGTGCGCCACAGAATTGCTTCCTAGTGCGCCACGTAATTTGCTTGTATTATACACGATTTTGTGCTGCCCGGTATACATATACAGCTTATACACAACAATACGGATACACAATACGGATACACAGGTTATATACAAGCAACATTCAGATATAATATAAATATCATGTACATTGCACAGATATAACATAGACATCATCATCACATTACTTAGAGCCCGATCGAGATACATATATAGTGGCAAGTGTCAAATGTTTTGCATACAACTCTTAATTCATACAAAATTCACAATTTCGAGATACAAAGTAGTCTTCATCCGGTTCCTCCTTTGCTCCGTCATCTCTACCCACCAGGCTCGCTTGCATCGGGGTCCTTCCATCCAGTTCCTACTATGATGAAAATGGAAGAAAGTGAGACCAACAAGTATCCGATGCACAAGAGAAATGGAATAAATGCCTCATACATTGTTGGTCAACACAAATATTAACATTCAGGGACGGTGTAAGTGAGACCAAGTCCGATGCACAAGAGATTGATATTTGTGCTATCTTACCAGGCTCACTTACGCCGCCCCCGAGTGTACGGTGACCAAACATTTTAATCATCGGCATTTTGAAAATGTCAAAGCAAATGGAATGACAAAATGGAATAAGTGCCTCATACATTGTTGGTCAACACAAATATTAACATTTAGAGATGGCGTCAGTGAGACCAAGTCCGATGCACAAGAGATTGATATTTGTGCTATCTTACCGGAGCTCACTTACGCCACCCCCAAGTGTACGGTGACCAAACATTTTAATCATCGGCATTTTGAAAATCTCAAAGCAAATGGAATGACAAAATGGAATAAGTGCCTCATACATTGTTGGTCAACACAAATATTAACATTTAGGGATGGGGTAAGCGAGGCCAGGTAGGATGCACAAGAGATTGATATTTGTGCTATCTTACCAGGCTCACTTACGCCACCCCCAAGTGTACGCTGACCAAACATTTTAATCATCGGCATTTTGAAAATCTCAAAGCAAATGGAATGACAAAATAGAATATGTGCCTCATACATTGTTGGTCAACACAAATACTTTGCGAAGGGCCCCCTTTCCCCGGTCGGCGTTCCGTCAACGGGTGCTTGACGACACAACAACGCCGATCTGCATCTCCGGCGCAGAACCACGCCAGTCCCTCGCTGTCCAGTGAACGAGTCCTTGATGCAAAGACCGTGCCGGCCTGCCCAGCATTATGCCGGGCCGTGCTGCCGCGCTTCAAGCCGTGTGTCCCGCGTCCCGCATTGCTCGCTTCTGCCCGGTGAACCAATAGGCTGATCGTTGGAATAAGGAAACCGATGACAGCCGGTCGCAAGATTAAATTGCGATCGGCCGTCATCGGCTTCCTTATTCCAACGATTAGTCTATTAGTTCACCGGACAAGAAGGCGAAGAGTGCAGGGCGCATGATCGACACGGCTCGAAGCGCGACAACAGGGGTCGGCATGATGCTAGGGAGGCTGGCACCGTCTTGGCATTAAGGACTCGTTCACGTACTCGGACGGCGAGAGAAGAAAAGTGGTGCTGCGCCGGAGAGGCATGTCGGCGTTGTTGTCTCATCAAGGACTCGTTCACGGAACGGCGGCCGGGAAAGGGGGCTCGTCTACAAAGTATATTGCGGCGTATAGGTGACCAAACATTCTAATCATCGGCACTAAAATGGAAGAAAGGCCAATGCAATTAAGAAGTAGCTAGTATGAACTAAATGGAATGCCTCATACTTTGTTGGTCGAAACAAATATGAACATCCCGGGATGGCGTTAGTGAGGCCAGGTAGGATGCACAAGAGATTGATATTTGTGCCATCACACCAGGCTCACTAGCGACACCCCGGAGTGTACAGCTTGACCGAACATTCTAATCATCGGCACTAAAATGGAAGAAAGAGCCAAGTGGTATCAACTAAATGGAATGCCTCATACTTTGTTGGTCGAAACAAATATTAACATCCGGAGATGGAGTAAGTGAGGCCAGGTAGGATGCACAAGATATTGATATTTGTGCCATCACACCAAGCCTCACTTGCTCCACCCCCGAGTGTACGAGTGATCGACCAACCATCTAATCATCGACAAGTAAATCACTTGGGGTAATGTTAAAATGTTTGTCTCCATATTTGGGAGACATTTTTAATATTGGAGTCTAGCTAATGGAAATCAAGAACTAGTCTTGATCTCCAAATGGTGATTAGAGGGAATTTATTCATCTTAAGCAACATTAGGGAAAAATGGGATCATGCAAGGGACTTGGGTCATTTGGATCATAAGGCATCAATTAAGGAGGCAACCAGGGACAAAGGGAAACATTTGATGATCCATTATCATAGGCAACAAAGCAGACAACTTTTTCCCCTCTAATCTAGCTAGAGTCCTTAAAAGAAATCCATCATAAGCATGGTCAAATACACATATATAGCATTTGGAGAGCAAACAAGCAGTAGCCATATCACTCAATCCAATAATATAGTAATTTGGATCATAAGGCATCAATTAAGGAGGCAACCGAGGGACAAATTAAGGGAAACATTTGATGATCCAAGTAAGTGCATGACACTTTGAGCTACCCAAGAATAAAGGCCAACAAGTGGATAAACATCTGCTCAACCATTTCTTGCACTAGAGGAAAAGTAACCAACATTGAAACTTGAATAGTCAAGTGACACTACAAGCAGCTCACACACACATGCAAACACATGTGTTGACAAGTAACTAAACAGACAGAAGAACACCACCAGATATTCATGGGTACTTAGGATCAGTAGGGAATTGATAAAGTACGAGTGAGGAGCAAGCATACCATCGAAACTGTCAATTTGAGAGAAATAACATTGGGGTAATGTTAAAATGTTTGTCTCCATATTTGGGAGACATTTTTAATATTGGAGTCTAGCTAATGGATATCAAGAACTAGTCTTGATCTCCAAATGGTGATTAGAGGGAATTTATTCATCTTAATTAAGCAACATTAGGGACAAATGGGATCATGCAAGGGACTTGGATCATTTGGATCATAAGGCATCAATTAAGGAGGCAACCGGGGACAAAGGGAAACATTTGATGATCCATTATCATAGGCAACAAATCAGCAATCTTTTTCCCCTCTAATCTAGCTAGAGTCCTTAAAAGAAATTCAAAGCAGGATCAATTAAGGAGGCAACCAGGGACAAAATGAAGTAGCTCTCTGTTGGTATTGGTTACCAACAGGAACTCAAGCCACTACTTGATCTTACTAATTCAAAGCAGGACCAATGCAGGACCAGCGCGATGTTGCCATCATCTCTGCCCCCAAGAACTCTCTCATGCTCTCTCTCACATGCCATGCCACCTGCTTGCTCCAAAACACAAGCATCACACAGCAGAGCATAGAAAAATATATAGCTAACAAGACACAGTAAAACAAAAAGAATGTTTGACTGTTTTTATTCATGATGACCACAACAAGCAAGACAACAAAGACCCGAGATCGAGCACAACATCATCCTCTCTGTAATTTTGTCCGGAGCAAGCATCAACATCCAGAGAACAACAGCAGCACAACAAGCATCCGAGATCGAGCACAACATCAACACATCCAGAGCAGGGGGTAGAGGAAGAGGGAGGGGAGGGGAGAGGTGGAGCTCACCGACGCTAGGGGTGGATCGAGGAGGAGGTTGACGACGACGGCAGGGGTGGAGGAGGAGGGAGGGGAGGGGAGAGGTGGAGCTCACCGACGATAGGGGTGGAGGAGGAGGTTGACGACGACGGCAGGGGTGGAGGAGGAGGAAGACGCGGCGGCTCCTCCTCCTTGACGCGGCGGCCCCTCCTCCTCCATGCGGCGGCCCCTCCTCCTCCACGCCGCAGCGGCTTGTGCTGCAGGTGGCGGGGATGGGTGGAGCGTGGCGGCATGCGGCCCTCGCGGAGGAAGGAGGCGGCGGCGGCGACGGCCAGTGCGACGACCATGGCGGCGGCGGCGGGGAGAGGGGAGGGGAGGTGAACGTACGGGCGTGGGGAGGGGAGGGGAGGGGAGGGGTACGGGGATGATATAACTTACACTAATTCCTGTGGCGCACCAGCACAAGTGCGCCTACGTAAATAACTACTCCGTGGCGCACCGGAGCCGGTGCGCCACGTAAATAACTACTTCTATGGCGCACCGCAGCCGGTGCGCCACGGAAATAGTTATTTCGTGGCGCAGCAAGCATTGTGCGCCACGTAAATACCTACCCTAATAATTCGTGGTGGCAGAATGTGGGCCCCACATAATTTCTGTGGCGCACTGTTCAGCTATGCGCCACAAAAATAAGCTATTTTTGTGGCGCACACATCCTGGTGCGCCACAAAATAAGTTTCTGTGGCGCATTCAAAACGGTGCGCCACAGAACTAAGCTTTGCCTATAAGGGTTTTCCTACTAGTGTATGTCCGAGGATGTAGTTGTTGATTACATTACGCACCATACTTAATGCAATTGTCTGTTGCTTTTCAACTTAATACTAGAAGGGGTTCGGACGATAACCTGAAGGTGGACTTTTTAGGCATAGATGCAGTTGGATGGCGGTCTATGTACTTTGTCGTAATGCCCAATTAAATCTCACTATACTTATCATGCCATGTATGTGCATTGTTATGCCCTCTCTATTTGTCAATTGCCCGACTGTAATTTGTTCACCCAACATGCTTTTATCTTATGGGAGAGACACCTCTAGTGAACTGTGGACCCCGGTCCATTCTTTTATACTGAAATACAAATCTGCTGCAATTCTTGTTTTACTGTTTTCTCTGCAAACAATCATCTTCCACACAATACGGTTAACCCTTTGTTACAGCAAGCCGGTGAGATTGACAACCTCACTGTTTCGTTGGGGCAAAGTACTTTGGTTGTGTTGTGCAGGTTCCACGTTGGCGCCGGAATCTCGGTGTTGCGCCGCACTACATCCCGCCGCCATCAACCTTCAACGTGCTTCTTGACTCCTACTGGTTCGATTAAACCTTGGTTTCTAACTGAGGGAAACATGCCGCTGTGCGCATCACACCTTCCTCTTGGGGTTCCCAACGGACGTGTCAATTACACGCATCAAGCAAATTTCTGGCGCCGTTGCCGGGGAGGAAAGGTAAAAGGCACTCATACTCCGGTTCCAGGTAACAGTACTTTTCTGGCGCCATTGTGTTTGTGCTCGAAGCTATTTCCTTTAGATCCTGCAATTGCATCTTTTTGTTTCTTGTTTACACTAGTTGGGCATAATGGACAACAATGAGCTTCTTATTCTATTTCCTGATTTAAAACATGGATTGTTTGATGCGAAAATTAAAAAACCTATGGAATCTTATTTGCATGCTGGTAGTAATATTAGTATGAATGCTTTGAACACCATTGTTGATAATGATATAGAAAGTTCTAAGCTTGGGGAAGCTGGTTTTCATGATATTTTTAGTCCCCCAAGCATTGAGGAGAAAATTTTCTTTGATGATACTTTGCCTCCTATTTATGATGATTATAATGATAGTGGTCTTTTGGTGCCACCTACTATGGAGAGTAAATTTTGTTGTGATTATACTATGCCTCCTACACTTGATGAGAATAATAATGATAGCTACTTTGTTGAATTTGCTCCCACTATTACTAATAAAATTGATTATGCTTATGTGGAGAGTAATAATTTTGTGCATGAGACTCATGATAAGAATGCTTTATGTGATAGTTATATTGTTGAGTTTGCTCATGTTGCTACTGAAAGTTATTATGAGAGAGGAAAATATGGTTGTAGAAATTTTCATGTTACTAAAATGCCTCTCTATGTGCTGAAATTTTTGAAGCTACACTTGTTTTATCTTCCTATGCTTGTTACTTTGCTCTTCATGAACTTGTTTATTTACAAGATTCCTATGCATAGGAAGCATGTTAGACTTAAATTTGTTTTGAATTTTCCTTTTGATGCTCTCTTTTGCTTCAACTACTATTTCTTGCGAGTACATCATTAAAACTGCTGAGCCCATCTTAACGGCTATAAAGAAAGAACTTCTTGGGAGATAACCCATGTGTTATTTTGCTACAGTACTTTGTTTTATATTTGTGTCTTGGAAGTTGTTTACTACTGTAGCAACCTCTCCTTATCTTACTTTTGTGTTTTGTTGTGCCAAGTAAAGTCGTTGATAGAAAGGTTGATACTAGATTTGGATTACTGCGCAATTCCAGATTTCTTTGCTGTCACGAATCTGGGTCTACCTCCCTGTAGGTAGCTCAGAAAATTAAGCCAATTTACGTGCATGATCCTCAGATATGTACGCAACTTTCATTCAATTTGAGAATTTTCATTTGAGCAAGTCTGGTGGCCTAATAAAATCCATCTTTACGGACTGTTCATTTTTGACAGATTCTGTCTTTTATTTCGCATTGCCTCTTTTGCTATGTTGGATGAATTTCTTTGATCCATTAATGTCCAGTAGCTTTATGCAATGTCCAGAAGTGTTAAGAATGATTGTGTCACCTCTGAACATGTGAATTTTTATTATGCACTAACCCTCTAATGAGTTGTTTCGAGTTTGGTGTGGAGGAAGTTTTCAAGGATCAAGAGAGGAGTATGATGCAATATGATCAAGGAGAGTGAAAGCTCTAAGCTTGGGGATGCCCCGGTGGTTCACCCCTGCATATTCTAAGAAGACTCAAGCTGTTTAAGCTTGGGGATGCCCAAGGCATCCCCTTCTTCATCGACAACATTATCGAGTTCCTCCCCGAAACTATATTTTTATTCCGTCACATCTTATGTACTTTGCTTGGAGCGTCGATTTGTTTTTGTTTTTTTGTTTTGTTTGAATAAAATGGATCCTAGCATTCACTTTATGGGAGAGAGACACGCTCCTCTGTAGCATATGGACAAATATGTCCTTAGGCTCTACTCATAGTATTCATGGCGAAGTTTCTTCTTCGTTAAATGGTTGGAATTGGAAAATGCTACATGTAGTAACTCTAAAATGTCTTGGATAATTTGATACTTGGCAATTGTTGTTCTCATGTTTAAGCTCTTGCATCATATACTTTGCACCCATTAATGAAGAAATACTTAGAGCTTACTAATTTGGTTTGCATATTTGGTTTCTCTAGAGTCTAGATAATATCTAGTATTGAGTTTTGAACAGCAAGGAAGACGGTATGGAGTCTTATAATGTTTACAATATGTCTTTTATGTGAGTTTTGCTGTACCGTTCATCCTTGTGTTTGTTTCAAATAACCTTGCTAGCCTAAACCTTGTATCGAGAGGGAATACTTCTCATGCATCCAAAATACTTGAGCCAACCACTATGCCATTTGTGTCCACCATACCTACCTACTACATGGTATTTATCCGCCATTCCAAAGTAAATTGCTTGAGTGCTACCTTTAAAATTCCATCATTCACCTTTGCAATATATAGCTCATGGGACAAATAGCTTAAAAACTATTGTGGTATTGAATATGTACTTATGCACTTTATCTCTTATTAAGTTGCTTGTTGTGCGATAACCATGTTTCGGGGACGCCATCAACTATTCCTTGTTGAATATCATGTGAGTTGCTATGCATGTCCGTCTTGTCTGAAGTAAGAGAGATCTACCACCTTCATGGTTGGAGCGTGCATATTGTTAGAGAAGAACATTGGGCCGCTAACTAAAGCCATGATCCATGGTGGAAGTTTCAGTTTTGGACATATATCCTCAATCTCATATGAGAATAATAATTGTTGCCACATGCTTATGCATTAAAGAGGAGTCCATTATCTGTTGTCCATGTTGTCCCGGTATGGATGTCTAAGTTGAGAATAATCAAAAGCGAGAAATCCAAAATGCGAGCTTTCTCCTTAGACCTTTGTACAAGCGGCATGGAGGTACCCCATTGTGACACTTGGTTAAAACATGTGCATTGCAAAGATCCGGTAGTCCAAGCTAATTAGGACAAGGTGCGGGCACTATTAGTATACTATGCATGAGACTTGCAACTTGTAAGATATAACTTTCATAACTCATATGCTTTATTACTACCGTTGACAAAATTGTTTCATGTTTTCAAAATAAAAGCTCTAGCACAAATATAGCAATCGATGCTTTCCTCTTTGAAGGACCATTCTTTTTACTTTTATGTTGAGTCAGTTCACCTATCTCTCTCCACCTCAAGAAGCAAACACTTGTGTGAACTGTGCATTGATTCCTACATACTTGCGTATTGTACTTGTTATATTACTCTGTGTTGACAATTATCCATGAGATATACATGTTACAAGTTGAAAGCAACCGCTGAAACTTTATCTTCCTTTGTGTTGCTTCAATACCTTTGCTTTGATTTATTGCTTTATGAGTTAACTCTTATGCAAGACTTATTAATACTTGTCTTGAAGTACTATTCATGAAAAGTCTTTGCTTTATGATTCACTTGTTTTACTCATGTCATTACCATTGTTTTGATCGCTGCATCCACTACATATGTTTACAAATAGTATGATCAAGGTTATGATGGCATATCACTTCAGAAATTATCTTTGTTATCGTTTTACCTGCTCGGGACGAGCAGAACTAAGCTTGGGGATGCTTGAGGGGGCTGATACGTCTCCGACGTATCGATAATTTCTTATGTTCTATGCCATATTATTGATGATACCTACATGTTTTATGCACACTTTATGTCATATTCGTGCATTTTCTGGAATAACCTATTAACAAGATGCCGAAGTGCCAGTTCTCGTTTTCTGCTGTTTTTGGTTTCAGAAATTCTAGTAACGAAATATTCTCGGAATTGGACGAAACGAAGACCCGGGGCCTATTTCGCCACGAACCTTCCGAAGACCGAAGAGCATACGAAGTGGGGCCACGAGGTGGCCAAACCACAAGGCGGCGCGGCCAAGGGGGCCCGCGCCGCCCCGTGGTGTGGGCCCCTCGTTAGCCCCCGACTCGCCCTTCCGCCTACTTAAAGCCTCCGTCGCGAAACCCCTGATGCGAAAAACCACGATACGGAAAACCTTACTGAGACGCCGCCGCCGCCGATCCCATCTCGGGGGATTCTGGAGATCTCCTCCGGCGCCCTGCCGGAGAGGGGATTCATCTCCCGGAGGACTCTACACTACCATGGTCGCCTCCGGAGTGATGAGTGAGTAGTTCACCCCTGGACTATGGGTCCATAGCAGTAGCTAGATGGTTGTCTTCTCCTCATTGTGCTTCATTGTTGGATCTTGTGAGCTGCCTAACATGATCAAGATCATCTATCTGTAATACTCTATGTTGTGTTTGTCGGGATCCGATGGATAGAGAATACCATGTTATGTTAATTATCAAGTTATTACATATGTGTTGTTTATGATCTTGCATGCTCTCCGTTACTAGTAGAGGCTCTGGCCAAGTTTTTGCTTTTAACTCCAAGAGGGAGTATTTATGCTCGATAGTGGGTTCATGCCTCGCATTGACACCTGGGACGAGTGACGGAAAGTTCTAAGGTTGTGTTGTGCTCGTTGCCACTAGGGATAAAACATTGGCGCTATGTCCGAGGATGTAGTTGTTGATTACATTACGCACCATACTTAATGCAATTGTCTGTTGCTTTGCAACTTAATACTGGAAGGGGTTCGGACGATAACCTGAAGGTGGACTTTTTAGGCATAGATGCAGTTGGATGGCGGTCTATGTACTTTGTCATAATGCCCAATTAAATCTCACTATACTTATCATGCCATGTATGTGCATTGTTATGCCCTCTCTATTTGTCAATTGCCCGACTGTAATTTGTTCACCCAACATGCTTTTATCTTATGGGAGAGACACCTCTAGTGAACTGTGGACCCCGGTCCATTCTTTTATACTTGAAATACAAATCTGCTCGCAATACTTGTTTTACTCGTTTTCTCTCGCAAACAATCATCTTCCACACAATACGGTTAACCCTTTGTTACAGCAAGCCGGTGAGATTGACAACCTCACTCGTTTCGTTGGGGCAAAGTACTTTGGTTGTGTTGTGCAGGTTCCACGTTGGCGCCGGAATCTCTGGTGTTGCGCCGCACTACATCCCGCCGCCATCAACCTTCAACGTGCTTCTTGACTCCTACTGGTTCGATTAAACCTTGGTTTCTAACTGAGGGAAACTTTCCGCTGTGTGCATCACACCTTCCTCTTGGGGTTCCCAACGGACGTGTCAATTACACGCATCATTGTGCCAAGTGAAGCCTCTAATCGAAGGTTGATACTAGATTTGGATTTCTGCGCAGAAACAGATTTCTATCTGTCACGAATCTGGGCTGTTTTCTCTGTAGGTAACTCAGAAAATTAAGCCAATTTACGTGCGTGTTCCTCAGATATGTACGCAACTTTCGTTAGTTTTGAGTTTTCTGATTTGAGCAAAGGAACTATTTTATTAAAATTCGTCTTTACTGGCTGTTCTGTTTTGGCAGATTCTGTCTCTGTTTTTTGCATTGTCTCTTGTGGACTTTAAGCGAGGTTTTCTAGACGTAGAGGGCTGTAGCTAATGTTTTATTGAGTTCTTGCAATGTGCCACTACAGGACCAAGGTGGATTCAAAAAATTTGAGTACTAACCCCTCTAATGAAGTTTGTGAGAAGTTTGGTGTGAAGGAAGTTTTCAAGGGTCAAGAGAGGAGAATGATATATGATCGAGAAGAGTGAAAAGTCTAAGCTTGGGGATGCCCCCGTGGTTCATCCCTGCATATTTCAAGAAGACTCAAGCGTCTTAGCTTGGGGATGCCCAAGGCATCCCCTTCTTCATCAACTTATCAGGTTTCCTCCCCGAAACTATATTTTTATTCGGTCACATCATATGTGTTTTACTTGGAGCGTCTGTGTGCTTTTATTTTTGTTTATGTTTGAATAAATTCGGATCCTAGCAATCCTTGTGTGGGAGAGATACACGCTCCGCTTTTTCATATGAACACTTGTTCTTCGTTTTACTTTTAATGTTCAATGATAAAAGTTGGAAGCTACAATACTTATTTGGTTGGAAAAGGAAAATGCCTCATATGTCTTGGATAATTTGACACCCGGCAATTGTTTTGAGCTCTCAAGTAGATCATGATTAAGTTTTTTCATGTAGTCTAAGCCTATTAGTGGAGAACTACTGTAGAGCTTGTTGAAATTGGTTTGCATAATTGATCTCTCTTAAGGTCTAGATATTTTTTGGTAAAAGTGTTTGAGCAACAAGGAAGACAGTGTAGAGTATTATAATGCTTGCAATATGTTCTTATGTAAGTTTTGCTGTACCGGTTCATACTTGTGTTTGCTTCAAATAGCCCTGCTAGCCTAAGCCTTGTATCGAGAGGGAATACTTCTCATGCATCCAAAATACTTGAGCCAACCACTATGCCATTTGTGTCCACCATACCTACCTACTATGTGGTATTTCCTGCCATTCCAAAGTAAATTGCTTGAGTGCTACCTTTAAACAATTCAAAATTTATTACCTCTGATTTGTGTTAATGTTTTATAGCTCATGAGGAAGTATGTGGTGTTTATCTTTCAATCTTGTTGGGCAACTTTCACCAATGGACTAGTGGCTTCATCCGCTTATCCAATAATTTTGCAAAAAGAGCTGGCAACGGGATTCCCAGTCCCAAATTAATTAACAAAAATAGACACTCCTCCATGGTATGTGATTGTTGGACGGCACCCGAAGATTCGGTTAGCCATGGCTTGTGTAAGCAAAGGTTGGGAGGAGTGTCATCATAATAAAACTAAAATAAAAAGGCACTCCTTCATGGTATGAGATTGTTGGCGAGGCACCCGAGGATTCGGTTAGCCATGGTTTGTGAAAGAAAGGTTGGAAGGAGTGCCACCCAAAAATAAAAATAATTCATGGGAGCCGCTCTTGAAGGTTTGTCTAGCAAGGGGGTTAGAGTGCCCACTACCATTCGTTGACAACAACAAACACCTCTCAAAACTTTACTTTTATGCTCTCTTTATGTTTTCAAAACCAAAGCTCTAGCACAAATATAGCAATCGATGCTTTCCTCTTTGAAGGGCCATTCTTTTACTTTATGTTGAGTCAGTTTACCTACTTCCTTCCATCTTAGAAGCAAACACTTGTGTCAACTGTGCATTGATTCTTACATACTTGCTTATTTGCATTCATCATATTACTTTGTGTTGACAATTATCCATGAGATATGCATGTTACAAGTTGAAAGCAACCGCTGAACTTATATCTTCCTTTGTGTTGCTTCAATGCCTTTACTTTGAACTTATTGCTTTATGAGTTAACTCTTGTGCAAGACTTTTGATACTAGTCTTGAAGGTATTATTCATGAAAAGTTTTGCTATATGTTATCTATTTGTTAGCAACTATAGATCATTGCCTTGAGTCACTTCATTCATTTCATATGCTTTGTAATAGTATGATCAAGGTTATGTAAGTAGCATGTCACTACAGAAATTATTCTTTTTATCGTTTACCTGCTCGGGACGAGCGAGAACTAAGCTTGGGGATGCTGATACGTCCCCAACGTATCCATAATTTCGTCGTTCCATGCTTGTTTTATGACAATACTTACATGTTTTGCTTGCACTTTATAATGTTTTTATGCGTTTTCCGGAACTAACCTATTAACAAGATGCCACGGTGCCGGTTCCTGTTTTCTGCTGTTTTTGGTTCCGGAAAGGCTGTTCGGGCAATATTCTCGGAATTCGACGAAACGAAGACCAAACCTCCTATTTTTCCCGGAAGGCTCCAGAACACCGAAGAAGAGTCGGAGAGGGGCCAGAGGGCCACCACACCATAAGGCGGCGCGGCCTGGCCTGGGCCCGCGCCGGCCTGTGGTGTGGCGCCCCCAGGTGCCCCCCTGCGCCGCCTCTTCGCCTATAAGATCCCTTTCGACCTAAAAACACCGTAACTCTTGAAGAAACTCCAGAAATACTCCAGGGGCGCCGCCACCATCGCGAAACTCCGTTTCGGGGGACAGAAGTCTCTGTCCCGGCACCCTGCCGGGACGGGGAAGTGCCCCCGGAAGCCATCTCCATCAACGCCATCGCCTCCATCATGCTCCGTGAGTAGTTCCCCCATGGACTACGGGTTCTAGCTGTAGCTAGTTGGTATTCTCTCCCCCATGTACTTCAATACAATGATCTCATGAGCTGCCTTACATGATTGAGATTCATCTGATGTAATCGGTGTTGTGTTTGTCGGGATCCGATGGATTGTTACGTTATGATTGTCTATCTACAAAGTTTATGAAGTTATTGTTGCTGCAATCTTGTTATGCTTAATGCTTGTCACTAGGGCCCGAGTGGCATGATCTTAGATTTGAGCTCTATACTTATTGCTTAGATTGTATCTACAAGTTGTATGCACATGTCACTGTCCGGAACCAATGGCCCCGAAGTGACGTAAATCGGGACAACCGGAGGGGATGGCGGTGATGTGAGGGACACATGTTTTCACGGAGTGTTAATGCTTTGCTCCGGTACTCTATTAAAAGGAGTACCTTAATATCCAGATAGTTTCCCTTGAGGCCCTGCTGCCACCGGCTGGTAGGACAAAAGATGTTGTGCAAGTTTCTCATTGCGAGCACGTACGACTATTATTGGAAAACATGCCTATATGATTAATGATCTTGATATTCTGTCTTAATGCTATTTCAATCCTATCAATTGCCCGAATGTAATTTGTTCACCCAACACTTGTTATTGGAGAGTTACCACTAGTGTAGATAGCTGGGAACCCCGGTCCATCTTTCATCATCATATACTTGTTCTACATGTCAAGCTGTTTTACTGGTGCCATTGCTCTCATATTACTATTACTGTCTACTGTGTTACTTGTTACTATTGCTCTCATATCACTGCTACTTTCACATCACCCCTGTTACTAGTGCTTTTCCAGGTGCATCTGAATTGACAACTCAGTTGTTAAGGCTTATAAGTATTCTTTACCTCCCCTTGTGTCGAATCAATAAATTGGGTTTTACTTCCCGCGAAGACTGTTGCGATCCCCTATACTTGTGGGTCATCATGGGGGCCCCCTGGCCCATCTTCGTCTCCCCTTCGGACTTCTGGAACCTTCCGGGAAATATAAGATCGAGGGCTTTTGTTTCGTGCAATTCCGAGAATATTGCCCGAACAGCCTTTCTGGAACCAAAAACAGCAGAAAACAGGAACTGGCACTTCGGCATCTTGTTAATAGGTTATTTCCGGAAAATGCATAAAATCATTATAAAGTGTGAGCAAAACATGTAGGTATTGTCATAAAACTAGCATTGAACATCAGAAATTATAGATACGTTGGAGACGTATCAAGCATCCCCAAGCTTAGTTCCTACTCGCCCTCGAGTAGGTAAACGATAACAAGGATAATTTCTGAAGTGACATGCTATCATAATCTTAATCAATACTATTGTAAAGCATATGAGATGAATGAAGTGATTCGAAGCAATGGTAAAGACAATGACTAAACAACTGAATCATATAGCAAAGACTTTTCATGAATAGTACTTTCAAGACAAGCATCAATAAGACTTGCACAGGAGTTAACTCATAAAGAAATAGATTCTTAGTAGAAAGTTTTGAAGCAACACAAAGGAAGATATAAGTTTCAGCGGTTGCTTTCAACTTCAACATATTTATCTCATGGATATATCTCATGGATATATCTCATGGATAATTGTCATCACAAAGTAATATGATGAATGCAAATAAGCAAGTATGTAGGAATCAATGCACACAGTTGACACAAGTGTTTGCTTCTAAGTTAGAAGGAAATAGGTAAACTGACTCAACATAAAGTAAAAGAAAGGGGCCCTTCGCAGAGGGAAGCATGGATTACTATTTTTGTGCTAGAGCTTTTCATTTTGAAAACATAGAAACAATTTTGTCAACGGTAGTAATAATTCATATGTGTTATGCATAAGACGTCCTATAAGTTGCAAGCCTCATGCATAGAATACCAATAGTGCTCGCACCTTGTCCTAATTAACTTGGATTTACATGGATTATCATTGCATAACATATGTTTCAACGAAGTGTCACAAAGGGGTACCTCTATGTCGCCTGTACAAAGGTCCAAGGAGATAGATCGCTTTTGATTTCTCGTTTTTGATAGGTCTCAACTTAGGACATCCATACCGGGACTACATAGACAATAGATAATGGACTCCTCTTTAATGCTTAAGCATTCAACAACAGATAATATTCTCATAAGAGATTTGAGGATTAATGTCCAAAACTGAAACTTCCACCATGATTCATGGCTTTGGTTAGCGGCCCAATGTTCTTCTCTAACAATATGCATACTCAAACCATTTGATCATGATAAATCACCCTTACTTCAGACAAGACGAACATGCATAGCAACTCACATGATATTCAACAAAGGTGTAATAGTTGATGGCGTCCCAGAAACATGGTTACCGCTCAACAAGCAACTTATAAGAAATAAGATACATAAGTAACATATTCAATACCACAATAGTTTTTAAGGCTATTTTCCCATGAGCTATATATTGCAAAGGCAAGGAATGAAATTTTAAAGGTAGCACTCAAGTAATTTACTTTGGAATGGCAGAGAAATACCACATAGTAGGTAGGTATGGTGGACACAAATGGCATAGTTTTTGGCTCAAGGGTTTGGATGCACGAGAAGTATTCCCTCTCAGTACAAGGCTTTGGCTAGCAAGGTTGTTTGAAGCAAACACAAGTATGAACCGGTACAAAAAAACTTACATAAGAACATATTGCAAGCATAATAAGACTCTACACTGTCTCCTTGTTGTTCAAACACTTCACCAGAAAATATCTAGACTTTGGAGAGACCAATCATGCAAACCAAATTTCAACAAGCTCTATGGTAGTTCTTCATTAATAGGTGCAAAGTACATGACGCAAGAGCTTAAACATGATCTATTTGAGCACAACAATTGCCAAGTATCAAATTATTCAAGACCATTTACCAGTTACCACATGAAGCATTTTCTGTTTCCAACCAAATAACAATGAACGAAGCAGTTTCAACCTTCGCCATGAACATTAAAAGTAAAGCTAAGAACACCAGTGTTCATATGAACGAGCGGAGCGTGTATCTCTCCCACACAAGGAATGCTAGGATCCGATTTTATTCAAACAAAAACAAAAACATACAGACGCTCCAAGTAAAGCACATAAGATGTGATGGAATAAAAATATAGTTTCACTAGAGGTGACCTGATAAGTTGTCGATGAAGAAGGGGATGCCTTGGGCATCCCCAAGCTTAGATGCTTGAGTCTTCTTGAAATATGCAGGGATGAAACACGGGGGCATCCCCAAGCTTAGACTTTTCACTCTTCTTGATCATATTGTATCATCCTCCTCTCTTGACCCTTGAAAACTTCCTCCACGCCAAACTCAAAACAAACTCATTAGAGGGTTAGTGCATAATCAAAAATTCACATATTCAGAGGTGACATAATCATTCTTAACACTTCTGGACATTGCACAAAGCTACTGAAAGTTAATGGAACAAAGAAATCCATTCAACATAGCAAAAGAGGCAATGCGAAATAAAAGGCAGAATCTGTCAAAACAGAACAGTCCGTAAAGACGAATTTTTTAGAGGCACTTAACTTGCTCAGATGAAAAAGCTAAAATTGAATGAAAGTTGCGTACATATCTGAGGATCACACACAAATATTGGCAGATTTTTCTGAGTTACCTACAGAGAGGTCTACTCAAATTCGTGACAGCAAGAAATCTGTTTCTGCGCAGTAATCCAAATCTAGTATCAACCTTACTATCAAAGACTTTACTTGGCACAACAATGCAACAAAATAAAGATAAGGAGAGGTTGCTACAGTAGTAACAACTTCCAAGACACAACAAAATAGTAGCAAAATAAAAACATGGGTTATCTCCCAAGAAGTGCTTTCTTTATAGCCATTAAGATGGGCTCAGCAATTTTAATGATGCTCACATAAGGATGAGAGTTGGAGCAAAGAGGGCATCAAAAAGCAAGTATGAAACAAATTTAAGCCTAACCCACTTCCTATGCATAGGAAACTTGTAGACAAATAAATTCATGAGGAGCAAAGTGACAATCATAGGAAGATAAAACACGAGTAACTTCAAGATTCTCAACATAAAGAGGGGAAACTTAATATTTTTAAGATGCATATAACCATGTTTCCCTCTCTCATAATAACTTTTAGTAGCATCATTGATGAAATCCACAATATACCCATCACTTAAAACATTCTTATCATGGTTCATATGCATAAAAGTATCATTAATTTTGGCATAAGAAAAACTCTTCTCATTAATAGTAATTGGAACAGGATCATTATCAAAAAATTGAACATGGTAAACAAGTTGCATACTAAGGGAATTGTTTTTGGCAATCCCATCATAACTATTACAAGTTTCATAAGGATAATTATAACCTGTGTCATAGCATTCTTTATAATAATTGTCAAAGATTGGAGGCATAGTGTCATCATAAGAAATAGAATAGTTATCTTCCACAGTATGTTCATCTGTAACCATACCATCATTGTTACTAGAACGAGATGTATCAAACATATAATCATCAGTAGCAAAAGGATTTTCAAACAGCTCATCCCCAAGCTTAGAGCTTTCTATATCATTATGGGAAGAAGCATGGATAGTACGAATATTATGGCAATTATTAACATCATCATTTTCAGAATTAGTTTCCCAGAGATTTTCAATATCAAAAGTAGTGTGCTCTTTCAAATCATGATCACTAATGTAGGTAAAGGGCATAGGAAGATCATTGTACTCAGATTCATTATCATAATAATCATTAGGAGCAACATACTTACGGTTACCTATCGTTATCTCATACACGCGGGCATATGCCGTTACCTATTTCTTTTTATTCCCCCTCTTCTTCTTCTTCGTTCCCTTCTTCTTCTTCTTCTTCTTCTTCTTCTTCTCCTTCTCCTCGTTCCCTTCTTTAGGAGGGAGAGGCTTGATGGGAGGCTTCTCCACATAACCTGATTTATTTCCAGAAACAATGGAAGAAACTTGGGAGGATTCCTCCTTTTCATTAATAAGTTCAAAACACACGACGGTCCTATCATATTTTGGCAAAGTGTCATCTTCTAAAATATTTTGTATGTAAGTATTTGTGTGGCAATTATCAATGCAATAAGAAAGACACCCATGCAGGACACTATTAATATCAAGAACACTCATATCCACCAAAGAAGTTTTTCTCAATAACTCTTCACACTCCAAAAATAATGTAAGTTCATCATGCTGATTAGGAGTGATTTCATCATCACAATACAAACTTGCAGCACTCATGGGGTTCGAATTATCATTGGAGGAGCATTGAAAATTAAAATGACCCACTCTATGGCAAAGTTCACAAATAAAAGGATAGAGGGCACAAACTTTTTCACCAAGATCATCTAGAGCCCTAGACCACTTTCTAGTTTTTTCATTCCTGTGATGGATACAATATTCTTCTTCAATTTTATTCTTTTCACAAGGTCTATGAACTCCACAAAAATTAACATGCTTATAGGAAATAGCATTTTCAGAAGTTTGAACATGTTCATTGCAATCATTAATAACAGTTTCATCCTTCATGCAAGTGTCTTTAAAAGGTTCATGATACGTATCAAAATTCTTCCTAGGCAATTCAAAATGAGAGGCAAAAGCTTTATAAAGATTTGCAACAACTTGAGAGTCAAGACCATAAGTAGCACTCATATTTTGAAATTTATCAGTATCCATAAAAGTTTCAATGCATTCATAATCATAATTTATACCTGACTCTCTACCTTTGTCATTCTCCCATCCTTCAGTATTCTCCTGAATCCGATCAAGAAGGTCCCATTTAAACTTTTCTTTGTTGTGTGTGAATGATCCAGAACAAGCAGTATCCAGCAAGGTTTTATCTTGAAAAGAAAGTCTTGCATACAAATTATCAATGATGATATTACCAGGAAGCTCATGAATGGGGCATTTGAGCATTAAAGACTTCAATCTCTCCCATGCTTGGGCAATACTCTCTCCATCATGAGGCCAGAAATTATATATGCGGTTTCGGTCTTTGTGAATTTCACTTGGAGGATAGAATTTAGAATAAAATAAAGGCACAATATCCTTCCAATCAAGAGAATGCCTATTCTTCAGCAATTTATACCAATGCGCCGCTTTACCAGACAGCGACATAGAGAATAATTTCTTCCTAACTTCATCCATAGAAATACCTGCACACTTGAATAACCCGCATAATTCATGTAGAAACAGTAAATGATCTCCAGGATGAATAGTTCCATCCCCTTCATAGCGGTTATCCACAACAAGTTCAATAATTTTCATGGGTATCTTGAAAGGAAAACTTTCGGTAGGTGGATTTAAAATATCACAAGCATTATTAGAGTTATCGCATATGGGAGATAAAGTATTATCAGAGAAAATTTTCTACCCTAAAGATGGGAAGCTAAAAAGATCACAAAAACTAGCTTCCCCAACCTTAGACTTTTCCATAGCATTAGCAGTAATTGCATTCATACTAATAACATTGCTACTATCATGAAGATAAGGTTCCATAGGTTTTTTAATTTTCGCATCAAACCATTCATGTCTTAGCTCAGGAAAAAGATTAAAAAGTTCACTGTTGTTTTCCATTATGCCTAACTAGTGAAAATAAAAACAAGAAACAAAAAGATGCAATTGCAGGATCTAAAGGAAATAGCTTCGAGCACTCACACACAGGCAACAGTGCTAGGAAATAGCTTAGTAGTCGGAGGATGTGAATACCTTTTACCTTACCTCCCCGACAACGGCGCCGAGAAAATAGCTTGATGTCTACGCACGCTTCTATTCACTGTAGACGGTGTTGGGCCTCCAAGAGCGAGAGGTTTGTAGAACAGCAGCAAGTTTCCCTTAAGTGAATCACCCAAGGTTTATCGAACTCAGGGAGGTAGAGGTCAAAGATATCCCTCTCAAGGAACCCTGCAATTACGATGCAAGAAGTCTCTTGTGTCCCCAACACACCTAATACACTTGTCAGATGTATAGGTGCACTAGTTCGGCGAAGAGATAGTGAAATACAAGTAATATGGATGATTGTAAGTAGTAATTGCAATCTGAAATAAAGATGGCAGCAAGCAAACATGTAACAGAACTTGTTGGAAACGGTGTTTCAATTCTTAGAAACAAGGCCTAGGGATCATACTTTCACTAGTGGACACTCTCAACATTGATCACATAACTGAATAGATAAATGCTACTTTCTACACTCTCTTGTTGGATAACAAACACCATTCATTGTGTAGGGCTACAAGAGCACCCTCAAGCCGGAGTAAACAAGCTCCACAACTTCATAAAGGAATCACACACGACGCGCACACTGTCACCGTCACACCATGGAGAGTAATTCCGGAGTTCATATTAAAGTAACCTCTAGAGTGCATAGTAATAGTTAACTTCATAATCTACAAGAGATTACAATCATAACCTACGCCAAGTACTACATGATGCACACACTCGTCAACATTACATCATGGGGGAGGAATAGACTACTTTAATAACATCACTAGAGTAGCACATAGATTAATAGCGATACAAAGCTCATGATCACATAAAGATCACACCATGGGAGAGAGAGATGAACCACATAGCTACCGATAGATCCCTCAGCCTCGGGGGAGAACTACTCCCTCCTCATCATGGGAGACAGCAACGGCGATGAAGATGGCGGTGGTGTCGATGGAGATGACTTCCGAGGGCAATTCCCCGTCCCGGCGGCGTGCCGGAATAGAAACTTCTGTCCCCCGAAATGGAGTTTCGCGATGGCGGCGGCGTCCACGGAGTCTTTACGGGTTTCGTCAATTGGTGTCGGGTTTTTAGGTCACGAGGGATTATATAGGCGAAGAGGCGGCGTCGGAGGGGCACCAGGGCGCCCTCCCCACCTGGTGGCGCGGCCAGGAGTGGGCCCGCGCCCAGGTGAGGTGTGGGGGCCCCCTGGCCCATCTTCGTCTCCCCTTCGAACTTCTGGAACCTTCCGGGAAATATAAGATCGTGGGCTTTTGTTTCATCCAATTCCGAGAATATTGCCCGAACAGCCTTTCTGGAACCAAAAACAGCAGAAAACAGGAACTAGCACTTCGGCATCTTGTTAATAGGTTAGTTCCGGAAAATGCATAAAATCATTATAAAGTGTGAGCAAAACATGTAGGTATTGTCATAAAACTAGCATGGAACATCAGAAATTATAGATACGTTGGAGACGTATCAGCAGCGTGTGGCTGGCATTTTGATGAGCACCTGACATCTATCTACACTACTATTAAAAGAGCGAGAGCGACATATTCAAATCATCCCAGCCATCTAATCATCCTATCGAACGGTTCAGATTACCCCTAAAACAGTGTTACACACATGATACGTCTCCAACGTATCTATAATTTCTGATGTTCCATGCTAGTTTTATGACAATACCTACATGTTTTGCTCACAGTTTATAATGATTTCATGCATTTTCCGGAACTAACCTATTAACAAGATGCCACAGTGCCAGTACCTGTTTTCTGTTGTTTTTGGTTCCAGAAAAGCTGTTCGGGCAATATTCTCGGAATTTGACGAAACAAAAGCCAAACATCTTATTTCACCGAGACGAACCAGAACACCGAAGGGGAGCCGGAGAGGAGGCCCAGGGCCCCTAGACCATAGGGCGGCGCGTCCTATAGGGGGGCGCGCCAGCCTATGGGGAGGGAGTCCCCTGGCTCCTCCGACTCCGCCTCTTCGCCTATATAACCCCTCGCGACGCAAAAACCCTACACCAATTGACGAAACTCCAGAAAGATTCCAGGGGCGACGCCGCCATCGCGAAACTCCGTTTCGGGGGACAGAAGTCTCTGTTCCGGCACGCCGCCGGGCAGAGAAGTGCCCCCGGAAGCCATCTCCATCAACGACACCGCCTCCATCATGCTCCGTGAGTAGTTCCCCCATGGACTACGGGTTCTAGTTGTAGCTAGTTGGTACTCTCTCTCCCATGTACTTCAATACAATGATCTCATGAGCTGCCTTACATGATTGAGATTCATCTGATGTAATCGGTGTTGTGTTTGTTGGGATCCGATGGATTGTTACATTATGATTAGTCTATCTATAAAGTTTGTGAAGTTATTGTTGCTGCAATCTTGTTGTGTTTAATGCTTGTCACTAGTGCACGAGTGGCATGATCTTAGATTTAAGCTCTATACTTATTGCTTAGATTGTATCTACCACTACTAGGAAAAGGCTTACCGCCGGCGACCTGAAAAGGCTTACCGCCGACACTTTCGAATTCGCCGGCGATAACCTCGCCGGTGGTAAGCGCTTACCGCCGGCATTCTCGGATTCGCCAGTGGTAACTGGCCGTTACTGCCGGCGTTTTCCCAAATTCGCCAGTGGTAAGTGTTACCACCGGCACCTTTCCATTTCGCCAGGGGTAAGTTAAATAGGATTAAAAAAAAGCACGAAGATAATTCACGTAACCAATCCATCCCGTCCATGTACTATTTTTTTAGCTTTGCAATTATACATCAGGGCACATGTGAATACATCCAGCAAAAATGACAAAAAAAATCCACAAAATTAAGTGCTCTAACTATTGATTGCACACACAGGCATATCTATAATCCACGGATTGATTGCATCTTGATTCTTCACTTATGATGATCTTTTGATTCTTCACTTCCGATGACCCAGCGGCGTCCATCTACAGGAGGGCAGTAGAGGAGAGGCAATCAAATATCATATGAATATAAAACGAAATGCACCTTCAAGTATGATTCATGCTAAATATGAGGTTCTGTGTGCAAATCATTGCGGCCAGCATTGCCATTTTGGGAAACGGATTCAAAAGATTTTGAAACGGGCTAGATGGAGCCCGTGGAATCCGGTCCAGGTACTGCAAGTGTGAATGCAAGAACATGAAGCAGATGCAGATGCTATGATCCATTCCCCAAATTAGGGACGCGGTTTCAAACTGCCTGGAATGCGGAAATTAACAAATTGCAAGAAAGTTCGATTGATTCACACAAAAAATCCTCCTCAATCAGAACCGCGCTTCTTCGCCAGACCACGATTCACGAAGGGGGGAAATGATTCGCAAGCCCGAATCAAGCGCGACCAAGAAACCATGGGGGCTAAGAACCTAATCCGGCCATCGCCCTCGAAAGAGGGGAGGCCCGAACACGCGAGGAGGCAGCTAGCAGAAATCGGGGCGCGACTCACCGGCGCGGCGGCGGAGCTCGCGGATGGCTGTGTTGACCACGAACCTGGAGGGGAGGAGGCACGGAGGGAGATGGCGTGGGAGCCGCCGCGGGAGCGATCCGCCGCGGCCTCGTCGAGGTCGCCGACGTCGGTCCAGGTCCGGCCGGAGATGGCCTTGGACTAGATCGCCTCGACGGGAACGTCGCCGTAGTTGGCGGCGAAGAGGTCCTCCTCCTCCGCCTGGGACTCCTCGGCCTTGGCGGCCTTCCGGGCCTCCTTGTTGAGCTGCTTCTTGCTGATTGTGGAGGCGGATAGGTCGGTCTCGAGCTCCTCCATGGAGGCGGAGGCTCCGACGACATCGCGGCGGTGGCTGCTGGCTGGGCAGCAAGGGAGGAGGGCGGCGGCGCTTGAGAGGAAGGAGGTGACGGGGTTGGTAGTTGTGATGTGCTGCGTGAGGTGTTACCCTAGGTCTGGGTTGTGATGTGCCAAATACCCCCGGCACGCGCGGCCCAATTCGCCGGTCATAGTGGGCCTTATCCCCGGCTCCCCCAACCAAATTCGCCGGCGGTAACAGGAAGCTCATTCGGCTGCTCTCGGCCCAACATATCCCCGGCATTTGCTGGCCCGTTTCGCCAGCGGTAAACGGCTTATCCCTGGCATCCTCAAGCGTACTCGCCGGCGGTAACGCGAGGCGGGCCTAAAAAGGCTTACCGCCGGCCACTTTGAACCTGATTCGCCAGCGGTAATAAGTGCGGCTATAAGGTTATTCCTAGTAGTGTACAAGTTGTTTGCACATGTCTATGTCCGGAACCCGAGGCCCCCGAGTGACAGCAACTGGGATAACTGGGGGGAAGGCTTAGGTATGAGGATCACATGTTTTCACCAAGTGTTAATGCTTTGCTCCGGTGCTCTATTAAAAGGAGTACCTTAATTACCGATGAGATTCCCTTGAGGCCCGCCTGCCACCGGCTGGTAGGACAAAAGATGTTATGCAAGTTTCTCATTGCGAGCATGTATGACTATATATGGAAAACATGCCTACATGATTAATAATCTTGATGTTCTGTCTTAATGCTATCTCAATCGTATCAATTGCCCAACTGTAATTTGTTCACCCAACACTTGTCACTTGTTATTGGAGAGTTACCACTAGTGTAGATAGCTGGGAACCCCGGTCCATCTTTCATCATAAAATACTCATCCTATATGTCATTAGAAGTAGTATCAACTATTTTCTGGTGCCATTGCTTCTGTGTTACTGCTGCTGTGTTACTGTTACTATTGCTCTCATATTACTGCTGCTTTCACATCACCCCTGTTACTAGTGCTTTTCCAGGTGCAGCTGAATTGACAACTCAGTTGTTAAGGCTTATAAGTATTCCTTACCTCCCCTTGTGTCGAATAAATAAATTTGGGTTTTACTTCCCTCGAAGACTGTTGCGATCCCCTATACTTGTGGGTTATCAAGACTATTTTCTGGCGCCGTTGCCGGGGAGGCATAGCTCTACTCATAAGTTCACCTGGGGAGTACATTCTACCTCTCTCTCTGTTTTATTTTATTTTGTTTTGCTTAGTTTACTTTTGTCTAGTTTATTTGTGCTTAGTTTATTTCTGTATAGTATTATTTTTCTTAGTTTACTTTTGTCTAGTTTGTTTTTGTTTTGTTTTACTTTTCTCATATACCCAAAAATCCATAAAAATTTGAAAAACCTAAAAATTAAAAACTGTTGTTATGGGAGAACCCACAACCTATTTGGAGCTTATAGAATTATATAATAGTTATAGAGAATCAAGAACGGGTAAAGTCATGAGTCTTTGTGATAGAAAAATTGAATACAATTGCTAAAATCTTGCTTAAACGCCATGATATAAACTGTTGCTCTCAACAGGATACTAAACATCTGAAATTCCATTGTGGCTTTAGTGAAGAAGTTTTAATTAAGAACTATAATTGGAATAACTATATTCATTTTGGGTTCGAAGAGGTAGAACAATTTGTCTTATTTATGGGAGCCTCTGAGATAGAATCCTTCATGTCTAAAAATTATGAAACTTGTGTTGCTTGTAAGGACCTTAAAGATTATGTCTCTACTATCCTTAATTTTTTCATAGAAAGTTATAGCGATAATCCTTATATCATTGATTATAAAGAGAGACTCATTAATGCACAAGAATGCACTCACAATTTGCGGGAACCGAGTGGAAGAAGAAATTGATGAACACGAAAGCTCATTGGATGAAAAAGAGGAGGAAATTGATGAACACTGAAAGCTCATTGGATGAAAAAGAAGAGGATAGTGATGAACAAAAGGAGGAAGAATGGATTAGCTACCCATGCCAACCTTCTAATGAGAGTAACTCTTTATCTCTTACACTATTTGATTGTCCTCCATGCTTACCAAAGGCGGATGAATGTTATGTTCCTGTGGATTCTCTTGAAAGATTCCCTATGAGTAAAACTTGTGAGAATACTACTGTTATTCATGATAACCCATGCTATTTTGATAAATCTTATGATAATGCTTTGTTTGTGCCTGATGTCGAAATGCATGGTACTAAAGAGTTTTGCTTGGCAAATGTTTATGATAAAGCTCTAGATGATGGTCCTATTTTACTTGATAATATTAATTGTACTACTAATGAAAACAGGATTGGAGAGGTCTTGACTTTATCTAGGAGTCCCATATCTTTTGAGATTGATCAATCATCTTGTTATACTATTGATAAAAGTTGGTTTGAAAGTTTTAATCCCATTATTTTTGAGCTTGATAAAAATTATGTGTTTGTGGATCATGAAAAACATGCTTTATGTGATAGTTATATTGTTCAGTTTGTTCATGAAGCTACTGAAAATTATTATGAGAGAGGAAAATATGGTTGTAGAAATTTGCATGGTACTAAAACACCTCTCTATATGCTGAAAATTTTGAAGTTACTCTTGTTTTATCTTCCTATGCTTGTCACTTTGATCTTCATGAATTTATTTGTGTACAAGATTCCTATGCATAGGAAGTGGGTTAGACTTAAATGTGTTTTGAATTTGCTTCTTGATGCTCTCTTTTGCTTCAACTCTTATTTTCCATGTGAGCATCATTAAAACTGCTGAGCCCATCTTAATGGCTATAAAGAAAGCACTTCTTGGGAGATAACCCATTTTTTTATTTTGCTACTGTTTTGTTGTGTCTTGAAGTTGTTACTGCTGTAGCAACCTCTCCTTATCTATGTTTTATTGCAATATTGTGCCAAGTAAAGTCTCTAATAGAAGGTTGATACTAGATTTGGATTTCTGCGCAGAAACAGATTTTTAGCTATCACGAATTTGAGTAGATCTCTCTGTAGGAGAACCAAAAAATTCTGCCAATTTTCATGCGTGTTCCTCAGAAATGTACGCAACTTTCATTAGTTTTGAGTTTTCTGATTTGAGCAACGGAAGTACTTCTAAAAAATTCGTCTTTACTGGCTGTTCTGTTTTGACAGATTATGTCTCTGTTTTTTTTGCATTGTCTCTTGTGGACTTTAAGTGAGGCTTTCTAGACGTGGAGAGCTGTAGCTAATGTTTTATTGAGTTCTTGCAATGTGTCACTACGGGACTAAAGTGGATTAAAGTTTTTTGAGTACTAACCCCTCTAATGAAGTTTATGAGAAGTTTGGTGTGAAGGAAGTTTTCAAGGGTCAAGAGAAGAGGATGATATATGATCAAGAAGAGTGAAAAGTCTAAGCTTGGGGATGCCCCGTGGTTCATCCCTGCATATTTCAAGAAGACTCAAGCGTCTAAGCTTGGGTATGCCCAAGGCATCCCCTTCTTCATCAACAACTTATCAGGTCACCTCTAGTGAAACTATATTTTTTATTCGGTCACATCTTATGTGCTTTACTTGGAGCGTCTGTGTGTTTTTATTTTTGTTTTTGTTTGAATAAGATCGGATCCTAGCAATCCTTGTGTGGGAGAGAGACACTCTCCGCTTTTTCATATGAACACTGGTGTTCTTCGTTTTACTTTTAAGGTTCATGACAAAAGTTGGAAAATTATTGCACGTATTGTTATTTGGTTGGAAACAGAAAATGCCTCATATTGTCTTGGATAAATTGACACTTGGCAATTGTTTTGAGCTCTCAAGTAGATCATGATTAAGCTCTTGCGCCATGTAGTTTAAACCTATTAGTGGAGAACTACCGTAGAGCTTGTTGAAATTGGTTTACATGATTGGTCTCTCTAAGGTCTAGATATTTTCTGCTAAAAGTGTTTGAGCAACAAGGAAGACAGTGTAGAGTCTTATAATGCTTGCAATATGTTCTTATGTAAGTTTTTCTGTACCGGTTCATACTTGTGTTTGCTTCAAACAACCTTGCTAGCCAAAGCCTTGTATTGAGAGGGAATGCTTCTCGTGCATCCAAAACCTTGAGCCAAAACCTATGCCATTTGTGTCCACCATAACTACCTACTATGTGGTATTTTTTCTGCCATTCCAAGTAAATACTTCATGTGCTACCTTTAAACAATTCAAAAGTTATCACCCCGTATTTGTGTCAATGTTTTATAGCTCATGAGGAAGTATGTGGTGTTTTATCTTTCAATCTTGTTGGGCAACTTTCACCAATGGACTAGTGGCACATCCGCTTATCCAATAATTTTGCAAAAAGAGCTGGCAGCGGGGTTCCCAGCCCCAATTAATTAACTTTCATTAATAATTCGCTTCACATGTTTTGCCCTGATTCATTAGTAAGCAACTTAATTTTGCAAATAGACACTCCTTCATGGTATGTGAATGTTGGAAGGCACCCGAGGATTCGGTTAGCCATGGCTTGTGTAAGCAAATGGTTGGGAGGAGTGTCAACCATAAATAAAACTAAAGTACATGTGTAAACAAAAGAGAAGAGGGATGATCTACCTTGCTGGTAGAGATAACGTCCTTCATGGGAGCCGCTCTTTGAAAGTCTGTTTGATGAGGGGGTTAGAGTTCCCACTACCATTCGTTGACAACAACAAACACCTCTCAAAACTTTACTTTTATACTCTCTATATGATTTCAAAACTTAAAAAGCTCTAGCACATGATTTAATCCCTGGCTTCCCTCTGTGAAGGGCCTTTCTTTTACTTTATGTTGAGTCAGTTTACCTACTTCCTTCCATCTTAGAAGCAAACACTTGTGTCAACTGTGCATTGATTCTTACATACTTTCTTATTTGCACTCATCATATTACTTTGTGTTGACAATTATCCATGAGATATGCATGTTGAAAGTTGAAAGCAAGCTGCTGAAACTTAAATCTTCCTACTGTGTTGCTTCAATGCCTTTACTTTGAATTTATTGCTTTATGAGTTAACTCCTATGCAAGACTTTTTGATGCTTGTCTTGAAAGTACTATTCATGAAAAGTTTTGCTATATGTTATCTATTTGTTAGCAAACTATAGATCATTGCCTTGAGTGACTTCATTTCATCTCATATGCTTTACAATAGTATGATCAAGATTATGTAAGTAGCATGTCACTACAGAAATTATTCTTTTTATCGTTTACCTACTCGAGGGCGAGTAGGAACTAAGCTTGGGGATGCTTGATACGTCTCCAACGTATCTATAATTTACGATGTTCCATGCTAGTTTTATGACAATACCTACATCTTTTGCTCACACTTTATAATGATTTCATGCATTTTCCGGAACTAACCTATTAACAAGATGCCACAGTGCTAGTTCCTGTTTTCTGTTATTTTTGGTTCCAGAAAAGCTGTTCGGGCAATATTCTCGGAATTCGACGAAACAAAAGCCAAACATCTCATTTCACCGAGACGGACCAGAACACCGAAGGGGAGCCGGAGAGGAGGCCCAAGGCCCCCAGACCACAGGGGGGTGCGGCCTATAGGGGGCGCGCCAGCCTATGGGGAGGGAGCCCCCTGGCTCCTCCGACTCTGCCTCTTCGCCTATATAACCCCTCGCGATGTAAAATCCCTACACCAATTGACGAAACTCCAGAAAGACTCCAGGGACGCCGCCGCCATCGCGAAACTCCGTTTCGGGGGACAGAAGTCTCTGTTCCGGCACGCCGTCGGGACGGGGAAGTGCCCCCGGAAGCCATCTCCATCGACGCCACCACCTCCATCATGCTCCGTGAGTAGTTCCCCCATGGACTACGGGTTCTAGCTGTAGCTAGTTGGTACTCTATCTCCCATGTACTTCAGTACAATGATCTCATGAGCTTCCTTACATGATTGAGATTCATCTGATGTAATCGGTGTTGTGTTTGTTGGGATCCGATGGATTGTTATATTATGATTAGTCTATCTATAAAGTTTGTGAAGTTATTGTTGCTGCAATCTTGTTGTGTTTAATGCTTGTCACTAGTGCACGAGTGGCATGATCTTAGATTTAAGCTCTATACTTATTGCTTAGATTGTATCTACAAGTTGTTTGCACATGTCTATGTATCGGAACCCGAGGCCCCGGAGTGACGGCAGCTGGGATAAGCGGGGGAGGCTTAGGTATGAGGATCACATGTTTTCACCAAGTGTTAATGCTTTGCTCCGGTGCTCTATTAAAAGGAGTACCTTAATTACCAGTAGATTCCCTTGAGGCCCGGTTCCCACCGGCTGGTAGGACAAAAGATGTTATTTAAGGTTCTCATTGCGAGCACGTATGACTATATATGGAAAACATGCCTACATGATTAATAATCTTGATGTTCTGTCTTAATGCTATTTCAATCCTATCAATTGCCCAACTGTAATTTGTTCACCCAACACTTGTCACTTGTTATTGGAGAGTTACCACTAGTGTAGCTAGTTGGGAACCCGGTCCATCTTTCATCATCAAATACTCATCCTATATGTCATTAGAAGTAGTATCAACTATTTTCACGGTGCCATTGCTTACGTATTCTTGCTACTTGCTTGTTGTATTACTCTGTTACTATTGCTCTCATATTACTGCTGCTTTCACATCACGCACTGTTACTAGTGCTTTTCAGTGCAGCTGAATTGACAACTCAGTTGTTAAGGCTTATAAGTATTCTTTACCTCCCCTTGTGTTGAATCAATAAATTTGGGTTTTACTTCCCTCGAAGACTGTTGCGATCCCCTATACTTGTGGGTTATCAACGCACACGCTCCCACTTGCCTAAAAATCAAACCGCCAAACACGATTTAGACCCAAACATCAATACACATTGCCTCTGCCCCTTCTCGCGCACGCCGCCACGGCCGTCCCCCGCGCACGCCGCTGCCCGCCTCCCATGCACTCTCCTTCCGGACGTGATTTGGGCAACGCCCTACTGCAGGCCGCGGCGCCCTGGACGACACTGCTGCCGCTCTCTAGGCAGGGCCCTGCAAACCGAAACCGCATCCCTGCACCTGCATGCCTACCATGCTGGAGATGCGGGGCGGGTTTCCTGCCGTGGCGGATGCATGTGAGCAAAACAAGCGCCTTGGGCAGCTTGCTGACACCGAGGGCTTCATGGAGCACAAGGGGAGGTTGGCGTGTTGGATCTCTACACTGGATGTCTGAGTCGGCGCTGAGGATCCTGCCCTTATCCTTGCAGCGGCCTCCTCATCAATATAGGTAGGGGCAAGCAGTGCAGGCGACCTGCACTTCATCAACGCGGCTCCATGTCCCAAGGCGCACATGACCATCACTGGGGTACCAAATTCTGGAGCATGCTCCAGGTAAGGGCATCTCCAGTGGCGCGACACAAACGGTCGCTCAGCGACCGTTTTCGTCCGCCGTGACCGGAAATGCGTCTGGGACCTGCTCCAGCGGGGCGACGCAAAGTGACCGGGCCGTCCGCGGAGACGCAAACCTGGCCCAAATATGCGCCAGGTTTGCGTCTCCGCGGACGCTCGGCGGTCGTGCGGAGCGTCCTCCATTTCTTACCCGGTCCCGCATGTCAGGGACAGCGAAATCGACCGCTTCGATTTGCTTCTTTTCCCCTTCTTTGCTGCCCTAGTGCGACGCCACCACCCCAACCCCACCCGCCGCCGTTGTCAACACCCGGATTTTTAAGTCCAGATGCCTATTATATCATACATCGCAATCCCAGGAAGATTGTTTTTGCGAGACATAATAGTAAGTAGTACAGAGTCATCATTTATTACAACACATACTTGTCTTACAACAATGGATCACATGATCCAATATTACACAAATAGATTGTTGAACATCACAAATAAGTAGCGGAAGCGTAGTAGTAGTGGACTATCTATTCCACAGGCAACGCTTGACGTTAGAAGATGATCCTAGTTATCGTAGACGTCCCGCTGTCCGTCATCCTGATACTGCGGCTCCTCTTCATAGTCTGGCATTTGAATAGCCAGGGACACAGCCATGAGTACTTTAAAGTACTCGCAAACTAATACTAATGTAAGTGCTTAACAACATCAATAAAGGGTGCTAAGCTCTAGGTTTATTTGCGTAAAGCCAAGTTTAGTTCATAGACATTTAGTAAAGACTCATCCTTTTAACTAACTAACTCAAGTGGGAACATTAGTGTCATTCCCACAAATCACATGTGATTCAAGTCAAATCACCTTTCAATTCACCATTCCTTTTTAAGACAAAAGTTCTGACAACGGAACAGTATGGCCTTTCCAATCGTCCGTAACCGTGGACACGGCTATTCGAATAGGTTTAACACTCTGCAGAGGTTGTACTCTTGTTCCACAACTTTTGATTACATCCGTCGAGGATAACCCCGAATCATCGTAACTCAGTACGCGGATCATCAACCTTAACCTTTCACTTATATACCCTAGTATAGGCACCTCTCCCCATGAGCTTGGCCTCCCGGTGAAAACCAACTGTCAACCCGGGAACTGCACAGGGCTTGGGTCGTACATTCACCTCATAATCACATCATCTCACTTGTAATGGAGGCAGCCTCGGCATAACCCCTATGATGTTTGTTTAGAGGGAACCCATACTAAGACACACAAATTTCCAGTTAAGCCCTACCCATAATCAGGTATTGTGGGGGTACTTGTATAATTGGAAAGGTATCGCATTCAAACCCAATCATCAGTTTTCACCAAATTTCACCAAGTCATTCATGTCATATTCACCTTCAAAATCTTTCAAAGGCAAATTCACATGTTCCCATCTAGAATAGTCACTTTTAGTTATTTAGCAATAGCAACTAGTCATGAGGGGTGCTATCTAGCTTCATTTGTTCTAGGCTAACTTTGATACTCTTGTGCTAATCTAGAACAAGTGAATCATGAATCAAAAAATAAGCTTTGAAATACAATAAGCAAAGTAATTGCAAGGTAAAAATATGGGATGGGTAATACATAAAAATTAAAGGGTGATGGTGCCTTGCTCTTGTAGAGCTTTGCATCATGGTGGTAAGCAAGAGTATTAGCTTGCCTTGAGCAGAGTAGTTGTCAAAGTTTTCCTCCTCCTCTTGAGAGTAGGCTCCTTCCTCTTGGTATTCCTCGTTACTAGCGTCTATATACGAATACGAGGTACACAATCACCAAATAATACTTACATGCTAGATTAAAACACACAAAAGAGTTCACACAACTAATTCTAACATCACATCCTTCATGGCATGGTGAGTTACTTGGTTAGTTCTTATCTAAGAGAAAAATAATTTCCTCTCATTATAATTATGGATTTGGTTTGCTATTTAATTCTTTGGAGAAAGTAATTTCCTCTCATTAAATCCTATTAAGATTTAATCTCCACAAATAATAATAAGGTATGAAATACAAGTTGACCAAGGTCAACATTTCATATCTATTATGAGGGAGTAATAATTTAAATGAGGTGGTACACCTCATGCAATTTAAGACTAACATGTAAATGATTTACAATCTCTAAGTAATAGCAATCAGAGGTTTATTAACCTAAGTTTATTACCTCTTCTGGTATTACTTAAGATCAAGATTTAAATGAGAGAGTAGCTCTCATACTATTTAAAGAATTTGAATTCCAAGATTTAAATGAACTAGAAATGGCTCCATAGCCACTATTTTGATCTAGTCCATGATCATGCAAACAACCTGGCTAGATTATTGCATAATCAATTAGAGTACAACATTTTTGACTTATGAGAGTTGGAATCAACTCAAAATCAATTATGGTTGAATTTTAAATAAAGTTTCAATTTGCAAAAGTCCCTGCCTTGTCATTTTTAGCAGATTAATTCTACTATGAATTTGGAGGTGGGACCAGTGGCAAAGTGTAGATAATTTCATGGGCTTTCCAGAGATATGAAAATTGCTAAATTTGGTGCAGTAGTTTGAAAGTTATTCAATTTGAAAGGGGACACCAGTATTTGAATTTGACTGAAACGATTTAATACACATTTGAATTAATGGGCTGCGCGGGAAACGAAAACGGGCCGAAACGGATTTAAACAACACAGCGCAGCCCAACAAGCATCTGGTGCGAGTGGGCCGCCTGACGAGGTGGGGGCCACCCGTCGGTGACTCATAACCGAGCGAAACGGTACGAGTAATACGAAGCGTAGGATTAGAACACAGATCGACGGCTCACAGCCGTCGTCTTAGCCGGCGAGATGCCGAGCATCTGGCGGCGAGCCTAGGGGGTCGGAGGGCCTACCGGCGTTCCCGCGGGCAAGGGCGAGGTGCGCGGCGACGTTGGCGTGGATGAGGAAGCGTCTGGCACCGTCGGCGAGGCGTGGGGAGGCGTCAATCGGCGGCGATGATCTCCGGGTACCGGCGGCCTTCGTCTTCGAATTGGGGCTACTCCGGCGAGGTGGTGTCAAATTAACTGGGTGAGAGGAAGCAATGATGGGAGGAGAGTGAGTGAGTGTGAAGAGATCGTGCTCGGGGTCGCTCTATTTATAGAGGGGAGGTGATGTCGTGGGTGCTGCAAGGGAGCGTCGACGGCGTGGCCTCTCCGGCGATCGAAGGGGCAAGGCGAGGACAGCATCTTGTAGGAGGTGTTCTAGCGATGCTCCAGGACTAGCTAGCGCAGAGAAAGGATGAGAGGATGGCTCGGGCGCGTGCGATGAGTGCGGCAGTACCCGCGGTACGTTTCCGGCGAGGACGACGGTGACAAGGCGGCCGCAGTTATTTGAGTGTGTCTACGCGGTAGAGGGTGTAGAGGAGATGCTCGACGCAGAGGTAGTCTTTGCAGGGGAGGACTAGGGCGCTCGATCGCGCGGCGCTCTGGCGCGTCCAGTACGCGGTGTGCGCGCGTACTGGCGTGCACTGGCACGGTTTTGGGCACATCTGGTCTGACCAATGCCGTGCCTTGGCAAGCTCGGCCCGTGCACTGGCACGCTCCTGGTGATGAGTAGATGCTCTGGGACAAGGTTGTGCTGAGAGAGAGAGGCCAGAGAGATCAATGGCAAAGGGGCCGGCATGGTACATGGCATGAGCTTTTCTCCCCTATTTTCCACTTTAATCGACCAAGGCAAGGATGAGGCTTGATGCAGGGGTTGCAGGAGAGTCTAATGATCACAAGTTAAAGTTGGTTTAGGCAAGAAACCAGTGTGTAATAGGGTGTAACACAATTCTGAAAAGTTGCCTACCAAGTGCTCGATGAAATGGCCGCAAGAACATTTTGGTGGAATTTTGGAAATATTTTTGGTGACTCTCAAACATATAAATAATGTGAGAGAATGGTGGTGGTGGTGTTCATTTTGGAGTTGATTTGCAAAGTTTCCAAAATGTGGTCATCTTCACTTTGTTTCAAAGTCCTCTCTTGTCAAATTGTTTCTGGTCAACCTGGTCAAAGTTAGCATGGGTGGTCAACAGCAAAGTTGTTCCCTTTGACATGGTCTTGGATGAGGTATCAATGGTTGACCAAGTTTGGTTTAAGAAAAGATATAACCAGGGGTGCAAAGTAGTGAAGATGTTAAAAAGTGGACATATGACCATCATCATATGTGTGATGGTTTTGAGATTTTCTTTGATTTGATTCTGGTTTCTTTGATGCATTTGTGTTTGTTTATGATATACAAGCATTTTACAAACCAAAGATCAAGCAATGGTGGCCTTTGGTGATGATTTGCAAAATTGGCCCTATGTGTATGTGAGGGAGAATTGAATTCTTTTCTAATTCTTTTCTTCTTCTCACTTTAGGGTTTAGTGATCTTGTGTTAGGGTTTAAGCATACTTGACCAACAATAAACACTCATCATGGTAATTGCACAATAGAAAAGCACATTATGCATAGAACTATATGTAGGATAACGTTGCATAGAAAACAAAAAATTTCCTACCGCGAACACGCAATCCAAGCCAAGATGCAATCTAGAAGACGGTAGCAACGAGGGGGTATCGAGTCTCACCCTTGAAGAGATTCCAAAGCCTACAAGATGAGGCTCTTGTTGCTGCGGTAGACGTTCACTTGCCGCTTGCAAAAGCGCGTAGAAGATCTTGATCACGATCGGTTCCGGCGCCACGAACGGGCAGCACCTCCGTACTCGGTCACACGTTCGGTTGTTGATGAAGACGACGTCCACCTCCCCGTTCCAGCGGGCAGCGGAAGTAGTAGCTCCTCTTGAATCCGACAGACACGACGGCGTGGTGTCGGTGGTGGTGGAGAAATCCGGCGGAGCTTCGCTTAAGCGTGCGGAATGTGGTGGAGGAGAGAGACCGCTAGGGTTTGGGGAGAGAGGGGGTTGGGCGCCGGCCCTCTAAGGGGTGCGGCCAAGGCTGAGGCTTGAAGTGATCAGCCCCCTCTCCTATGCCCCTCATTATATAGGTGGAAGCACCAAGAGTTCTAGTCCAAGTCTTCGAATAAGACCCCAACACTAAAACCTCCCATATGTGGGAAACCTACTCAAGGAGGGAGTCCTACCCAAGGTGGGACTCCCACCTTTCCTTGAGGTGGGTTGGCCGGCCACCCTAGGGGAGTCCACCTTGGACTCCTCCCCTTTAGGGTTGGCTGGTCATGCAAGGTGGAGTCCCTCCGGGACTCTACTTTCCATGGTGATTTCTTCGGACTTTTCTAGAACCTTCTAGAACCTGCCATAAATGCACCGGATCATTTCCAAACTTGGAATATGACTTCCTATATATGAATCTTATTCTCCGGACCATTCCGGAACTCCTCGTGATGTCCGGGATCTCATCCGGGACTCCGAACAAATATTCGAACTCCATTCCATATTCAAGTTCTACCATTTCAACATCCAACTTTAAGTGTGTCACCCTACGATTCGTGAACTATGCGGACATGGTTGAGTACTCACTCCGACCAATAACCAATAGCGGGATCCGGAGATCCATAATGGCTCCCACATATTCAACGATGACTTTAGTGATCGAATGAACCATTCACATACGATACCAATTCCCTTTGTCACGCGATATTTTACTTGTCCGAGGTTTGATCTTCGGTATCACTCTATACCTTGTTCAACCTCGTCTCTGACAAGTACTCTTTACTCGTACCGTGGTATGTGGTCTCTTATGAACTTATTCATATGCTTGCAAGACATTAGACGACATTCCACCGAGAGGGCCCGAGTATATCTATCCGTCATCGGGATGGACAAATCCCACTTGTTGATCCATATGCCTCAACTCATACTTTCCGGATACTTAATCCCACCTTTATAACCACCCATTTACGCGGTGGCGTTTGATGTAATCAAAGTACCTTTCCGGTATAAGTGATTTACATGATCTCATGGTCATAAGGACTAGGTAACTATGTATCGAAAGCTTATAGCAAATAACTTAATGACGAGATCTTATGCTACGCTTAATTGGGTGTGTCCATTACATCATTCATATAATGATATAACCTTGCTATTAATAACATCCAATGTTCATGATTATGAAACTAATCATCCATTAATCAACAAGCTAGTTTAAGAGGCATACTAGGGACTTCTTTGTTGTCTATATATCACACATGTATTAATGTTTCGGTTAATACAATTATAGCATGATATATAAACATTTATCATAAACATAAAGATATAAATAATAACCATTTTATTATTGCCTCTAGGGCATATCTCCTTCAGTCTCCCACTTGCACTAGAGTCAATAATCTAGTTTACATTTGTAAAGATATAACACCTTGGCCTTATGGTGCTTTATCATGTATTGCTCACGGGAGAGGTTTTTAGTCAACGGATCGACACGCTCTGAAACGTATGTATTTTGTAATTCATTTGCGTCTCAACGCATCACTCATTTCCAAATGAGTCGGCATTAAATATGTTTGATCTTCTGGTGGAACCTTAATTCCGCTGTCTGAAATATGTCACTAATATTGTCACACACAATATAGCTTCAAAGTTTTGACTCTGTCGGAACTGTACCAAGTTCTCAAAGAACCTCTTGACTTAACATCCTTTGTCATTGTCAAAATAATGACATACTCTGCCTTCTTTTGTAGAATCCGTCACAATATTTAGAACTCTTCTAAATCTAGCATAGACAACTTCTAGCTCATTGTGCTACCTTTTAAACAACACTTAGTCTAATTTGAGATTGAAATTATATTTTATATGTGACAAAACCAATATCGGTGTAACACCTTACAGCGATTTGTTTGTCATTTCTTCATACAAAAAAAAATATATATATCCTTAGTTCTTCTAAAGTACTCAAGGATATTCTTACTGTCGTCCAATGATCATCATATGAATCATTCTGGTATATGCTCATAACACTTTATAGCACATGATATCTGATTGTGTACATATTATTCGTGATCTATAATCACTCATGTGTTTTTACTCATTGAGTGTCAGATACACTCAAGTCTTGTTAAACCTTCACATGACAAGAACATTTTCTTAATATTTCTATATTGAACTACTTCAATATCCATCATATGTACTTTGACTTAAACTTATTTATGTGTTTCAATCTATCTTCATAGATCTTGACACTAAATTTGTTTCGAGTCCATATCCTTTCATTGAAGTTAATTCTCAATGAAACCTTTTTAATCAAGTATATAATTACATCATTTATAACCAACTATATGTCACCTACATAAAGTATTATAAATGTGTCTTAGCGCTCCCACTTAATTTCTTGCAAATGCAAGCCTCTTCATCGTTTCTGATGAAATCAAAAACTCTTTGACTATTTCATCTGGTGAAGATTCCAACTCCGCAATACTTACTTCATCCAATTGAAGTTCGTATACCTATCTAGTATTCCACGGACCAGCAAAACTCTTGGTTGTATCTTGTATACACCTTTAATACATACTTCTGATAAGTAATGTATTTTGACATCCTACTAGCATATCTCATAAAAGAAATATGTAGTGATTACTAGAATAATCCACATAGACTATAAGCATTGCTACGGAAGATCTAATCTTATCGTAGTCAACTCTTTGAACTTTGTCGTAAACAATTTTTCAACAAGTCGAGCTTCTTCAAAGATATTTCATCTAAGTCTATAGATCCATTTACTTTCAAAAAGTATTCATTTATTATGGATTTCATGGTGCATGGCCATTTTAACGGAGTCAGGGCCCATCATAACTTCTTTGCTTGTAGTTGGTTTATCATTGTTCAAAATCAATCCTTTGTCCACAAATCATTTATTTGATCACAAAGTAAACCATACCTACAAGGTTCAATATGTACTTCGATCTCCATGGCTAAAACACTTTGTAGTCATAGGAGCCATGATCGTTGTGGCCGCTTCGGAACCAATTCCGATGCTGCGCTACTCGATCATTATGCTCGGGTTCATAAACCTTATCAAGTTCTATTGTCCTCCCACTCAAAAACTTCGCTAGAAACAATTTCTTGGAAATAAGAAACATTGACAAACACTTTTGTCTTTGTCTCCATTGTGGGAAGAATTCCCAATCAATTCTCTGGGATAACCAACAAAGACATTCATCTGATTTTGGTTGTAAACTTATTTACTCATGCTATGCATACCAAAATTTAAGAAAAGTCTATTAGGGTTTATACCCATGTCATAACTCGTATGATGTCATTTCAACGGATCATGATGATGCTCTATTCAGTGTAAAGCGGTAGTCTCTAAAGCATAATTCACAAAAATATAATGGCATTAATATTTTATCTCATCATTGACCCAACTAGGTTTGGATACATCTCTCGGATACTTCATCATCACTATGATACTCCAAGAAATGTGAGTTGTAGAACAATTTCATAACTCTCTTAGATGTTCGCTAAAACTAGTAATTCAAATATTTCCACTATGATCCAATCATAGATATTTGACTTTTCTATTACGATGATTTCTACTTCATGCTGAAATTTATTTGAATCCATTCAAATGTTTCAAACTTCTTCCTTATCGAATATATCCACATATATATACTCAATTCATTGTTTGAAGTTTTCATGAAGTATAAGAATCTTCCGCACACAACTATGCCCAGTGAACCACATACATCATCATGTATTTTTCACTAAGTTAGTTGCCCGTTCAACTCTTGGCCTATGAACGGCATTTTAATCATTCTCTTTAGAAAATATTTGCAAGCGCCAAATGATTCAAAAATCAAATGACTCCAAAAATCCATTTACATGGAGTTCCTTCATGCGTTTCTTTCTAACATGACCTAAATGGCGGTTCCACAAATAAGTGGAATTCAAATCATTTGCCTTATGGCATTTTAGCGTCAGTGTTATGTATGTGTGTTTCACCATTAAGATTTATAACAACTTATCCATCATATAGGGAGTAATGTCATAATTTGAACAACTCATTGTTTTCATTTGACCAGAGCAAAATAACAATTATTAAGTTCTTTATTATAAATTCTAAGAGCTAGATAGAATGCCAACGACGAACATAATAACACTTTATTTTGTTCCAGACGTGCATTTCTATCATATTCCTTGTTAGTCACTTAGGCCATTGTATTCTTGTATTGCGTTGTTTTGTATGACACTTCATACCAACCAATATAGAAATAATACCCAAGAATTTCATAGTGTGACCTAACTAGGAATACAACCATAACATGTATATCATTTATATACACCTGAGCTAGACTTTCTAGTCTTTTCTTTTCTTTTTGCCAAAATATCTTTTGCAGTTTCTCTTTTAGCTTTCCTCATTATTCAGAATAACACATCAACTTCAATAACTTCTCGGTTTGTTGGTCAAATACCAATAACCTTGAGGTTCTTACTTTGAAGTTGATCATCATATGACAAGTGTTCCGGATTTCACTATTACTAACCTTGTAATATGATGAACAATTTCACTCCTAATTTTATCCATCAATTCATGACAACTTTCTGAGACCATGTCTGTACATGCTAGGCTCATAAAGTTTAACCTTAGTATTCGCATGTGCAAATCTGGCTTGCACCCGTTGTATGCACACGTAGAATCTATCACACCCGATCATCATGTGATGCTTCGATACGACGAGTCTTAGCAACGGTGCATACTAAGGATGATAACTTCATGGATATGCGAATATCGTTAGTGCCCCAATAGTTGGAGGATTGGGACGCCTTGCGTCTTCAACCTTCGTACATTCCCATAAAACTTATGAGTTTATGTAGTCTCACCAAAATATATTCTATCATCTTGCAATAAGGTCTTAGATATCACATATATCTCATACCTTGATTATTTCTGAAAACTAAATTTTCAGCTCCTTATTTTTCAAACAGATTTGAACTTCAAGTTTTACGGAGACAAGATAACTTTAGGTACTAATTGAAACCACAATTCTTTGAATCAACAATGTGAGGTTTACTAAAAGTTTGCAATAGGACTTAATCATTTTCTTGATTCTTTAACAATACGGTACCAGTCCGTAAAGTTTCTTATCAGACTTAACAATATTTCTATCTCAATTACAAGACTAGCGCATGGTAGAAAACGGATGCCAATACTACAAAATTAATTCAAAATACTAGTCAGACTATGTTTATGATAATTAGTTCATGTTTTAATCTAATTACTAATGAACTCCCACTTAATACAACATCCCTCATAGTTGTTATGTGGTACACGATCCAAATCCACTACACCAAAACCGATCATCACGTGAGATGATGTAGCTTCAATGGTGAACATCAACATGTTGATCATATCATCCATATGACTCGTGTTCAACCTTTCGGTTTCCGTTGTCCCGAGGCCATGTCTGTACATGCTAGGCTCGTCAAGCAAACCCAAGTATTCCGCGTGTGCAACATGGCTTACACCCGTTGTATGTGAACGTTGAATCTATCACATCCGATCATCACGATATGCTTCGAAACGACGAACCTGTACAATGGTGCATACGAGGGGAGAACACTTTATTATCTTGATATTAATGTGAGGGATCATCTTATAATGCTACCGTCGCGATCTAAGCAAAATAAGATGCATAAAGGATTAACATCACATGCAATTTATATGTGATATGATATGGCCCTTTAGTCTTTGCGCCTTCGATCTTCATCTCCAAAGCACGGACATGATCTCCATCATCAACGGGCATGATCTCCATCATCGTCGGCGTAGCGTCAAGGTTCATGGCGCCGTCTTCATGGTTGTTCACCTCATGTAGTAACTATTACAACTACTTTGAAATACTACTCAACATGAAATTTAAAGACAACCATAAGGCTCCTGCCGGTTGCCACAATACAATAATGATCATCTCATACATATTCATCATCACATCATGGCCATATCACATCACCAAACCCTGCAAAAACAAGTTAGACGTCTCTAATTTGGTTTGCATATTTTACGTGGTTTAGGGTTTTCGAGAGAGATCTAATCTACCTACGAACATGAACCACAACGGTGATACTAATGTTGTCAATAGAAGAGTAAATTGAATCTTCACTATAGTAGGAGAGACGAGACACCCGCAAAGCCTCTTATGCAATACAAGTTGCATGTCGAACGAGGAACAAGTCTCATGAACGCGGTCATGTAAAGTTAGTCCGGGCCGCTTCATCCCACTATGCCACAAAGATACAAAGTACTCAAACTAAAGATAACAAGAGCATCAACGCCCACAAAACCATTGTGTTCTACTCGTGCAACCATCTATGCATAGACACGGCTCTGATACCACCGTAGGATAACGTTGCATAGAAAACAAAAAATTCCTACCGCGAACACGCAATCCAAGCCAAGATGCAATCTAGAAGACGGTAGCAACGAGGGGGTATCGAGTCTCACCCTTGAAGAGATTCCAAAGCCTACAAGATGAGGCTCTTGTTGCTGCGGTAGACGTTCACTTGCCGCTTGCAAAAGCGCGTAGAAGATCTTGATCACGATCGGTTCCGGCGCCACGAACGGGCAGCACCTCCGTACTCGGTCACACGTTCGGTTGTTGATGAAGACGACGTCCACCTCCCCGTTCCAGCGGGCAGCGGAAGTAGTAGCTCCTCTTGAATCCGACAGCGACGACGGCGTGGTGTCGGTGGTGGTGGAGAAATCCGGCGGAGCTTCGCTTAAGCGTGCGGAATGTGGTGGAGGAGAGAGACCGCTAGGGTTTGGGGAGAGAGGGGGTTGGGCGCCGGCCCTCTAAGGGGTGCGGCCAAGGCTGAGGCTTGAAGTGATCAGCCCCCTCTCCTATGCCCCTCATTATATAGGTGGAAGCACCAAGAGTTCTAGTCCAAGTCTTCGAATAAGACCCCAACACTAAAACCTCCCATATGTGGGAAACCTACTCAAGGAGGGAGTCCTACCCAAGGTGGGACTCCCACCTTTCCTTGAGGTGGGTTGGCCGGCCACCCTAGGGGAGTCCACCTTGGACTCCTCCCCTTTAGGGTTGGCTGGTCATGCAAGGTGGAGTCCCTCCGGGACTCTACTTTCCATGGTGATTTCTTCCGGACTTTTCTAGAACCTTCTAGAACCTGCCATAAATGCACCGGATCATTTCCAAACTTGGAATATGACTTCCTATATATGAATCTTATTCTCCGGACCATTCCGGAACTCCTCGTGATGTCCGGGATCTCATCCGGGACTCCGAACAAATATTCGAACTCCATTCCATATTCAAGTTCTACCATTTCAA
>NC_061508.1:153680077-153704675 GCF_022539505.1 Lolium rigidum
TTATTGCCTCTAGGGCATATCTCCTTCACTATATGTAACACTATATGCATGAGAAAAGTTTTTGTTTGTTGAGAAATTTGAGTAATTGAAATTCTCTCTTGAATTATTATTGTTGAAACTTGGGATGTTACAGCCGTCCCGCCGCAGCACCTCAGAAGTCGTCGACGGCTCCGCTCTCGCCGCGCGGGAGAGCAGGATCGTACTCGGGCTTGGCTCCGCCGCGTACCTGCCGGCTGTTTTCGGGCGAAACGCTCCCGGTTGCGCCGCCCTTCCGCGCCGCCCACGACCTGTTCGGTCAATTGCGTCGGTAGGTTTCTTACTCGTGTTTTCGGCGCTATTGTGCGCGGCCATTGATCCGCAGTTTGTACCCACGCAGATGGACATGTGGCAGATCTTGGACAAGTTCCGCACGGAGGTCGTCGACTCCTCTTCCGACGAGGAGTCCGATGAGTCGACGCAGACATTGGCAACTACTGCGGCCTCCATGATCCACGAGTTCACCGGCCTCTAACCCGGGGCCGCAGCACCGGGGTTCTGTGAAGGGGCGCTCCAAAAACCTGCCGCGCAACAGAGTGGAAGGGCAGGCCCGCCTCCACAAGGACTACTTCCACCTCACCAATCCGATCTTTCCGGAAAAATTGTTCCGGCGCCGATACAGGATGTCAAGGGACCTGTTCTTGGTCATTCTACGGGGCGTCGAAACTACGACCCCTACTTCCAATGCAGGCCCGATGCAACAGGTGCGCTAGGCTTCACCTCCTACCAAAAATGCTCCGCGGCTATTCGCATGCTCTCATATGGAATGGCTGCGGATATATTCGATGAGTATCTTCGAATGGGTGATAGCACCTGCCTTGAGGCCATGTACAGGTTTTGCCCTGCCGTGATTGTCGTGTTCGGAGAGTATTACTGTAGGGAACCAACTGTTGAGGATACAAGGCGGCTCCTGTCTATCAACGAGTCTAGAGGGTTCCCAGAAATGATTGGCAGCATAGATTGCATGCACTGGGAGTGGAAAAACTATCCATTTGGATGGCAGGGTGCGTACAGCAGGCATGAGGAGGGAAAAACTGTCATTCTTGAAGCTGTCATATCTCAAGATCTATGGATTTAGCATTTGTTATTTGGCATGGCCGGTTCCAACAATGACATCAATGTGTTGCACCGATCACCAGTTTTCAACAGGCTCATGCAAGGCAAAACTCCACGGGTGAGCTATGAGATCAACGGAAATGCATATGACAAGCCATATTATCTTGCTGATGGCATCTACCCTGACTGGGCCACATTGGTGAAGACTGTCCGTAATCCAAACTTCGAGAAGACGAGGAGGTTTGCCAAGATGCAAGAGGCTTGCAGGAAAGATGTGGAGCGCGGATTTGGTGTGCTCCAAGCTCGGTGGGCAATTGTCCGTCACCCGGCAAGAACATGGTCACTGAAGACCATGCATGAGGTAATGACATGCTGCGTGATCTTGCACAACATGATCGTTGAGAACGAGCGTCCTGATGGCCGCAATGAGAACCACTGGGACTTTCAAGGTGAGCTAGTTGCGCCACTCCATGGGGGCTTCATCTTGGCAGGAGTATCTAAATATCAATGTAGAAATCACTGACGAGAATGTGTGCAAACGGCTACAGACAGATCTGATTGAGCATCAGTGGACATTGGTTGGCCATGAAGATCATGCGTAGAGAAAGACTATCTTATTTTCATGTAGACAATTAAAAATTTAAATGTAATAACTATGACTTCGTTGATTTCCTTTTTTTGTTGTATGGAAACTTCATAAATTGATGCAAACGCGGAAATGCGTCGGGCCGCTGGAGCCACCCCCAGGTGCAAACGGACGCGCTGACAAAAACGGTCTGTCTCGCGTCCGCCGCGCGACGCAAACGGACATTTCGGATGTCCGAAATGCGTGCGCCGCTAGAGATGCCCTAACTCTCACACGCCTTTATTGCTCTGTTTTTTTCTGAAGAGTACGAATTACTGTATAGCGTTGATAGGATGCTTCAGAGGTTCAGTACTGTAATTCGTACTCTTCAGATAATGGATTAGTGCGAATATGATACAATCACAGGTTCTACCAAAATCTCGAGTTTAGTGAAGAGAAAAATATGCTAAACTCATGGTCGAATTTGGAAAAAGAAGCAAGAGTTGTAAGATAATTGCGAATGTCCTGTGATGGTGAATGCATGTATGATCCTGGAGCATTTTCTCATAGCGTTCTATGCTACAAGAACTGATGTTTTGACTATGTGCTGACATTAGCATTGGAACGCAAGAATCTCTTCAAATAATCAGGCTCATGGAATTATTCTACAGGAAAATAAGAGATAGATAAAAATATAAAAATATCTTGATATTGCTTTATTTGGTGGTGAAGTTAGCTGGAGACCATATACTTCTCTGTTATATCCTAAAAAGAAATCTTAAGTAACTGGTTGCCTGCAATTCTGCATGAATCACATGGTACAGAGTTTCACTCCGCGTGTTTCGTTAACTGGATTACCCATTAGAAGTATTTGAAAGATTTAGTATGCCAATATTTTATTGATGTTTGCAATACAATATACATGCAGAGATATGATAATTCAGTATACAGTTTTTCACGCCGTTGCCCTTATTCCCATCCCCGAGTCGACATCTGAGTGTCCCACGGGTTTGGTTTTTTGCAGCTTCATCTTGTTGGATTCAATTGATACAAATTTCAGTTGATACTGGATGTAGCTTCAGTTTCAGATCTGAAAAGCTAGCCAATTCTGATAATGAGTTCAAGCAAGATTAATGACCACTTGCATAGGCAGTGCTGATTCTCAACATTGTCCTTTGTGCGCGACTGACGATTCCTAATTATAATCATCAAATCTTGTAGTGTGCTGACTTCATTTGTGGGCGTGCTGCTAACGGTTGGGTTGAATCTTTTCACCCTCTGGGGCATTCAACTTTTGGAGGGCCAAATGCAAACTTTGCAGAGGTAGCAACTTGTTTAACATTACAAGCACTACATTGAACCAGCATCGGATGGTAGATTTCAGTGGCACAACCTTTTTGTTTACCCAATTGTAGCCTTTTCACCAGATCGTAGCTGAACTGCACATCAGTTGATTACTAACATATGTTCCAGGCCCACCACAAAGGCTCATTTTTTCATTAATTATGAGTGGAGATTCACAAGTGTAGATCAATGCACGGCAACAGTGCCGCATTGATCTTGAATGCATGAGGTCTTATTTTCTAAAATCTCTATCTCTATCTCTACTACTTAAAAAGAAGGAACATGTTCCCCCTTCTCTCCTACTTTCGTCGTCCTTTGGTCGTCCAACCTCTCGCCCTCACGCGCCGACAGGTGGGCCAAGCCAGCAGAAATCTCCTCATCGTGCCCCAACCTCAACCCCAATCCCTGGATCTCACGATACCACCTGCGGACACCTAGCATGTGCCTCGACGCCAGTGGCAGGCCGGCGCCGTTGTGCTCCTCCTCGCGTGCCCTGCCATTGGATAGCTCCTGCCGCTCATCCCCGACCACCGCTATGGCAACGACGACAGCGAGGATGGATACAAGGCGGCAGCGTCGTCTCCAGTGCGATCCGGAGCGCGCCGTCCCCGCCGCCGAACCGGCTATCCTGCGCACCCCGCGGTCGCAGTAGACTGCCGCCGGCCAGCGCCGACAAGTCGGCCTACATCGCTCGTCCCCGCCACTCCATCTTCCCCGTCGATGGTGAGCCCACCTCTCTCCGTCCTCCCCTAACCTCTCCGACACCGCATATGTGCGCACGGGTGCAGCGAGAGCGAAGGGCGAGCCATGGACGCGGTGGTGGAGATCTTGCCGAGACTGCACCTCTCACCCTGGCCACCATCGTCGACTTACGGGGTTGTCATGATCCGCTATATGCAACCATGGAGTGGCCCAGGTGGAGTGGATTTGGATTCTACGTTAGTGCTACCAGGGATCTGAGGATTGGAGATTGGCAGCGTAGTATGCAGAAACTTTGCTTCACAAAGAAATTAATGCTATTAATGCTACGAGAAGATGAATCATGTACTGGCAGCTTGGGAGCGTAGTATGCAGAAACTCTGCTTCACAAAGAGCCTTAAGACAAGATCAGAAGTCGCCCATATAACAGCTCCTGGATTGTACCATGTCCCTAACCCACAGTAAGTTGCTTTTAGATTGTTGGTCAACTGAAATAAGTAGTACCTTATGTAACCCTGAAACTATGTGCTCCTCTTTCGGCTAGGTCGATTTGATTCTTGAAAAAGTTCAGTGATTTTCAGTGTACACTGCAGAATTCACTTGAAGAGGTTCAAGAGAACAAAGTCCAAACTGGGAGGGTTCCCTCTGATTCATAGTATAAGACTCAGACTTTGACTAGCCTGTATATACTCACTTTGATTCATAGTATAACGACTCACATGATTATATTAGACTGCTATAGACAGGTCTCAACCTGTATATATTCAGGGCCTGCAAACGAGGACCGGCGATCCAAGGAGGCCAGCACATAGCATCAGCGTCATGGCGGCAATAAAGTATCGACTTTGACTCGCAGCTCAAAGATAAGTCAGGTCCAATGCGCCCGGGAAGAACCCGAAGCCGTCAGTTACAGCTGGTCTCATGTCCTCTGCCGACAGTTCGTCGCTGCCTTTGCCATCGCCCCACCTCCGCCGACTCCACCGGGAGGGAAGGGCAACCGAGAAGACGAGGTGGAAGACGAAGAAGTGAAGAATCGGTAGAACATGCTTGGTATGTCCCTCGCAATTTTTTATTTTAACTTTTCTTCTCCAAAACTCACATCAAGTTTTGTGTTTAAATATGATTTTTTATAGTAAGTTTCTATTACACTGGAAAACTTGGAGAACACATTACTTAAGCATAACGATAATACACTGCGCGTTGGTGCGGAAAATTTAGCGAAAATATAACAATTGAAGAGATGTGTATAAGGAATAAAGGTCAAAGAAAATGAATAGTAAATATTCTTTAGACCATTCTTAGTATTTTGTATATCTATATTTCAATAGGTGAAAATCCAAAGTAAGGTGAACTACTAAATTATCCATATATATACTTGAGTTTGGTACCTTTAGGGACGGTATGGTACACGAATCACAAATCATTAATATTTGAATTACCATTTCATAATAAAAACACATCGCCAATAAAATAAAGGCTATACCGTATCTCATCAAACTAAGCCAGTACATACCATAGGAGAAGGCATTGACGTTGATACTCTTGAACTTTTGTAACAAAGATCATTGCTCCGAACTAAAAGAAATACATTGCCGACTATGTCTTATTTGGTAATTCACCTTACTACTGGACGTCAATTCCTGCAATTAGCTTGAACTGTTTGGTTGAGATGCTCATATATAATATTTGATTGAGCTGGTCTATTTTTATTTTTATTTACGCTTTAACAGGAACGGTAGAAATAGAAGGTGCACTTGCAAGACCATGCTGTGAGAATGAATCCAATCCCCCTGTCTGGAATAATGTTTCCTTTTAGATTCTTGAGAAAGTTTGAACATGAATGGAAAGCTATACAAAAAAGAAGTCAGATAGTGCAACACTATTTTGCTGTATTTTTCAATAAAATTGAGAAACCATACAACACACATTACTTAATTGAGAAATCGAAGGAGCAGTTGAAACTTCAGAAATTCAGGGTGCACAAATTGTAGAAAATTGAGTCACTAACCAGGCATTGTTGTGTTCTGTAGAAGAAAATTATCTCACTGATTATGGAGTATAACCGTATGAGCTGACGCAATAGCAAAGCCAGTAGCAATTCATCTTCTTTCATGCTTGACTCAATTGAATATCTCTTCTACAGAAATATGAAGTGGAGCAGGCTAGCGAGTTGCAATATGTAATCAACTATATGTAGAAGGCCATCTCTGCTGATTGAGGCGCCTCAGCATGGAATAACCGTATGAGCTGACGCAATAGCAAAGCCAGTAATTTATCTTCTTTCATGCTTGCATCCACACCCCGCACTGCAGCCCCGTTCACCGGCGTGTCTCCCCAGCAAGGAAAAATCTGCTGAATATGAGAGCCTTTGGGACTGAACTTACTAACATTGACATAACCAGAAGTAAATTGAATTCAACATCCAGAAGCAAGCCAAGCTAGCACAGGGTGGTGGAGATATGTTGAATATCTGCAAGGTGGCCGTAAGGAGCAGCTCATTCAGGTTAAGAGTGGTTTTGTTTATGGGCCTTTCCACCCTTCTTGTGCAAGAAAACAGAAGCCTGATCACTGTAAGATCGTTGGACAAAGGAAGAGTGCCCGGAATTGGAAGAGAGTTGCTGATTCATTCCGACGCAGTACCAAAGTGGGTATTTATCAGCACTTCTATTACATGGTTCTGTTTCTTGTCAAAAGTTGTATGTTTTATATAGTGAAAAGTCTATCACATTCTCGCCAATTAATTTCTTATCGCTTGATTAGGCTAGAAGTTGAAACTAAACTCTGTCTACAACCTAGCTTAAGTACTAACATGAAGTCTACTTAATATGGCCGACCTTTGGTTTCTATGCTTCCTATTTGGCATGCAACCACCGGTGAGTTATTTTCTTTGTAGATTTTCTTTCTCTCTCTTTTGGCTACATGATCTACACGTACGCGAAATTGACTGACTGGTGGATTGATAGCTGGGCAGACAAAATAAATCTTGTGAATTCCCTATTTAAAATTTTGTGCCCGTTTTTTTGTTCCAGGCTTGTAACTTATGATTTGGTACAATTTGACAATTGAAACATTATACCTGGTATGCAGTTAGTTTAGTTACTGAATGGGGAATGCTAACAAATGGCCTGTAAAATTTGTAAGCCTAAGGGATTCACTCCTTCAGTAAAAGATATCTAAGAAGCACAAGAGTAGAAGCTATAGCTTACGGATTAGATTGCCATTATCATTTAAATTTTATGTGTAATTTTTTAGTTATTTCCACGCTGTACTTGAACTGTTAGTAGCTTCAATATCCCATTATTGTTGTTTGGGAAATGCCACAATAGTAGTGTAGTGTGCCTGCACACTTGCCCAGCTAACTGCATTTAGAAGAGGAGGCATCCTTGCTGGAAATGGAAAGGAAATCAATGTGATTATTTGTTCTTTAAAGAATTTGCTACTGTATATTTTTTGTGTGTTTAGCTTACCCCAACTTTCTTCGGAAAAAAGGTGTTTTTGTTGCTGTTGTTGTGTTGTTTGGGGAATTCAGTACCTGCTGGTTTGTAGGACAGCAGTAGGTGATACTTTATTTTAGATCGTTATGTGATACCTGGTATGCAATGCTACATTTGATCAAGACCATACCAACTCGTATCTGTCGAAGCTTATCATTTTGCATGACTACCATTTTGTAGCTTGTATGTTTTGTATTGAAGATGCTCCACAGAGAAGATGAGTAGATGGTATTGAGATATGCTGCTGTGAAAATTGTCTCTCAAAGAATCAAGGAATTTTGCTAGCAGGTATGTACGCACATCCTTAGTATGGTTCAAGCAGAGTTTTTTTATGGTGATTATATGGCATTGTTGTTTACCTGATGGAATAAAGGGTACCAACATTAAATAACTGTGACTTACATATAAATAAACTGTGACTCTTTTTTGTTTAACTCCCTAACCATGCATATATTAATTACCCACTCTAACCCCATATTATAATACAGAAGGAGAAGTTCTGAACCTTCTATTTGGTGAAGGTTAGCTTAGCGCTGAGATATAACATGTATTTACCAAATAATAGTTTCGCGGATCATACGCCCTGCAACTCCTTGAGTGAGAAGGGTTTTTTCATGGCAAGAACAGTTTGGTTTGGTTGTTAATTATGCCATCCGACTTATATTCCCCGGTTTTGTCATGGATATGCAGAATCTAATTGTGGCACTCTGGTTTCAGACTTATCTTAAGTTTCTAGATAAAATGGTGTTGTATAAGTGAATAGATATGATATAACTTTGTTTGTCATGTTACCAAGAATATCAAGCAATACAGTAACATATTAGAGGATATATGATTTCATGAAACAGCTATAATTTCTACAGTATCTTATTTTAGTTACATGATGGTAGTCATGCCAAAGGCATATCTGATTAAACCTATGCTCAAAACATATATGTTTTTTCATAGGGAAGATCATGAGCACCCCAGGTTACTGTTGTCGTCGCCATAACCCATGTAAAGATCAGGTTCTTATGACTGTTCGTGTGACTAAATTTATCTTCCGAAAACAAAAAAAATTATGCAAGGTGTTACTTTTAGGAAGATGCGAAAATTGCTTGGCAGTTTGATGAAACCTCTAAAATTATTTACCTTTTTATATCCTTAAATTAGACATGCCTTTTCTTGTGCACAGAGATAGGTAACTTTTCCTTCACTATTTATGGGGTTGCTTGCCTTCCGGGAAAAGATATATTTGATGGTGTTTTCGTGCCACATTTTTACAGTTTGAAACAGTGATTATATATGAGCCACATTTTTACAATTTGAATCAGCTCTGATGATTTCCTTGCTTGCATGGATTCCTTCATATGGGTGTAGCATGTTAAATTAGACAAGGATGCCTTTCGTGTGTGCTGCTTCTTTGGATGATGATTATCCTTGCTTATTTAAACTGTAGAAAGACAAGACGGATGAACCAGGCTGAAGAAGACAATCCTTCCTCTGATAGAGGCTCGCAACATAAGAAAATTGCAGTCTGCCGAGGTTGAGATTGACGGAGATTGGTGGTTTCACTAAGGATCATGGATCTTCTTCCATTGAGAAGCCATCAAAGTTATGTATAAAGAGGTTGAGATCCCACGGGGACATCAAAATGCAGCGTACTGTGGTTCGTCGAACTTTTTTTTTGCTTTCTGAATTTAATTATGTTCAAGGAAACTATTTGAATATTGGAAAATCACTTCCTAAATATACTTCACTTCGAATAGAATTTGGATACTTATGTTATGAGAATTTTAGTGTTTTTTTGTGGAGCCTCCAATCAAGGGACTTGGTTACCATTGCTTCTGTGCCTATATAACGAAATAATGTTAATTCAAAGCACACTTTTATGCAAGTGAAATCTTGAAGGTAAGGACGTCGAGGTTGAATCGTGCGGCCAGAATTCGAGTTCCCCGACGGCCACCACCAAGATGTGGATTGAGAGGTGGGACTGACCACTAACAGCCAGATCCATGGTCTCGGACGGAGGACCGCCACAGTGACGACTAGGTGTGGTCTCCGAAGGCCGCGAAACTGTGGTGCTCCTCGCATCGCTGATGGAGAGGCATGGGAGGGACCAGTCTCTGCTCGGTCTTCTCGAGAGAATGGTGGATCTCGAGAGCTCGAGATGGTGAGGAGGAGTTTTACATTTTTCACATTCCTTTTCTACAAAAGATTTTCATAAAAAAGTGTAACATCAGTTAGACACATGCATGAAAGGTAATTTAATTCTTGCTCTCATCCTCATAATAAATACTCCCAGCTATTATGAGGATACATTGCTGTCTAAACCCTAAACATTAAGCCCTAAAAATATTTAGCATCCGCTCCACCGTCTTGCCAATGGAGTTTTTTTTACCCTAGCCATTATTGAAGATTTTCTAAGCCCTTTGTATGTTTGACACAGAACACGGAGGGAGACCTGTCCATGCATGTCATTAGGGAGTGGGTGGCGTCGATTAATTATGTCTAGAGGTAGTAGGATTGTCTTCGGGTACTTATGAATATTAAAGTGTTATTTGGACTAATCATAAAAGAAGTGTTTCTTCAGTTATACTTGTTTGCAGCACCCACGTTTTGTAAGACAATAATATATTCAAAAGGAGACGTTGTTGAGTTGATAGTTATGATGGCCTAGAACATCGGTGTGGGACTTACCATGGAAGAGTAAACCTAGAACTTGAAACCACGCAGATGCACAACAATGTTGTCTTCTATTTCGTCCGCTATTATTATGTTTTAGTACGTTATGAGATATCCTGATTTGTTTTGAATTTTTATAGTGGGTTGTGAATTATATATGTATTGAAAAATAAAATTTGAATACCCGTGGCAACGCACGGGCATTTGTACTAGTTAGATGGCAAAATTATTCAAATAAGAGATATACTGTCATCCGTAGATCAGGATAGTGCACTACACAATAATGGTAACCCTGTGCCTTCGGACTAAATTTCCGTTCAAGTCTATGTTATTTGCTTCATCCAAGCTCAAGTGCTCATTTACATTGCATTGCATAAGCTGTTAAAAGCCTTTTTTTTCAAATGCTCACTACATGGTGGAATAGCTTAATGTGTATCAGTACAACTTAAGAACCATATGCTTAAGAATTTGCAAGCATAGTTTGATTAAGTGTTCAAAAGCATCTCCTCTTCATTATGAACTCTACTCTTTCTTCATGCCATCCATGCATTATTGATTATTACACATGAGATTAAATATTTCTTGCACGCACTCGATTAAAACATGCAACAAAAGACTGTTCTATGGAACCTGAAAAGGAAAAAAGGTCATATTCTAAATCTGGATGGAAAAAATATTATGTTTCTCACTCTATCCCCAGATTCAAGAATTGTTTGTTAACTAAGTATATTCAACATGGCATGCTGGCCTCATGTTATCATTGATGTTAGTTTACAACAAACAATCGTTTCAAAAGAATACTTGATGATGATTTGTTTCTTTTTATTATAGAGGTTGGTATGCCGAAGTTCCTTTCTTGTGGGTTATCAATCAGCTTTCATGGCGGAAGATCCCTTTACTAGATAGGAATGGATCCCCAAGTTAAATTTTTAAAGATATTTTTTGGGTGTGTTACCAATTAGCTTCCATTGTTAAGTATTTATTTCCTTGTACTACAGAGGAAGATATTATCGCGATTCCTTTTTTTCAAATTGGTTCTATATCAATCAGACGTACCCCTTTGGATGAAAGGTACTCCTCCACCATGCCTGCCTAATCCAGACCAATCTGCTCTGCGCGATGCACTTTTGCACCACGGTACAAAGGTTCATGATCACCGAATCCTTTCTCTACATGTGTTGATGTTGACTAGAACTTTACGCATTGGATACATGTCTTACTTCTTTGAGTTCAATTTTTTGGTAATCAAAGAGCGAGCTACGTCGCCCTTGTAGACCTCTATGAGATTAACCTCTATTGATTCCAAGTAGTAAAGTGCTATGGTTATTATGTTGCTCTCTAGATGTTGTTTAAATGCTTGAACAATATTACCACCTTGTAGATTTCTGATTACTTGCCGATTTTTATTTGCAGAGACAGGTGATTCACGAAGGAGCAACACAGGGCATTATTGCAGGTGGGGAAAACAATGCAACAAATTTTGACATGGATGACATTATATATGATCCTTTCACGCGAATGAGGTTGGTGCTTATGAATGCTGGTGTATACTCATGATCTTATGGTAATTTGTAGATACTTACACGAAAAGGCACTAAAATAGTGTACGGAGATGTATTTACTGTAATGTATTCTGATTTCAGTTCAAAAATCTATACTCTGTTCTGATGTCCAAACTGAATCACCAAAGCACAGTTAATTCAAATGGTGATCAAGAAACTCAACAATGATCGGACAATGATAAACCATCTAATTAGGAGCGGTCCATATTATCATGTAGGGAATCAGCTTATTAGGCAGATGGTCTGCAAGAACTGCGCAGTCCCATATCATCTTACCACAAAATTACTACTACTGCTCTAAAGCCATACATGATATAACTTCTAATTAATTTTATGAGGCGCATGTAAGTCCAGTTTTGCACTGTAACTAGCTTCAATGTTACCTTATCATTCTCACTAAATGAATTTACATTCCCTAACAATAAAACTAATTTTAATAGAAAATGGTCGATTTAATATGTATTTTTAGTTATGTTCATCAATCAACACGTGCATTGCACGTGCACGATTACTAGTAATGACAAAAGGGCCACGCTGAGCGTCGGTCGGCTGGTTTTGTGGCCCAAAATCGGTTGCATTCCGCGCCGTTAGATCAACATCCGACGCACGAAAGCAGCCACAACAGAAGTTTTGCATTTTGGTCCTCTATTTTTTGTAAACTCAACCCGCGTTCCTATACCTCTTGAGTTAACCGAAAAGGTACATCTGTTTGGGCAAAATATTCCTGATATTTACAGCAGAAATGCCACCGTAAGGGGTAGATATGTGACAAAATGAGTATTGCAACAAAATCTATCACTGCGTGCACAAAAAAATATACTATTGCAACAAATCATCAGATATTTTTAAAAAAAATCAATGCTACAAAAAGTGGTTAAGCAACATTTTTTTAATGCAATTTGATTTACAACAAAAATTGTCAAAAATCTTAACAAATATTGGAATAGATTACAACAAAAACTGGACCCTATTACAAAAATAAATTCATATATTTGCAAACAATGCATAGTGGTAAGCAACAATTAATTTTCCTCATATTGATCTACATTAGAAATAACCAACTATTTTTATAAAAGTCACAAACGATGACAAAAAAAATCCATATGTTCGCAAATAATGCAAAAGTGGTAAGCAACATTTAATTTGCTACAGATTGAATTGCAATAAAAATAACTAACTTTTTTTACAAAAGTCACAAACGATTACAATAAAAATCCATATGTTCGCAAAAAAATGGAAAAGTGGTCAAAGCAACAATTAATTCATTACAAATTGAATTACAACAAAAATCATCATCTATTTTTACAAAAGTCGCAATTATTACAATAATAATTCCATACTTCGGTATGATGAACTAACCAAGGCCGCGGCGAGCTGCCGAGTTGAGGGAGCTACAACTCCTAGCCATGCATGCGGGCATAGCATGCATTTAGCTAGCTAACGGCAAGCCAACGCTAATGTATATTCAGCTAGCTAGGAGCAAGCCAGCTAGTAACAGCAAAAAAAAGGAGCAAGATAGCTAGTATTAGCAAGAAGCTCCGCATCTTGCGACTACGCGCGGGAATCCGTGTACGCGAAAACTCAACATCAGTGGAGCACATACATGCAACATGCAGGAATAAAAAAAAATCAACTGAGTGCATGTGTGGGTCCTGCACGTGACGGCGTCATGCGAGCGCGACCGATCTTTTGCTGCAGATCGGTCGGCCCGATGCAAGCATTTTCCATGACAAAATGCTGCCTAAGCTAATCACCTGGGCCATACAGAGCACATGCAACTAGGATGACCGACTTGGCAGACTGCATTGATGGTACGTACTAGATTAACTTCCAATTTCGAAGCTACCATCCGTGTGTCTAATAAAAAAAAATCCTGGATTGTGGTTTTTTTTTTTTTTTGCGAAACACAGTACAATCAAAGACGCTCATACATACGCGCACACACTCACCCCTATGAACGCACACACGCACACCCTACCCCTATGAGCACCTCCAAGAGACTGCGTTGAAGAGCCGATCCGAGCGGGTCTTGAGATTGACGAAGTCACCATAGGCGCCTCGTCATCGGCGGGAACGTCGCTCCTCCTACGAAGAATATTCCGCCTTTATGAGGCACCAAAGTGTCAAATGCAGGATTTGAAGCTTACGGTGGGTTGGAAATCTGCACTGCCTCTCTAACCATCCAACCACAGGTTGGTTCTCATCCTGGATTGTGGTTATAGATGATGGATTTGCCCGGAAGATTAACACACACAAATATACATGATGTTTTCGCAGCACACACACTTGTGCTTTTTCCTGTATTTCTCCTCTCATCCCATAAACTGATTATTACAATGCTTTATATAGCAACATGCAACACAGTCACGCACTGCCAGACACAATGGCCTGATCCGTTTCTAAGCATCCACTAGATGCATGTACACACTAGCACAACGTGTCGACTCGGCCAAACTGATCCATTCATGTAGCCAGCTGAACGTTCCTAGATTAACAGAGATCCAGAGGTTTAGCTTACCAGGCCAAGTTTTATAGTACTCTTATCTCCTAAGTAGTCCATTTTTCTCTGCAGGCTTGTCGGAACATCAACAATAGCTATACAGTTTCATAGTCAGAGGAAGGATTCGGAAAAGATTATTCTCAGGTGACATCCACGTCCACCACTACAGAAAGCTGCTGCAGTGCAGACTTAGTTAAATCAGTTCTAACCAGTTCAATTAAGGAACTACAATAATGTCCTTTGCATTATCCCCCTTCCATTGAGCTATTGCTCCATTCGGTGCTCGATTGTCGTTGAGCCATAGATGGTACTCCAAACTTACAGAGTAGCTATATACTATCAATAATGGCGTGTGCTTTGGTACAACCCCGCCTCCAAACTCAGTATACTCCATATCCAAAGTAGTCATATGCAAACCCATAGGCAAACTCTGTATGTCCACGTATGTGTGTACTTACGGTATTCCCACGATCAGGAGTGACCATTTCTCAGGAGTGTTCTCCGCGTTGTCGCCTATCCTCATCACCCCTCGCCGGAAGGCGATCACCGTTAGGTAGGGTTCCCGACTGAGCACTTCCGGACATGTACGTGTACATGCTCGGCACCTACGAGCGCATATTTATGTCAGCCCGGACTGTCTGGTGGTTTGGTGCAAGACTGTCCGACATTTTGGAGCTAGACAGTCCGGCTGTTGTAAATTATTTTTTTCACTAGCATTTATTTACATCCATTTTTAATGTGCTTTTACTTACAGAACTCAGTTACTATTTTTGGTTCGCATGTCCAACTAATTCTGTATGTATTGACCATGTGTTACCATTTTCCATTCAGATGCCTAGTGTTCAATGGATGAATGTGTGTTTGTACATGCATTAGAAGTTGATGCATTAGGTGTTGTGGAGATATGGAGGACTCTAGCTCAGTCTGGAGTGAAAGTGATAATGGATATGCAGATGATCGCGATATTATAGTTCGGAGCATGGGTCCTTGAAATCCTATCAAAGGTTACCTCCGGAGGGGCGGCCACCCTAGTGGTCCTAAGAGCATCTCCAGCTGTCTCCCCGATGAGGCCCCTGGCAGCCCTTTTTTTCATCCGGACGGCGTTATTCGGCCCAGCCGCGCCCCGATTCCTCCTTTTCCCCCGGATTTAGCCTTTCATCCATCCGGAGAGCCCAGGCCATCCCCGGCTTCCCGAGGCCCGGCCGGGGACTCCGGACGAAATAAAAGCGCGCGAAACGTCGAGCGGGCCCGCGTTGTCGGTGGCAGAACTGGTAGTTCCCTCCATTAATTTCGTTTTCCCTCCAAAATGCACCGCGTAGAACCATTTTGCCCGCCGAATTTCAGAGGAGCTACCGCCATTCTCCCCCATAGTTGCAGCTCCTCCTCTTCCCTTCCACCACCATGCCGTCGAAGAGGCTCGCCGCCGATAGCGTGCCGAAGGCGAGGAAGCCGCGGGCGCCAAAAAAAGAGGCCGCCGGGCTGGACAAACGCGCAGTGGGCGGCGGATGTGGAGCAGCGACAGACGAAACTCGCGGCAGGATGAAGAAGATGAACAGGCCTACCTCGACCAGGACGTCGACAAAGAGGACGCGCCTGAACCCACGGAGGAGCCGTCCAAGGGGAATAAGAAAAGGAACAAGAACTCACCGCCAGCCGAGCCGCGGATCAAATGGACGGGCAAAGAAGAGGAGTGTCTCGCCGAAGCTTGGAAGACCGTTTCCATAAACGGCATCACCGGCGCCAATCGGAACTTCGAGACGTATTGGTGGCTGGTGAAGGTGGCGTTCGATGAGCGCAAAATCGTCGATCCATACTTCAACAAGACGGTGATGATACACGGCGACAAGGCAATGGGCACCCATTGGGGGATAATACATGCGACGTGCAGCAACTGGCATGGCATACAAGAGGAGATCGAAGAACGACCGGTGAGCGGCGCCGACTTTGAAGCCAAGGTATGCTCACTCGTCGTGGCTCCTCCGTCGACCCTACATCGCCGAGGTTTAATCTTGAATCGCTGGCCTGTTTTTGCAGGTGCGGCGTCAACCATGTACACGGACGACAACAACGGCCAGATGTTCAAGTACCTCAATGTCTTCGCCACATCGAGGAGTGCGAGAAGTGGAAGGAGGTGCGCAAGAATCTCGCGAATAACAAGGGCGAGCAGTACAACCCCGACGATCCAGCCCCTGCCGCGTCGGCGGACTGCCCCGAGCTCGGCCAGAAGAAGCCGAAAGAGCAGAAGAAGGCGGGCCATCCAGCCGACAGGTTGCAGGCGTCCTTCGACAAGTGCTGGGCCGACGCGAGGGCGCACGCCGCCGGCAAGGATGACAAGCACGACGTGCGGTGGAAGGAGATGCTCGCCAACCAGGGGGTCCGGATTGCCTTGCTCAAGGAAACCTCCGCTGCGAAGAAGAGGATCCCCGACCTGGCGTTCTTGATCGGCGGCAACGACGCCAACATGGACGAGGAGACGAGGCTTGGTACGTCGCCCATCGCCAAGAAATCCTCCAGCCCCCGTCGGCTGCTTCGTCCTCCGCTTCGACGCCAACTCCCGCCGCTGCGACACCGGCAGACGCCGATGCTTCGCCGCCCGATGCCGCGCCAAACGAGGCTCGGGACGGGACCGCCGATGAGCCTGTTATCCTCTAGTTTCTGTTTCGATCGCCGGAATGTGGCTGATCCGATCGCCGAACTTTGGTGATGCTATTGTGTAGCGCGAAGACGATTTTTTTGAAACTATCGCTGCTGCTGATGGGCGAATGCCGGGGTGCGACTGGGAAAATTTTGCCCCCCACGTCCTTTTTTACATCCAATCCGGCGTTTGTTATATCCAGATTTTTGCCCGGGGTCTCAAATGGCTGGAGATGCTCTAACGTGCAGAACGATCCCAACTCAACATCCTCGGAAAACAACATGAGTGAGCAATGTTGATTATTTTTGCGTGGCAGGTAATGAAATGAGATCTTATATTCTTTGTTTTTAATTGTGTAGTTGATAGCCCATGCTGACAATGAGCATGAGTATCACGTGTATCCAGACATGGAAATTGGCCATCGTCAGGATTGGGAAGAGGCATTGCGTCATGAGGAATCGTACTCGGAAAATATAAGTGAATTAGGTAGATTATTTTAGTATGGCCACAAATATATGTAAACAAGAAAACGAAAACTTATAATCTTTGTTTTTGCCTTTTTAGGAGATAGCCGGTGTTCACCCATGAGCATGAACGTCACGGAAAACCGGACGTGGACATTGGGGATGATGTAGACAAAGGATAGTTACTGGAAAATAACGGCCACGCCATTTGATTCTGAACCTGCGGCTTGCGTGTAGTATACCATTATAAAAGATACGATGAAGCGAGGGAAATGTCCTTTAGGAAAAATATGTTTAAAGCGGTATATGTGTTCCAAGGCAGGGAAACATCAGGAGAATTTCTTAACCATGGGCAGCCGTAGGACAAGACCCAATTCTCGCTGCAAATGCACTGGGCATGTCGTCGTAAAGCGTGATTTAGTCCGTGGGATCTGGTTTGTCGCAAAGTTTGACGACCACCATAACCATATCTTAGCTAGAATGGACGAAGTCCCATTTCTTCGGTCTCATGGAAAGGTCACGGGTTTCTAGAGATCTGAGATCTTCTTAGCAATGGGATTAGCCGGGATCAAAACGCACATGATTGTGAAGACCTTCATCAGCAGATATGGCAAGTACATGGATGTAGGCTTCGTGAGAAAGGATTTGTACGACATGTGTTCTAGGGAGAAGAGGAAGCTGATTGAGAAAGGGGATGCTGTCACAACCCTCGGCATTATGGTCAGTAGGAAGAAAAGGGCCCTTATTTCTTTTTTGAGTACCAGGTAGATAAAAGAGATGGTCTGAAAGTATGTACTGGTGTGATTTCCACACATCACATCAGAACCATTAGGACTTCTGTGACGTGGTGGTGTTTTCGGCATAAGAAGCAAGCAAGAATGGGATGGAGATAAAATGAGCACTCGCGATTTTAATGACCTGTGTATTTCATGTCGTAAAATTGTTCTCAATCCCTTCAATAATTATATTCAGGGTGAAATTAATGATTCCAGGGAGAAAATTGTTGCTGAAATTATCTTTTCACCCATCAACAAGGTGGAGAATGTGATGGATAATCTTCGTAAGAGTAAGAGCATCGAGGAGAGCGAAAACAATGAGTAGGTCAAATTGGGATTGGATATATATGGTCGGGTTTTAGTCTTGGATAATGTTACCCGACCATGTTGAAGTCTTTTTTTCTTTCTTGTGTGTAATTGAAATACATGATCACGTCACTTTAAAGTGTATGATCGAGAACATATTCATCGTTTGAGTTTTATTAATAACCCCCCCCCCCCCCCCCTTTTTGAACATACAATACAAAAAGCATGAAACATAATCGTCTTTGTGATGCAGACTCTACTTTGTTCTGCATGTTTTGGAGAGCAAGCGCGTACTACTCAAAGGCGAATCGATTTGCGCTTTATGTCTCTTAGAAATCCCTTGAGACTTGACTTGCAACATGCTCGAACTGCCTCTGGCGATGTCGTTTCATAGGCTAGACAAGACACCTGAGAAGTCCGACGTCGAGCCACGGCACTTCACTCTGGCTGGATAAATCATTCGACATGTCTAAGCTAAGAATGATTTTTTTTTTTTGCGAAGGAAGACTGATTTTTTTTAAACAAGAAAGGTTCCCTTGGTGTCTAGAGCCACCTCTATAAACCTACATCAAGCATTGGACCTCAAAAGAAAATAGAAATTACAACCTGGTCTAGTAATTTTACAAGAAGGACCCTAGAAAATAAATAAGATGACAATGTGATCCTTATCTTCCATCTCTGGATCCTGAGCAACGAATTTAGTAATAAATAAATAAGATCTCAATGTGTTCCTTCTCTTCCATCTCTGCATCCTGGGCAACGAAGCAAGCAAGTTGGGGCCAGGGACCAAACCTGATCTTATATTGGCAAAGATAGAAAGAAGACGTGGGTCGAGACCGATATAGAGAGAAAAACTGATCTAAGGATGAGAAAGTAACTCCCAAGGGGAGCCAACTAACTCCAACTGCTCTTAGCGGTCATTCAATTGTTTATGCATGACATGTGTTATGTGTACATGTTTAAGTAGGATATGTACGTGAGGTTGCTTTGCTTCCCTGGCAAACTTATGGGGAGAAGCACGGTGACGTCAGGGCCGGCTCTGGCTCAGGGCAAGAAGTGCGACAGCCCGGGGCCCAATCAAAACTGGGGCTCATTTTTTCTGGCACAGTGTATATAGGAAAAGGTAGAAGAAAAAAATTAGACACATCTAGCATGCACGCAGCCTAAATTGGGCTCATTTAAAGAGGTCGCCCTGGAGCCCTCCAAATCCTAAAGCGGGCTCTGGGTGACGTGGCAATATGTGTCTTGCCTTTTGGGTGCACCTAACACTGCATCTGCATGGTATTGTACACGAGTAGTACTACTACTACAGTTCAGATGGAGACCTAGAGCATGCCCAACAGCTTGGTACTAGTGTACTTTCTAATTAAGAGGATATAATCTTGTTACTAAAACTGTAAAAGAATTACAGCAGACACGCTTGAAGTGGATTATAGTCTTTGTCTTGGCCGATGAAAAAAACTAAGACCTCGAGCTTCCCTAATTATCATGGCGATTTTTTTTAAATAATACAAATTATTTATTTAATTCCAGGAATACCGTGCGATTTCAAAAAATTCTAAACGTGTGACCCGGTCGATCATTAGCTGACCGATCGGTCACTAGTAGTCCGACTGGGAGTCCAATTGGTCAGCTACCGACCGACCGGCCTTCTGATGTCCGACCGGCCAGCTACCAGCCGATGATTTGCATGGATTTAGTTTGGGTAGTACCAGCGATATCTCGTGGCACTTCTCCCCCATTCTTTTCCCGCCACCGCTTTCCCCCTCTCCCGCCACCGATCTCCTACCATATTTTCCCGCCACGCTCTCGAATTTTTGCCTATAAAAAGCAGGGATCGATACATTTCGCTGCACAGGTGCTTCTACCCCTCTTTTTCGTGCCGTCTCACACTTAGCTACCATGAGGTGCTATCGATGGAGGAGGATCGACCAGCTGGCGAGAACCGAACTGTCTCATGATCCTCTGCTGAGCCATTACCTCCACGGACACATCAAAGATGATCTTCGACTGTGTCATCTAGTACGCACAATATCTATAGCAGATGATTGAGATCCCGCTGGGGTATCTTGCATACAAGGTTGCCGCCGTATAGGGCTCCCAGATCACCGCCCTATCATCGAGCACGTCAAACTGCTCCGTGAATGCAGGGTAGCAGTTCCTGACCTGGTGGCGAGCAAATCCTCTCTACGGACAGAAAAAGAATTATAGTCAGGTACACGCAGGGAGGTTGGTCATCGGCGTTAATGGCCTCCCGCGCGGAAACGAAAACGGCGAGAGCGGCGACTGGACATGCGGCGTCCACCTACCTTACCCACGCGCCTTCAATGCGCGTCCACCGCCTCCCATAAAACCCCACCGGCGCGCGCTTCTCTCTTTTCCCAGCGTCCAACCCTAGCTACCGCCGTCCTCAACCAACCCACACGCACCCGCCGACGCGATGGCGCACAACGACCAAGCCGACGGCAGCGGCGGTGGCATGCTCCGCTCGACGTAGCTATCGTTCGACGAGGCCGACGTGTTGTACTGGCACTGCATCCCCGTGCCAGTACAGTACAAGTTGCCGCACGACTGACACGTCTCCACCGACGGCTTCGCCGTGCCGCCACCGCTGCCGCGAGGACGCAGACGCGGGCCCTCGCCAAGGAACGGCGGAACCAGATGACACCGGAAGAGAGGAGCCTACCGAAGAACGCTCTCGACAGCACGGACTGGGCACAACGCTTCGAAGACGAGCGTGCCGTCGAGCTCGCGCGGACGGCCAACCGCTCGGGCGGCCGCTTCTACAACGTCGGCCGCCGTGCCTGGTGGTACGACTGCGACGTCGACGCCATGCTCCGGCGAGTACGGCTTCTGGCCACGCCACCGCAGACAACGGGAGCCGGTCTATTTACCGCAGGCGGCGAAAATGGCACCGCCGCCTACGAGGGCGTCAAAACAGACCGCGGCATCCGGAACTTCACGCACCGGGTCGTCTGTCGTCGCACGCATGCGCTCGGCCGCGCCCGCGCCTCCTTCCGGGGGCGTCATCATCCGCGACGACGCGAGGCGCGCGTCCTCTGCTCCGGCTCCTCGAACGGCGGGGTCAGGCCACCGCGCCCGCGTCAAGGAGGATGACGCCTCGCCACCACTTCCGCCGGCGAAGAAGAAACGGTGGGAGAAGGAGGTCGAGGCGCAGGCGGCCCTCCATGGCAACGGCGACGAGGAGGAGTTCCCCGGCCAGAACTTCCTCGTCGACCGCTCCATCGACGAAGACTATCGCCACATCGCGATCGACCCACGGCTGGCGCCAACTACGTCGACCTCGCCAGACCTTCGGAGCTGCCGACGCCAAAGGAGGAGAAGGCCGACGAGGAGGAGTCCGACGATGCCGACAGTTGGTCCTTCGAGACGTCCAACAGCGAGGAACTGGACTTCAGCGCCTTCGACTCCCCGCGCCGCTAGATGTTTATTGTTAGTTTTTTAATTTGGTTCGAACTTCGTATGAATATCGTTTTCAATATTTCAATTTGATTTACTAAATGTATCGGAGTCGCCGTTTTGGAGGCGCCGGTGTGGGAGCAGCGTCCCCAAATAAAGGATGCTGTGCCGGCGGCCCCCAAACGGAGTTGCCGGCGCCTATTTAGGGGCTATCGGTGGAGATGCTCTAACGCATTTTAAGCCCGCGCACGCAAGTCGATGAGCATCCGTTTGTGTCACCTGGTTGAAGATGCCTAAGTCTAGAGAGATAGGTAGGCGTGACAGGATAAACTTATGCTGGCTTTTCATGTCTCAAAACTAATCATATAATCACAATTTTGTTGTCAATCGATCGGCCAATCTAGCTGCATGCATCAGATTGCTGCGTGCTGCGGGGCTCGCGCGCGCATGCTGCTGGCCTGCTGCCCGGCTTTTGCGCTGCTTGCCGCGCGAATGCTGCTAAGACTACCCACAATGGAAGCATCATAGGTAGTATCATGCATTTCATGCATGCAAAATACTGATGTGGCAGTGCCATTAAGGAGGAGAGAGAGGATACTAGTATCATAGGTACTAGAAAAATTAATGTCAAGTAAATCTTGTACATATATTTGCATTAAGATTCTACAAAACAATTAATATATAGAGACTATGATACTAGTATATGATACCATGCATTGTGGAGATAGTAACATGTAGTAGTATCATACACATGATACTTCTATATGATACTATGCATTGTGACTAGTCTAATGGCTCGCATGCTGCGCTGAATGGTCGGTACCGGCCGGCCGATCAGTCGTCTGTCCGCCGATCGGTCGGATCGGCCAGGTGGTGGGACCTATATCAGTACGCCGATCGGTTGACGCGTGGCCAACGGAATCACATTATTGCAAAGTTTTGAAAATACGTGATACTTCTGCATTTTATAAAATAATTTGTATTATTTTAAAAAAATACCGAATTATCATGATGATGTTTTCCTTTTCATATTTAGGCTACGCAAATGAGTGCCACCATAAGAAGTACATCTATCGTTCATACACGACTCCTGGGCCGCTCACACGAGGGCGGCTCCGGAGGCCACCCACCACCCCAAGAGCACCAGATCTCGATCTCCCCCACCGGCCGCTGCCGCCGACGATGTTAGCGGTGGCGGCCACGCCTTGCTGTCGAAGGGCGACGGGCAGGGATGGCGTGGCCCATCGGGCTTCCTTCGTGTGGGGGGATCGGCATCGGGGCGGCGCAGGTGGAGTTGAGGCGGCGGGGCGGCGGCGCTTGCTGGCACGCGGTAGGGAGGCGTGGAGGAGACAGTGATGGGCGCGCACGGTGGTGGGCCGGTGGTGGCGGACGACGGCGCTCGTGTGCGGTCCTGCCTCTCAGTACCACTCTCACGTGCTCGATTTGGGGCCGACCTGGATCCCGATCTGGGCTAGCACGGGTCGACCCGTTCCATCTATTAGCCGGAAGCCGGCCGGTGGTGAGGGGGCTGCTAGCCTGGGCAAATAATGGTAGTTTCCTAGGGTTCCAACTCACGCCAAGATGAAGATCTGCCAGTTGCGAGTTCCCGTTGATCTGGCTGGAGTGTCGTGTTCCAGAAGGCGCAGTCAACAAACTACATTGGGCGATTCATGCCTGGAGATTGCTGGATCGAGTGGGATTCGGTCGTGCGCACCCATGTTTTTATCTGGCCGTTTGGTTTCAAAGGGAGCGTTGTGAAGCTCTGCTGGCTTTGACTATCATGGAGTGTGCTTTGTCGTTCCGTGGTGAAGTCAGCCGGCGGGGAATGCCATTGAGGCCAGGATCTGATGACTAGTTTTGGTGGTTCGAGTCTTTGTGACGACGATGAATTGGCTTGGTGGGCTGTATCTTGGAGCAGCGGCATCGTAAGTGGGGGCGTCAACACAAGAGAAGTTCAAGGTCTTATATCTCAGGGTGAAAATCCAAGTTCTGGCCTTAATTGGTTGTGCCCGACAATGACCTTGTTGAAGGCGTTTTATTTGTGAGCTAAGATTTTCTCCATGGTGAAAACCTAAGATCTTTGATCGGGCGACGATGGCGCTTGTGCACTGTTTCCTTCTTGGAGGTGTCGCTTTTGAAGAAGCTGAACTTCTAGTGCTGTCTTTGTGGTGTTAGTACTGCTGCTTCAAGAAATAGATCACTGCAGCAGGACTTTTTTTTATTGTAATTTTTTTTGGTTGTGTGCATCCGTAATACCGCTAAGGCGTTGCGTTGTTGTAGAGGCTGGGTGTAATTGGTATCTTTGCAATATTAATATATTCCCTTTATCAATTTTTTTTGTTTTGCCATGTTAATAGATCAAAGTAACATCTTGATGATTGTAAAGCATGCATGTCCAAAACTCTCTTTCTCTACTCATGAACTCATTAAATCTTTATGGCTGCAATTCCGATGTCTAAAGCCGCATCTACTTGTGAATTTACAAAGAGAGTATATGTGCAAGAATCAAACTCCTACCACTTAATCTCCATCTCCACTACTGTTAAAAGAGAGAGAACGGCAGATCCAACAGATCCTAGCCATCGAACCAACAAATTCAGCGGCTCAGATTTATATTAAAACAGTGTTAGACGCCCCAATCCCAACACTAATCCCGCAAAGCAGTTTCCTAATCACCCCCACTACTAGAAAAAAAACTACCACCGACGCCATCATCTGGTATCGCTCGGGCGTTAACCTGCTTGTCGCCGCCGCAAGCACACACGACTGGCTCGCCGCATCCGCATTGTTCGCACGCCTACGTTGTAAGGGCATCTCCATCGGGGCGACCCATCCCGCGCCCGTGCGTCCGGATGGGTCCAGCCGGACAAAAACGCGGCCCAATGCGGGGACGCACCGCAAAAATGGACGGCCGCGACGTCCGGAACGACGCAAACCCGGCCCAAATCTGGGCTGGGTTTGCGTGCACTGGTGGAAAAACAGGCTTCCGGGAAGCCCCATAAGTCGCGAAGGTAAAGGAACCGCGACTAATGGGGTCTTTAGTCGCGGTTCGTGTGGCGAACCGCGACCAAAGGCCT
>NC_061508.1:153704775-153734674 GCF_022539505.1 Lolium rigidum
AAAGCCCCTTTTTCCACCAGTGGTGGACGCGGATGGCACGCGGCATCCTCGCATGTCCGCCTGGTCCGCGTGGCTGGCCCAGCTGTCGGTGCCCAGTCCTATTAAATGTGGACTGGGGGAGGGGGACTGTCCCTATCCAGTCCCCACTCTCCACTCCGGCCACACGCACGCGCGGGCTCGAGCTTCCGCGCCGTCATGGCCCCGAAGCGCGAGTTTCTCCCATCCGCGAATGACCACGAGGCCGGCAGCAGCCGGCCAGTCGCGCCGGCGGCGTTCTCCATGGGGCCGCCGGCTCCTCCCAGACTTGAACGGATCTACGTCACCGTTGCGGTGGCGCAGATGTTCTGGGACGCCAGCGTCCCAATGCCGTGGGGGGACGTGCACCTCCCCCACGGCTGGCACCTGAGCCCAGATCGGGTTCCGGTGCCGCCCATCCCGGCGTCCGGCCGCGCCCGCGTCACGGAGATCCGGAGGCGCCGCGCGCAGCTGCCGGCGGACCTCCAGGAGGACCCCGCGTACGGCGACGCAAGTCCCAACTGGGACTTGTGGTTCGAGGTGGAGCACGATGCGCGCCGGCACACGTGCTTCACGTCGGCGACGGCGCGGCCTCGCGCGCAGCCGCGCACACTTGCCAGGCGGGCTGGCCGCAGCCCCGCCGGCCTGTACATTGACGAGCTCCAGCCCCAGCCCCAGCAGCAGCCCCTGCCGCAGGCCCAGCAGCAGGAGGACGAGGATGACCCGGAGCTGCAGGCGGCGCTCGCGGCGTCCCGCGAGCAGTGCGATCTCGACGAGCTGGCCAAACGGCCGCACCTCGCCGAGACGTTGCGCGCCTCCGCGCTGGCGGAGAAGGCCAGGAAGGCCCAAGGGAACGCACAGGCGGAGGCGTGGGCCTTCCTCGAGATGGCGCGTCGGCAGGAGGAGGACACGCGCCAGGCGGTGCTCCGGGAGGAGGAGGAGCGCCGTGCCGCGCTCCTGGCGGAGGAGGAGCGTCGGGCCGCGCTCCGGGCGGAGGAGGAGGAGCAGCTCCGCCAGGAGTCTGCGCGGAGGGCACGGCTGCGCAGGCCGGCGAGCCCGCCGAACCCGCACTCCGCCTGGGAAAGGGCGCAGTGGTCGCCCTGGCCGGAGTCCTCGGCGCCTTCCGGCGTTTCGAGCCGGAACAGCGCTTCGCCGCCGGGGGGCGTCGTCGTCATCGACGCCGACGACGACGAGTATTACTGGGGGTAGTACTGTCGGCGGCCACCGCGTGCTCGCAAACCCTGGCTAGGGTTTGTTTTTTTATAGTTTAAAGCCCATATGGGGCTTTCTTTTGTGTAAAAATTGCCCAAAATAGGGCTAAGTTTAATTAACAACTAGTTTAAATTTTTTTTTGTTGTTTTCCTTTTTCATTTTCATTTTTGTTTTTTTATTACATATGCGCTGCGTCTGCGCGTTGGACGCAGCGTGCGACCCAAACGGACACACGGACGCGGGCCGTCGGCCACCCAAACGGCCAAAACGGCCGGTCTAGCGCGTCCGTTTAGGTCGCGAGGTTGGAGATGCCCTAATCTCCGCTCGACGTCGTCGCGATTTCCGCTTGCCCGATGACCGGCACGCCGACGACGTCGACGAGGTTGCTACCTCCGTCACGGCACCGTCCGCCGTCCGCGCCAATCGCCACGTCGTCCTTCTATACTCCCCTCGCGCTGGCATTCACCTGGACCTCGCCTTACAGCCGGCTGTCCACCCAGTAGCTGTGTTGGGATTCTAATCGAGGACGGCGACGAGGACCTCGAGTATGCGGCTGCCATGGAGTGAGTTGATCGTTGACCTCATCGTGTGTAAATAACCGCAAAGGTAAAGACAAACATGCACATCTGAAATCAATTTCATCAAAATCAAAATGAGATCTTGTATTGACTCGGAAATGGGATTCAGTGCACTGTTTTTCACTACTGTAGGTTATAAGCAGACAATATGGTGAAAATCTGCTGCATCTGCCACAAGGCCACAAGTATTCTTCGATCATGTTTTTCTAGAGTATTTTTTCCTGGAGGTTAGATCGAAAGTATTATAGAGTGGACTTTTTTAGTAGTGCCAGATTGTTATCCCGGAGATGAGAGCGAGATTGTTCTCTCAAAATCTGGTTTTCTCTGTACACTGCAAGTTAATGTTGCATCGTGTTTAGCTACTACTATCAGATAATGGTCACCCACCCTACATTGAAGTTTTTGTCAGATTCAAAGGCATACTGGTTTTACTACTAGAAGCTTAATTATGTTTGAAAGAATAATATAAAGGGAAAGCACATTGCCAGTTTTTAGTATGCTGAAGATTTACGAATTTTCTGGTTTCAGGGCACGTTCAGGTTTACTGTTCTTTCACGTTCAGGTTTCATTCTCTCCCGGGTCGCTCTCGCGCGAGCGGCTCCGGAGAGCCCCGAAACCCTAGCTAAAAAGTCCTCATTTTTCCCCCTCCCGGCCGCTGCCGCCGCCGGCGGTGGCGGCCGCGCCCGGCCGTCGAAGGCGGCGGGCAGGGTCCGCGCGCCCCGGAGGGTTCCCTGGCGCGGAGGGAGACGCCACTCGGGCGGCGCAGGTGGAGGAGCGGAGGGGCGGCGCCTGACCTCGGTCAGCCTCGCCAGCACACGGCGGAGAGCACGGAGGAGCTCCAGACCACGGCGGGGAAGGCAGCAGGAGTCGGAGCGGGGTGGCGCATCGGCGCGGCCTGGTGGCGGAGGAGGTTGCTCCCGGCTTGGAGGCGACGGCGCGGAGGATGCCGCCCTGGAAGGAGTTCCGGGCGCATCGGCCGGCTGCCTCCTCGTCGCGGGCGAGCAGAGGCCACCCTCGGGCACGCCGGTGCGGAGGCAGGAGATCTGGGCGGGCTCGATCTGGGCCCGACGCGGCCTGGTGGCGGAGGAGGAAGCTCCTGGCTTGGAGGCGACGGCGCGGAGGATGCCATCCAGGAAGGAGTTCCTGGCGCATTGGCCGGCCGCCTCCTCGTCGCGGGCGACCAGAGGCCACCTCGGTCACGCCGGCGTGGAGGTTGGAGACCTGGGCAGGCTCGATCTGCGCCTGCACGGGCCCGATCTGGGCCTTCAGGGTTGGGTCGTCCACGGCTGGAACCTGGAGCGGGTGCCACCGGTGCGGATGGCCTGGCCCTTGCCGGAGGAGGTTGGAGGCTGCTGTTCTTCGTCATGGTTGGAGGTGCAGTGGCCGCGTCTCTCTCAGTAGTGTGTGGAGACCACGGCTTTTTGCAACGTTGATGTCGAGGAGCTGCGGTGGTGGCGGTGTGTTTCTCCATGGACAGGATTGCCCCAAAGCTCGGAGGTGCGGAGTCGAGCGACATTACGGTCGAAAGACCTGCCTGACTTGTTGGGCCAGCGGCGACGGCGCCCGTGTGTGTCGTGTCCCTCCTTGGAGGCGTCGCTGGAGTGTGTCGGTGTCTCCCGCGCTTCTCCTGCTCTGGTTGCTGTCTCCGGGCGAAAGCCTAGGTCCTTCGGATCGGCGCGATGGCGGCGTCCTCGACTTCGTTCCTCTGTTGGGAGTTTCGCGTTTGGAGACATGGCGTGATGGTCTTGGTGTTTTCCTCCGGTGCTCCCCGCTGTCCGAGGCTGGCTGCAGGAGCGCTATGCACGCCATAGCTGGCAACTCCAAGACGTTGCCTTCTCGGGGCCGACCGAGTTCCGCCATGTTCTCTTTTCATGGTGCGTCGACTAGGAGAGCTCTTTTGGAGGTGTTGTTCTTTGGTGGTTTCTAGCGTCGGTCGAGACGCGGTTTTGTTGTTTAGCTTAGGATAGGTTCTTTCGTGTCTTTGTTGTTTTGTCGGTGGTGTGGAGTTCGTGCTATGGGTTGTAGCCTTCTTGTATTCTATCTTCTACCTTCTATAAAGATATGGTACGCTCTTGGCGTACTCGCGAAAAAAAAAGTTCCATATGTGAGACATGTTTCAATGCAAAAAATATATTCTTGGATGGATATTCATCTGAAAGATTTCAGAATTATTGCATGTTTACCATTAACTTTTTATATTTAATGGTTCTTTGGACTGAGAAAGGTAGAATGAATCGATGACATAGGTCATGTGATGTTTCTTATTTTATGCCAAGTGAAAGTTATTCTCTGCAGCTTAAACCATAATTGTGGATAGTGAAGAACCATAAAGAGCTCTACGATTCTGTGCTGGTCAATAAGTCAACATCATTTTTACGAACTTGAAATTGTTTGTATGTTTTAAAAAATAAAGCTGTCCCTCCTGGTTATGGTCAAAGCTAATTAGTTTGTCCTAGCTCCTTATGTTTTGTGGTATTTGTTATTTTCTAAAAAAAAACAGGTTAGTAGGAGAGAATATGAAGGAAGCTGGTGCATTATGTACGTCAGTTGCTAAGGAATTGTATCTGATATAAAGATAAAAACTGGATATAAAGATACAAACGTTTGTCTCAAGATGAGGCAACTTTCTGTTGCCACATACCATCCAGTTTCGCACAGTGAGTTTTGATCAATAGGTTGCTATTCTCAGAGGTACTCACCTTCTCTATTTTTGGTTAAATTTAGTACTGTCATCGAGATAATGGTCCCCATTATTGGAACTGAGATTATATATTTTAGTTGACGAACAGACTGAGAAAATTACTAAATTGATTGGTACACAAGACTCTTCTTTTCTGGATCTTATTTGATCTGATCTGGATTTACTGTTGCGTTTGTTCTCTGCTGTCACCAAGAAAATTACATATCAGCTATGGATTTACTTTTGGTGGTACTTCTTAATTTTACAGTGTGCCAAATTACCTAACTGATATACTGTAGTGATATGAACTTTGTTCATACTTACAAGTCACAAATGAGTGATGAGCTGTGTCGTATAATGATTTACCAGATGGTCTAACCCAGTTTTTTTGTTGTAATTTTATGTTACGAATCTTTGTGCAGACTAAGTATCTTGCCATGATTAGACAAAGGTTTCTTGATACGATGTTCTGATATTTCTACTGATGCCTCATGGGAACTGGAAGACAATTTTCATAGCAACGTAAGCATGCACCTCTCTACCTTAAAGGATAAAGTAAATTTTCCATGAAATGTAAGCATGAAAATCAAAATGAAGTCAGTTATTTAAAAACACCAAACAATATCAAAGCATGCTTAAGTTTTCCATAGATTGCACCTTTAACATCTCTTGTTCTAGCATTGTAGTTAGTATCTAAGTTTATGCTGTCTATTTGACTCCACTTTTATGTTTAATGTTTGTGATATGGTTTACAAAGAAACAATACGTTTGGTAGACTCGAATGGCAAATGTGGTTCTCCAGATTCGTGAGTTTAAATGTGCTACATATTGTAAATAAAACGTGCATTGCAGTGCAACTTTACTAGTAGTACTAAAGCACTAGTACTAGCTACCACCTCGCTAGAGATGTTGTTGTGGGTATACTTCATGGGTGTACCATCGACAGTGCCTAGATCCGGCAAGTCCGGGTGGCCCACAGATGGTGATGAGGCGTATGGCCCATCGGGCGGCCCAGTTGCTGTTGATCCTGACGGAAGATGTCCGGATCCGGGACGACGTACAGAGGAAGGCGGATCCTTGGCGTGCACGACAAGACATAGTATCGTAGTTAGGCAAACCTGTAATCCGGCTAGGACTCTCCATGTAAACCCTAGATCCGTGCGCCTTTATAAGCCGGATCTCGGGAGCCCTAGAGGCACAACCACAACTCATTATAACAACGCGAAAGCGCCCGGATAATTCCGGACAAGCAGCAGTAGGCCCTGTCATCGTGCAGGTGTTCCGAAGCTGGGTAAATCGCGTACCACCGTCCCGTGTGCACTCCGCCCTATGGCCCCTACTTCTTCTCCCCCTCGTGAGGATCCCACCTCCGAGGTACCGTCGATTAGGCAACGACAGTTGGGGCCCACCGTGGGGCCTGCGGCGTCTGGAGGCCGGAACCGGGAGGGTTCCGCCATGGGAAGCTACGACGACACCATCGCCGTGGGACGTGTCCTTTACGCCGGAAATCTGCCAATCGTCCCTCCGGATGAGTTCTGGATTCCGGCTAAAACCGACCCCGTCAAGCTCTCCATCGTCCCAGTTGGCGGCATACACATCTTCATCGGGGAAACCGTCGATTCCGACGGAAACCCACTGGTAAGTAGCGCTGACGCGACCGCCGCTGAGCAGGACGCAGTCGCGAAGATCCGATCTGAGACGCAGGAACTTCCCAGCGAAGATTCCGCCTTAGATCTGAAAAAATCAAAACCCACCCAATCCGCCCCTGAGCAGGAAATAAAGGTGGAAGACCAATGCAGATCCGCCTGGGTCTCCCAGGTGTTAGAGAAGCAAAGGTGTCACTTCGTGCACTTCTTGGCCCATACCGCCGGAACCGCCCCTCAAGAAGTCGGAGCTGGTCACGAGCAGGTCGCGGCCCCGGAAAACAACGCTGCTCCGGATCAGCAAGAGGCTGTCGGAGAAAGCGGAACTCCGGCTGAAGAGTCGATTTTGGGAAACCTAAGCCCAATGTCCGGAGACACCCAATCCATGGACACTTAAGAGTTCGATCGCAAGGTGAAGGAATATGGATACGGTGATCAGCCTGAAGTTGATTCCGCCCAGCCAAAGCAGGTACTTGCAACTGTAGCGGCGCTGGGAGAACACGGATCAGAAGAGGCAGGCACCCAATCCGACCCCCAGCCATCCCATCAGGGATCTCCAATGTCGCGGGAGCGACCCCGCAAGGATTCTTCCTCGGAGGACCTCCTGTCGCCTGAAGAGATGGTCGCACAAGCAGGCATGGATGCGGTTTATCGCTCGGATATTCTTAACAAACCCATCACTCCCGAAGACGTAGAAGCATTAGAAGCTAAGAGAGTGGAGCTGCTGGCCACAGCCAAGAAGTTTAAAGACACCGCAGCCGCCATGCTGGAGGAAAGGAAGCACGCCGCAGTTTTTGTGGAAGACTTCATCCAGCGCGAGCAGGAGGTGGACGAAGGACTGGCAAAGGTCAAGGAACTCCGAAAGCATTGGGAGGACAAGATCATTGAAGCTCATCATGAGGTCGAAAGGACCCGGCGTGAATTGATAGCTCCCCGCAGGATCACCTTCGCAACTCCAACGGAGCAGCAGCCGTTCGCAAGCCCAAAGGACAATATGACGAAGGCTGCAGAGATCTTGAAGAAAAAGAACGAGGAGATCGACATCGACTACGTTCGCACGCTCGTCGCTTCAGCAGTGAAGCAGCAGAGCAAGGCAGACACTTCGCGCAAGTTGGAGTCTAACCCAGAGCATTGCGTCTCCACTGCGCAGAAGGACGCCCACGACAATCGCCATCGAGATGACGAATCGCGAACCGGATCTTCGGAACGCAGAAGGAAAGCCAGAGAACACCCAAATCCGATCCCCGTACCATCAAAGACGCCACCGTCAGATCCAAGAAAGGGAAAGGATGCAATGTACTCTGGACGGGACAAGTACCGCAACCCCTCTCCTCCGCCTAATGGTTATCCGCGTCCCTCTCGCCGCCGTAGTCCAGCCGGAAACACCAGGCCCCAGGGGCATGGTGGAATTGTTATCCGCGACAACGTGCTGCCTTCAAGAAACAGGAACAGGGAGCGTACGCCGGAACCTCGCCGGAACCAGAACAACGATCGTGAGCCCGAGCCTAGGAGGAGTCGGGATGAGGAGCGCGATCCGGAGCCCCGCCGGAGCCGGAATGACCAGGGCAGCCAGCGCCACGGCGAAGGCAGCCACAGGAGCCGGAGCCAGCACCGGGAGGGCCGGGGAGAATCTGAAGGCGGAAGCAAAAGTTCGGATCGGCCCCCTCGCAGGTCTCCCTCACCACCACCTAGCGGTGGCGGCGGAGGTGGAGGCGGAGGCGGCGGCCGAAGATCTCGCTCTCGCTCACAGTCTCCCCGCCACGGCTCGCGCGACGCGCGGGAACGCCTCAACGAATACAGAACCGACTACATCGGTCCGAAGTGCTTTGGCAGGATGATTCGAGAGGAACCAAAGCCAAGGATGAACCTCAAGCTACCCGGAAACCTGAAGCATTATGATGGTACCGAAAGGCCGGATACCTGGATTGAGGATTACTATAATGCAGTAACCTTCGCCGGAGGAACCCCTAATATCGCTCGCCGCATGCTCCAGTTGTACCTTGTAGGTCCAGCCCGGATCTGGCTCAGCGACCTCGAGAAGAACTCCATCTTTTGCTGGTTTGACCTGAAAACCGCTTTCGAGAAACACTTCAGAGGCACCTACAAAAGACCTGCCACGGCAAGCGACTTACAAGCTTGTATCCAGAAGAAGGGAGAATCCTCAAGAAACTTCCTCACACGATGGTTGGCATGCAGGAACGAGTGCGAAAACGTCGACCACACCACTGCCATGTACGCCTTCATTGGTGGACTGCAGAGAGGAGGATTGCTGAGGCATAAGCTCACTTGTTTGGCTAACGCAAATAAACTGACTTTGGATGAAATGATCTCCATTGCCAGTGACCACACTGCCGCCGATGATGACGCAGGCGGCGATATCGCAGCTACAGCGACCCCCCTACATCAACAAAAGAAGAACCGTGATAACGGCAACAGCAGCAGCCATAAACGCAAAAACCCTGATGACCAGAAGAGTGGCGGATCCGACATGGTCGCCATGGCGTTCCAACGCGGAGGTTCAGGAGGCGGAAGAGGACGCGGCCGTGGAGGCGGAGCCGGCAGGGGTCAGCAGCATGGCACCGAGGTCACAGCTGGCGGATCCCGCGCCCCGCAAACCTACGAGGAGTATAGAGACATGCCCTGCCTGGCCCACCTGGATCCGGTTACAGGGAAGTCCACTCACACCAACCGCAACTGCAAATGGGTCAACGACCTAAAGAACGACCCGGAGGCAGGATACAAGCGAGCCCGGAAGCACCGCCCACGCGGCAAAGGAGGCAAGGGCAAGAACAAGGACAAAGAGGAAGACAGTTCCGAGGCAATGGATGAGGATGATAACTCGCCGGATCCCAAGGCAGGGTCCGCAGGTAAATCCAACCCATTCGAGAAAAAGAGCGTGGGGGCTTACCACACTTTCCTCGGAACCCCAACAGTCTGCGCTACAAAGTCAGCTACCCGGATCCTGAACGCCACAGCTTCCGGCCGTGCCGCGAGATGTCGGTGGTCGGAAGTTCCGTGCACATTTGACAGGGAGGATCATCCTGCCATTGTGCCAAAAGAATACTACGCCTTGGTTGTAAGTCCCCGCATAGACGGGTATGACTTCTCCAAGTGCCTCATGGATGGTGGGGCCAGCTTGAACATCATGTACCTGGAGACTTTGGAGCGGATGAACCTCACCAAGGAACAGCTTAAACACAACAACACTGAGTTTCACGGCGTGGTTCCGGGTAAGAAGGCGAACTCCCTCGGCAGCATCACACTTCCCGTGGCCTTCGGCGATGTTCACAATTTCCGCGAAGAGAAGATCACGTTTGAAGTTGTGCCCTTCAAAAGCTCCTACCACGTCATCTTCGGCAGGCCCACCTACCACAAGTTCCACGCAAGAGCGTGCTATATCTACAACAAGCTCAAGATTCCGGGTCCTAACGGTATGATCACCATATCCGGAGACTACAAAAAGGCTCATGAGTGCGAGCTGGGCGAAGCCGCCTTCGCAGAGTCCGTGATATCCGGAGAAGAGCCGAAAGGCTACAGAGCCGCGGTGGATCCGACCGAGATGCGGACCACCAAGAAGCAGATCTCCGAACAGAAAAACTCCTTCGTGGCCGCGATAGAGACCAAGAAAGTCAACTTCAAGGAAGATGACGCTACCAAGCAAGTCTCGATCGGAGCCAACATGGACCCCAAATAGGAAGACACGCTCGTCGAGTTTCTCCGCGCTAACATGGATATCTTCGCATGGCAACCTTCTGACATGTCCGGAGTACCAAGGGAACTCGCCGAGCACTACCTCAACATAAACCCGGGGGCTAAACCGGTGAAGCAAGCTATGCGACGCTTTGGAGATAAGAAGCACCGCGCCATAGGAATGGAATTAGCAAAGTTACTAGAGGCAGGTTTTGTAATAGAAGTAATCCACACTGATTGGATCGGAAATCCCGTCCTTGTACCCAAAAAGAATACTGAAATACTAAGAATGTGCATCGATTACTCGGGCTTGAACAAACATTGCCCGAAAGATCCGTTTCCCCTGCCGCGCATTGACCAAGTCATTGATTCGACGGCAGGGCGGAACTTCTGTGTTTTCTTGATGCGTATTCCGGGTATCACCAGATCCGGATGAAGGAGTCTGACCAAAAGGCGACCTCATTCATCACCCCATTTGGCACTTACTGCTATGTTACCATGCCCTTTGGCTTGAAAAACGCAGGTGCCACCTACCAACGTACGATGCAGCGGTGCTTGAAGGACCAGATCGGCCGGAACGTACACGCCTACGTCGACGACATCGCGGTCATGAATCGGAAAGGATCCGACTTGATCAGCGATCTCACAGAAACCTTTGAGAATCTCCGTCGGTACAAGATGATGTTGAATCCGCTGAAGTGCGTCTTTGGCGTACCAGCCGGAAAACTCATTGGCTTCATTGTCTCTAACAGGGGCATTGAAGTAAACCCGGAAAAAATCAAGGCAATTTTGTGCATAAAAAGGCCAACTTGTCTCAAAGATGTGCAATGGCTCACTGGCTGTGTCGCAGCAATCAGCAGGTTTGTTAGCCGTCTTGGCGAGAAGGCACTTCCCCTGTACAAGCTATTGAAGAAAACAGACAAGTTTGTCTGGGACGAGGCAGCGGATGCAGCTCTACAAGGGTTGAAGGACATACTTACCTCCCCACCTATCCTAGCAGCTCCAGGAGAGTCAGAGCCTATGCTCCTTTACCTGGCAGCCACCAACAGGTCATCAGCCTCGTCATCGTGGTGGAACGACAGGAAGAAGGTCACGAATATGGAGTCCAAAGGCCAGTTTACTATATCAGCGAGGTCCTTACGGAATCCAAACAGCGCTACCCTCACTTTCAGAAGTTAGCCTACGGAGTATTCCTGGGCAGCAGGAAGCTGAGACATTACTTCCAAGAACATCCAGTAACAGTCGTGAACAAGGCTCCGCTGTCAACGATTCTCAACAACGCTGAAGCAACAGGACGCACATCAAAATGGGGCATTGAGTTATCCGCCTTCGACATCAGCTACAAAGCCAGGACCGCGGTCAAATCCCAGGTCTTGGCAGATTTCGTCGCAGATTGGACAGAAGCTCCGGATGCAAATCTGGAGCCGGAACCGGAGACATGGGTTATGCACTTCGATGGATCCAAGCAGCATCAAGGCTCAGGAGCCGGAGTCACCCTGAAGTCCCCTACCGGAGAAGAACTGCAGATGACGTTTGCAGATCCACTTCGAAGCTACAAACAACATGGCGGAGTACGAGGCTCTACTACACGGACTGCGCATCGCTAAGGAAATAGGGATCAAGCACATCATCTGCTGCGGAGATTCCGACCTGGTGGCACAGCAAGTAGCCGGAACCTGGAACGCCAGAAATTCCGTCATGGCGGCTTACCGAGACGAAGTTGACGAGATCGCCAAATTCTTTCTAGGATACGAAGTCAAGTACGTCCGGAGAAACGACAACGCAGCGGCAGACATGCTATCCAAGCTCGGATCCGGCAGGAAACCAATTCCGCCTGGCATTTTCTTGGAGCACCTACGGATACCCTCGGTGAAGGGCGCTAACCCGGAAAACCCAGACGTGGCAGTATCTCCGGCTAGAGAAGTGATGGCTATCATTCCGGCTTGGACGCAACCTTTCCTGGACTACCTCATCGATCAGAAGTTGCCAGAGGACGAGGTCCTCGCGCGACAGATCATCAGACGAGCAAGATCCTACACAATTGTTGATGGACAGCTCTACAAACGAAGCGCAACAGGGGTATTTCTCAAATGCGTCTCTAATCAAGATGGCATTGAAATCCTTAGAGAGATCCATGCAGGGGATTGCGGGCATCATGCCGCTCCCGGCTCACTCGTTGCAAAAGCTTTTCGGCTAGGCTTTTACCGGCTCACAGCTAAAGAAGACGCCGACAAAATAGTCAAGACCTGCCGAGGTTGTCGGTACTACGCTACTCAACCAAACGCTCCAGCCCAAGAGCTGAAGACCATACCTATCACCCGGCCATTCGCGGTCCGGGGGCTCGATATGGTTGGTAAGTTAAAAGATCATCTCCTGGCGGTTTTGAATACCTCTTGGTCGCTGTTGACAAATTCAGCAAATGGATCGAGGCAAAGCCAGTGAGAAAAGCCGACGGTGCTACGGCACTAAAATTTGTTTGCAGCCTCGTGATGAGATTCGGCATCCCACACAGCATAATCACAGATAATGGCACAAACTTCGCTCAAGGAGAATTGAAGGATTATTGTGAGACAATGGGGATTCGATTGGACCTTGCATCTGTGGCTCACCCACAATCCAATGGTCAAGTTGAAAGGGCTAACGGTCTAATATTATCAGGAATCAAGCCACGCCTTGAAGAACCGCTGCGACGAGCAGCTGGAGCTTGGGCTGACGAATTGGACGCTGTCTTGTGGAGTTTGCGAACTACCCCTAACAGGTCAACAGGGTTTACCCCATTTTTCCTGGTATACGGATCCGAAGCCGTGATTCCCTCCGACATCATCCACGATTCACCGCGAGTTTCCGCCTACAATGAAGAAACAGCTGACGAGGCCAGACAGCTATCTGTGGACCTGATCGAGGAAGCTCGGAATTTAGCTGACCAGCGCTCCGCCATCTATCAGCGAAGCTCCGACGCTATCACGGTCGTCGAGTTCGGAATCGCTCTTTCATGACGAGGAGACCTGGTCCTCCGCCTTCGGCAGGTGAAAGACCATAAGCTGCAGTCCCCATGGGAAGGACCCTTCGTCGTTAGCAAAGTGCTTCATAACGGATCGTACTACCTTGTTGATTTCCGAGAGCTGAGGGACAGACCTGCTAATTGGCACCGGAAACGCAAGCGTGAGGATCCGGATGACATCTACGACGAGACAGATCGCCCCTGGAACATCGCACAGCTACGTCCTTTCCACACTTAGCGTATTCTTTCCGAGTTATAAACTGTAATAGTTATACATGATCAATGAAATAAAGCTTATGGTTCACTCTTCGAGTCTTTTACCTCCTTTACTTGTTCATTTTTAGATCATGTGTGTTTTCCGACTAAAACCGCAGAGCTGGATATTTCCGCCTAGGCGTGTATAAAAAGTTGTGATTTTCAAAAATCGTCCTTTAGGACGTAAGCTTAAGTTTTCTGATTAAATTGTTATCTGTTGCGAACTCGTGGATTCCTAGTAGCGATTTCCGGCACCTATGCTTGGGGGCTTGTTTCCGCGGTTATTGACGGACTACCATTGGGTTTCGTCGCCCCTGGCGAGCGTTTCCGGCTAAGGTCTTCCGGCTCGCGAAAGGTCAAGCGGGCAAGTCGGAAAACAACGAAATCAGCACTTGCTTTCCGACACAAAACGAAACATGCACATAATATGAAAGGATAGCAGGATAAGTGTTTCCGCCCCATGCATAGTCGTTTCGTCCCTAGCTACTTAAGAATTTAAGTTATTCATTACAAACCCACTCCGGGAAAAAAAGTGATGCATCAGTGTTCATTGTTTCACAGGTTCTCGGAGGATTGCTCTTCATCAGAAGCCGTGTAGGCGGAGCCGTCATCTGAGCTATCGCCTGAGCCGTCGCCGTCGGAGTCGGAGCCTTCCTTGTCATGGTCGGCACTTGACCCGGAGCCTTCCTCGTCGCCCTCCTCGGCAGCCTCTTCTCCCTCTTCTTCCGGGTCGGAAAAGCCTTCGGGAATATCATGCTTGTTGTACCAGAACGAGTGGTTAACTCGTCCAGCAAACAGACGATCAAATCCCATAGCCTCCGCGAGGAGATGTCTCATGGTGGTACCCTTGGGGGCTCCGCGTGCGACGTCTGCATATTTCATGGTGGGGAAGTGCGCTTTGCAGGTGGCTAACACGAGGGCAACAACTCCGCGAGACGAAGACTCCTGCCAATCCTTGATGAGCTCCGGCACGTTCTTCATGAGATTTGTCATGCGGTCAATAACCGTTGTCTTGGCTTTCTTCAGGTTAAGGGACTTGGCAATTCCGCGACATGCTTCGATGAGGTCCTCGATTGAGGTCCGCGCTTCATCATATGCCTCAGTCCTGTTGAGGGTTGACTCTTTGGTCCATTCGAAGCCAAGGCGTGCTGCAAAGTAAAAAAGGATGAGTTTCTTCCGCGGATAGAGACAATTTTGAGGAAGCCGGAGTTAAAACAATAACAAAAAGGGTACTTACGGAAGATCATCTTGTCAATGGCCTCCGCCTCCGCCTCCTGGCTCTTGTTTTTGGCCGCCAGGGTGGTCACCCTGTGATGGCTTTTCTTGAGTTTTTCAGCCAGCTCCGCCATTTCGCGGGAATGTTTCTCCGAGAGCTCCTTCTTCTCTTTGGTTTCCTTCTCGGAGGATTCTTTCAAGAAGTTCTTCAGAGTTTCATTCTCCGCCTCCAATACTTGGATCTTGGCGGACAAGGCGTCGATGGTGGGGCGTTTGTCAGTTTCTTCTGAAGACAGAAAATCCCACAAGTTATGGGTTATGATTGTTCATACAGTACAAATTTAAGCAGCTCGGATTTCTCACCTTTCAAACGGGTCTCCAGGCGGAGCACAGCTTGTCGATTATTCTCAGCAGCTTGGCGCAGCCCTTCTATTTCCGTCATCTGCTCCAGCACATGAACGCGCAGGTATTCGTGCAGTTTCCGCGTGCTCTGAGACGCAAAGAGGATTTAGCCGGAAATTCAAAATTCTGGGGGCTGGCGAGGAGTTCAAAGTTTTGGATCGAGAAAATTTTAAATTTCCGTCTAAGACAATTGTTGAGAGAAGCATCGGCTAATACATGTTACACGGAAAAATGTCTGAACCAATGCTTGGGGGCTAGTGTTACCTGGCGCACCTCCTTATGCTTAGAGAAGAAGATCTTGAGATCACTCTCGAGGTCGGAGAGCTCCTTCATTTACGTGATCCGCAGGCCCCCACACCTTCTCCATCATTTCGGAAACTTTCGCATGGCGTTGGGAAAGGGTAAGCTTTTGCAGAAACGGAGTAGGTTGAGGGTCAGCTTGGAGCGTGCTGGTAGCATGAATCAGCTGCACTTTCTGCTCATACTGCTCAGGTGTAGGTTCGGCGGAGGTGGCAGTTGGTTGCTCAGGCGGAGGCGTAGATGAAGATGCGCCCTTCCCGGAACCACCGTGGCCAATCGGATCTTTAGGAAGGTCGTTGATATTAATAGCGTCCTTGGGATCCGGCTTGGTGGCAGAGGAAGCCTTGGGCGGTACTTCGACTTCTGGTGTGACTGGCATGGAAGCCGGAGACGGCTTTGTCCTCTTCTTGGGGGCCTTAGGGGCTTTGGGGGGTTGGCTTCCGGAACTTCTGCCACGAAAATAAAGGAGCATTATGATTAAGTATATGCTGATGGCGGAATGATTTTCCTTCGGAAATTTGGCACTTACCCGGAAGGTCTGAAAAACTGGTGGATTTCTGGCTGGGCTCGGTTGCTCGTGTCGATGAGTTTGAGGCGCTTTTTCTCCGCCTCCGCTTTGCGAGTTGCCGCGGTGCTGAGCACGTCGCGGGCACGTTTGGCTGAAGGACTGGAGGGGGCAGCCCTTTTCCTCTTGGATGGGCGCGATGCTTCGGGGCTTCCGCCTCCGATGCGGCCTCCGGGTCAGTAGTGCCCGTGTGAGGAACCCGGAGGAGAGTTCCGAGATCGCCTTCCTCGAGGGCTTCGAGCTTTGTTGCAGAGCCAGTATTTAGTCAAGTTGCAGGCTACAAATAAAATGACAAGTTAAGACGCGATAACATACCGAGGTGCCGGAGCCGTTGGTGTGGATGTCCTTGTTGCACACGTGAACGTGGAGATCACGCTGGATCTTGATTAACAATCGGATCCGCTTGTCGATGGCGTCGGCGGAGAGGTTGTCCTTGGACGCACGCATAGGATCGTCGCGCCCCGTGTACTGGAACATCAGGCGGTCCCTGTGTTGAAGAGGTTGGATCCGCTTGGTAAACCAGGACATGGTAAGGTCCTTCCCCGTCAAACCTTCCTCTGTCAGCTTGCAGATCCGCCTAACCATTCGAGTTAGCCGAGGCGACTCGGAGAGATGAGGGCATTGCGTCCAGGCCGGATTCTCGCTGGCAGGGCTGTTCTTGAAAGGCGGCAGCACCTTCGTGCTAGGCGGGTCGGAGACGTCCTTCAGATAGAAGAAACCCCCTGACCAGTATCGCGCGGATTCGTGGCGATCGGTTGGAGGGTAGACGCGACCGGGGCGGAGCATAAAAGTGATCGATCCGCAGGTAGCCAACTCGGAAGCTTTGGGAATTTTCTCCTTTTTCACGGAGTAATAGTACTGGAATAGAGCGAGGTCAGGAGCTACCCGGAGATGACCCTCGCAGAGCGTCACATGGTTGCTGATCGCCAAGACATAATTCGGGGAAATGTTGTGGGGCTGGAGCCCATAGGTCTTCAAGATTTCTGAAAAGAAATCAGATGGTGGGAAGGAGAATCCGCGCTCCACTAGCGCCTTCGTCACCACCATCTCTCCGTCTTCGGGAGCTGGAGTGGGGGCGCCCGGAAGTGTCCGCCAGGATCCGGGTTTAATGAAGCCCTCCGCCTCGAGGTTGGAGAGCTCCGTGTCGGTGGTGGTGCAGGGCCACCATTTTCCCTTAGACTCGTTGCCTCGTTGATGAGCCTTGGATTTCTTGGCCGCCTCCTCCGCTTTCTTTTCCATTCGTTCTGCGCCCGCGATGTCTTCCGGGTTAGCAGAGGTGCCCTCGATATTCTTGCCGGAACCCTTTGTGGACTCCAGCTGAACTGGGACGAGTGGAGGAGGGGCGGAGGAGATAGGCGTCGCCATGATTGGCTCGGAGGATGGAGGCGGAGTCGCAGAAGACATCTGAAGAAAAGAAGAGCGGTGGCGGAAAACGTAATGTTAGCCGGATCCATGTCATCTTCCTAAGCGTCATCTCTATCAACTACGGCGAAAGACTGAAGCTCGAGAACTCACCGTAATGGATTCCGCGGTGGTCGGAGTCGCCGGCGGCGAGGATTTCGCGCGGTGGCTCGCCGAAGTTAAGAACTCGATGAACTGCACGGTGGTGAAATCACTCCGGCGAAACTCCGGCGAAACTCCGGCGAGTTTTCCAGCAGACTCCGGCACGGCGGAGGAAGAGCTCGTGGGCGGCGCTTCGCTGAGAGGTGAAAGAGGGGGTGAATGGGAAGGCTAGGGTTGACGGTGGATATTTATAGGCCACGGGGAAGAGATTCGTGCTCCGCATCCTGTGGTCGGAACGCAAGCGTCGCACCGTTGGATGCGTGACACGTGTCCAAACCCTAAGCGGTAAAAATGGCTAAGGATAAGTTACCGCTCAAATCGTGCGAAAATGGCGCCAGAATTGGCGGAACCGTTTGAGTCTCTTAAGATTCCGGGTAAACAGCGCGAAGATAAGAAGTTCTCATTCGAAGCAGGGGGAAACCCGGAAACGTGTTCAAATCGTCGATGGATGAAGTCCCGCAGAATGGGAGCATTTTCCGACTAAAAGTTGGGAAAGAAGAAAATGTGAAGTTGGAGTTCTACAAGTTTCTCCATGTTACCAACGTTGCCGGAAGACATGAGGCGCTAGCAAGGCGGAAACAGAAGGTGAAACTCGGAGGACTCTGGGGGCTACTGTTGTGGGTATACTTCATGGGTGTACCATCGATAGTGCCTAGATCCGGCAAGCCCGGGTGGCCCACAGATGGTGATGAGGCGTATGGCCCATCGGGCAGCCCAGTTGCTGTTGATCCTGACGGAAGATGTCCGGCCCAGGAGCAAGGAACCCGGATCCGGGACGACGTACAGAGGAAGGCGGATCCTTGGCGTGCACGACAAGACATAGTATCGTAGTTAGGCAAACCTGTAATCCGGCTAGGACTCTCCATGTAAACCCTAGATCCGTGCGCCTTTATAAGCCGGATCCTGGGAGCCCTAGAGGCACACCCACAACTCATTGTAACAACGCGAAAGCGCCCAGATAATTCCAGACAAGCAGCAGTAGGCCCTGTCATCGTGCAGGTGTTCCGAAGCTGGGTAAATCGCGTACCACCGTCCCGTGTGCACTCCGCCCTATGGCCCCTACTTCTCCCCCTCTTGAGGATCCCACCTCCGAGGTACCGTCGATTAGGCAACGACAGTTGGCGCCCACCGTGGGGCCTGCGGCGTCTGGAGGCCGGAACCGGGAGGGTTCCGCCATGGGAAGCTACGACGACACCATCGCCGTGGGACGTGTCCTTTACGCCGGAAATCTGCCAATCGTCCCTCCGGATGAGTTCTCGGATTCCGGCTAAAACCGACCCCGTCAAGCTCTCCATCGTCCCGGCTGGCGGCATACACATCTTCATCGGGGAAACCGTCGATTCCGACGGAAACCCACTGGTAAGTAGCGCTGACGCGACCGCCGCCGAGCAGGACGCAGTCGCGAAGATCCGATCTGAGACGCAGGAACTTCCTGGCGAAGATTCCGCCTTAGATCTGAAAAAATCAAAACCCACCCAATCCGCCCCTGAGCAGGAAATAAAGGTGGAAGACCAATGCAGATCCGCCTGGGTCTCCCAGGTGTTAGAGAAGCAAAGGTGTCACTTCGTGCACTTCTTAGCCCATACCGCCGGAACCGCCCCTCAAGAAGCCGGAGCTGGTCACGAGCAGGTCGCGGCCCCGGAAAACAACGCTGCTCCGGATCAGCAAGAGGCTGTCGGAGAAAGCGGAACTCCGGCTGAAGAGTCGATTTTGGGAAACCTAAGCCCAATGTCCGGAGACACCCAATCCATGGACACTGAAGAGTTCGATCGCAAGGTGAAGGAATATTTCGTTGAACAAATTCGTAGTCAAATTTATTTCTCGAAGTGCGTAATTGTCCATTAATCCGGTATAAAGAGAGTACATAAAACCCAAATCATATTGTCACTTGCTGGATTCTATCCCCTTTCAGACATTCTCCCCTGCTTCCCTTTCCGACATTCCCCACGCGCGCGGCTACATAACGCAAGAACAGGGCCCCTTTTAATTTCTTCCCTGCCTCACACCAGGTAGTCATCGTGGCGGGTTGGAGAAATATAAGTCGCTGTACTTCAGTTTGGACATTTAGGCGGCGATGAGGAACAACGAGTTGCAAGGTTTAAGCGGCCATGCCGTCGGCGAGGTGGAGGCGGAGGTGGACGGGGAGAAGTTGGTGCACGACTCCTCCGTTGATCACCGCGGCCGGCCGCCACTCCGAGCAGCCACCGGCTCATGGAAGGCGGCGATGTTCATTATCGGTAAGTTTACAGGGCCGGACCATCCTTTTCTGTCTCTGTTCGTTTGGAAACTGTCAATCAGTCAGTCAGTACTCTGATAATCGTTTGTTTGCATGACGATGGATTCAGCGAGCGAGTTCGCCGAGCGTCTCAGCTTCTTCGGCATTGCCACTACTCTGATGGTGTACCTCACGACCGTACTGCACAAGGACATGACGGTTGCGGCCCAGAACACACAGTCCTGGCTGAGCTTCACAACGCTCATGCCCCTCCTCGGCGGTTTCCTGGCCGATGCGTACGTTGGCCGCTTCGCCAGCGTGGTGCTCTCCACCGCCGTGTACATCACCGGGCTTGTCCTGCTGGCCACGGCTCAGCTCGCGCCGGGCCTGAGCACGACGGTAGCGCCGAAGATCCACGAGACCATCTTCTTCGTTGGCATGTACCTCGTGTCGATTGGCACCGGCGGCCACAAGCCTTCGCTGGAGAGCTTCGGGGCCGATCAGTTCGACGACGGCCACGCCGGCGAGCGGCTGCAGAAAATGTCGTTCTTTAATTGGTGGAACGCCGCTCTGTGCTCCGGAGTCCTTCTCGGCGTCACTGTGGTCGCTTACGTCCAGCAGCGGGTCGGGTGGGGCGCCGCCACGGTCCTCGTCGCGGGCGTCATGGCCGTCTCCCTCGCGCTCTTCATCACCGGCCGGCGCACGTATCGCTACAGGAAGCCGGGGGGCAGCCCTCTGACGCCCCTCCTGCGGGTCGGCGTGGCCGCCGCCAGGAAGCGGCAGCTGGAGCTGCCCGCAAACAAGGCCGACCTGTACGAGGTCGCGGGGGCAGCGCGGCTGCTCTCTCACACCCCCCGCCTTCAGTTTCTTGACAAGGCCGCGATCTTGGAACCCGGCGGCGAGCGCGGACCATGGTGGCTGGCAACGGTCACGGAGGTGGAGGAAACAAAGCTGCTGCTATCGACGCTTCCCGTCTGGTTGGCAGCGGTTCCCTTCGGAATTATGGCGGCCCAGGTAACGAGTTTCTTCGTCAAGCAAGCCGGCGCCATGGACCGCCGTCTCGGCGCACATCTCGTTCTCCCGCCGGCAACAGTATTCGCGGCCGGCGCCGTGGCCATGATCGCCACGGTTGCCGTTCACGATAAGCTGCTGGAGCCTTGCCTCCGGCGGGCAACAGGTGCTCAGCGAGGGATCTCCGTCCTCAGAAGAATCGGCGTTGGCATGGCGTTGGCTGCCGTGGCCATGGCCGTTGCCGCCATCGTCGAGCGGCACCGCCTCCATTCCGCCGTCACCATCTCAGTTCTCTGGCTGCTGCCGCAATTCGCCATCATGGGCATCGCCGACGCCTTCGCGCTTGTAGCGCTCCAAGAATTTTTCTACTGTCAGGTCCCTGAAACAATGCGAAGCCTAGGAATTGGGTTTTACCTCAGCGTCGCTGGCGTGGGTAGCCTGATGAGCAGCGTTATTATCGGGGCGGCGAGCCACATTACCTCAGGCGGTGGCCGGCATGAGGGGTGGTTCGGGAAGGATTTGTCAGACAGCAGGCTGGATCTGTTCTACTGGCTGCTCGCCACAATCGGTACCATGAATCTGGGATTCTACATTCTCGTCGCTAGGCGGTACCCGTACAAGCAGAATTACTGAAATCCGTCTATATGTTTGATATGATGTGATTCACCCGGAATGGTGATCTTCTAGTAGCTGGTAGTAAGGTCGGTATGCGCCCCTTGATGCCCTCGAGTAATTTAGTAATTCATCTCCTGGAGATTATTGGAAAACATTGCTGTACCATGTCTTGTTATATGATCATCATCAGTTCATCACTCTTGTTAAAAGGCTATTGCTTGACTTGATTTGTTATGTATGTTTTATAAGATAGTTTGGGCAAGATGTGCACATGCTAATAGATGTGCACCAAATAGTTATGGTTTGCTCCGGCCACGGGCCACCACTTTGTCTCCCGTAACTTAGAGCATCCCCACTCGTTGGCGCTTTCCACGCCCAAATCCGGACGAAACAACCGTTGGATTGGACGAAATTAAGTCCTGGGGAGTACCGTATTTCCAGTCGTCCACCTGGAGTTCGGCGGACATAGTTTAAATTCAAACAAAGCGCCATCCCGCGCTACAAGTACGGCCAGTTGATCGGCAAAAGGAGCAAAAGGATCAGCCACAGATCGGCGATCGGAGGGAAATTACACGGAGACAGGCTCGTCGGCAGTCCCGGCCGGCACGGCGGTGTCCGACGGACCAGTTTCCTCACACGCCGTGGCCGAAGCGGCTGCGGCAGCCGACGAGGAAGCAGCGGCAGTGGACGTCGAAGCAGCCGCAGTCGACGAGGTAGATGGTGAGGAAGCCGAGGTAGGAGCCGGCGGAGACGACGAAGGACTGGCCGGAGTGGCTCGGAGGATGTCGCTGCGGTGGCCCTGGTACCAATTCCTCGTCTCCTCGTCCATCAGTTCCATGTCGCCGCCGCCCATCAGGAACGCCAAGTCTGTGTTCCTCTTCTTCGCCGCCGCCGTCGTCTTCAGCAGGGCGATCCGGACGCCTTGGTTGGCGAGCATCTCCCGCCACCTGCCGTCGAACTTGTCGTTTCTCCCGTCGGCGTGCGACCTCAAGTCGGTCCAGCACTTGTCGATCGATGCCTGCATCCTGTCGGCGGGATTGTCCGTCCGTTTGAGCTCTTTGAGCTTCTTCTGGCCGAGTTCAGGGCGCCCTTCCGCCGCGCAAGCCGCCGGAGCGTCGGGGTTGTACTGCTCGGTCTTGCTCTTCGAGAGGTTCGTGCGAGTTTCCTTCCACTTCTCGCAGTTCTCGAGGCGGGCGTAGACGTTGAGGAACTTGAACTGCAGGCCGGTGTCGTCCGTGTACATGTCCAAAGCTCGGCGCAGCTGGGTAAAAAAGAGCATGGCGATACGGGTCAGTTAACGACGATGTACCTCGGTGATGCAGGGTCGACGGAGCATACCTTTTGCTCCAAGTCGTGGCCGCTGATCGGCCGTTTGTCGACCTCCTCCTGTATGTCGTGCCATTTGCTGCACGCCGTCTGCATGATCCCCCAATGGGTGACCATTGCCTTGTCTCCCCAGTACACGTTCATGTTCGTCTTGTTGAAGTAGGGATCGACGAGTTTGCGTTGCTCGTACGCCTGCCTCATTCGAAGCCAGTATGTGTCGAACGACTGATTGGCCCCGATTATGTCGTTCGTGGACACGGTCATCCAAGCTTCGGCGAGGCACTCCTCTTCCTTCGGCGTCCATTTGATACGCGGTTCGGCAGGCGGCGAGTCCTTCTTCCTCTTCTTCTTCCCCTTCGACAGGTTGGCGGCGGCTTGAGTTGGCTCTTCTTCTTCCTCGTCTTCTTCTTCGACGGCTTGGCTTCCGTCGGCAACATCCTCCCGATGCTCGTTGCGCGCCGCCACAGCTGCCGTTGTCATCGTCTCCTCTTGCGTGAAGAACCCCGGGCACGCAGCGGCGGCGGCCATGAAGAACCCCGGGCTCGCAGCGGCGGCCATGGAGCCGGAGGTGATCATCTCGTGGATCTCCTCTTCGTTCGGCGCCGCCGTCGCACCGAACGGGAGCGGCCCTCGTCGCAGGGCCGGCGAGGTACCCTCGAACAGGCCGCCGCCGACGTCAAGCTCGGGCGGCGACGGCGTGGACCTGGACGGTTGGACGTAGGCGCCCTCTTGGAACACGGCAGTCGGCGACGGCGAGTACAGCGAAGGGGAGAAGGACGACGGGGAACTGGTTGTACCTTGCGTCGGCCATTGGCCGGGGAACATGCCGCCGCCGCCGCCGCTCATGGCCATGCTGATCATCCTCGCTTGTTCGTCCTGGGCTGCCGCCGTCGCCCTCTTCGCGGCGGCTCTTTTCACCCTCTCCGCCCTGCCGCTTGTTTCCACGTCGCGCCGTCTCTCGTCCGCCGCCCACTCGGCGTTCGACATGCCCGGCGGCTTCGTCTTCTTCGCCCGCGGCTTCCTCGCCGGCGCCTTCGGCGGCATTGTGGTGGACGAGGAGGAGAGTGGTGGTGGACGAGAAGACGCCGCCGGGAACTGGAACTGGAAGACGAGGAGAATGGCCAAATTCGGCGGGAGAGAATGGGGATATGCAAGCAAATTGGAGGGAATGGGGATATGCAAGCAAATTGGAGGGAAAATCGACAGGATTTGGTTTTCCTGTCGCCGACTACGCGGGTCCACACGACGTTTCGCGCCAAAATCTTTCGTCCGGAGTCCCCGAACGCGCCCCGGGGGGCTGGGGATGGCGTGGGCTCGCCGGATGGATGAAGGGCCAAATCCGGACGAAAACGAGGAACCGGGGGCGCGACTGGGCCGATTTATGCCGTCTGGATGTAAAAAAGGCTCGCCGGGGGCCTGTTCGGGGGGACGAGTGGAGATGCTCTTATGCCACACGTTGTACAAGATACCTGTGCAGCAAAACTTCCTGTCCATGTCTACTGGACTACTGGCTGGCCGGCAACAGGGATGGTTCGGGAAGGATTTGGGAGAAAGCAGGCTGGATCTGTTCTACTGGCTGATCGCCTCCATTGGCACCATCAACCTGGGATTCTAGCTTCTCGTCGCTAGGCGGTACCGGTACAAGCAGACTCACTGAAATCAAAATCGTTAGTTCTCCTATGATTCTGCTTGTATGTGTTGGATATGATGTGATTCACCCCGAATAATGACCTTCTAGTACCTGGTCGGTATGCGGCTCTTGATGCCCTTTTTTTTTCGCGAAAACGCAAAAGCCTTGCGTTTCGATGCATTGATAGATAAAGAAGAGTTTATGTACAAGTCCGAGGACGGACACAACACACCGTACAACTCAACCCAAGAAAAAGAAACTAATCTAGGGGAGCAGCTGGCGCACACCCCGGGCTCCCGGGCTCCCGCGTCCGCCCATTCCCGCGCCTCAGCCACGATGTCGTTGAATAAGGATGTCACCGAAGGCCGCGTGTTGTCGAAGACTGCCGCGTTCCGGTGCTTCCAAATCCACCATGCCGTAAGCATGATCACCGACGAAGTGCCCTTGCGCAGTTGGCGAGGGGTGGACCGCACCACCAGCGACCACCACTCCGCGAAGTCACCCTCAGCCATGGGAGGGTCTGCAGTGGATCGAATCCACGACAGAACCTCTTGATGCCCTTGAGTAATTTAGTAATTCGTCTTGTTATATGATCATCAGTTCATCACTGTTGTTAAAATGCTATTGCTTGACTTGATTTGATACAAATATATCTACCGGTACCGGATTGCGATCTTGACGTATCGCCGGTGACTTCTCGGAGGAGGAGGTTAAAGGTGCTATTTTTGGTTCCGCTAGTGACAAAGCACCGGAGCCCGATGGCTTCACCGGTGCTTTCTACAAGGCTTGTTGGGGCATTGTCAAGCCAGAGATCATGCATGTCTTGCATAGCTTTCACACCCTTCGGGCCGCGCATCTCCATTGGATCAACTCCACGAATATTGCTCTAATCCCATAGAAAGACGGTGCCGAAGACATATCGGACTATCGACCTATAAGCCTTATCCATGCCATTGCCAAGTATATTGCAAAGATGATGGCCGCTAGGCTTGCGCCTCATATGGACTCGCTTGTGTCCAATGCCCAAAGCGCATTCATCAAAAAACGGAGCATCCATGATAACTACATGTATGTGAGGAACCTTGCTCGCAAATTTCATCGCTCCAAAACACCTTGCCTCCTCTTCAAGCTTGACATCAAAAAGGCTTTCGACTCGGTGAGATGGGACTACCTCATGGATCTTCTCCAACATTATGGCTTCCCGAGAAAATTCCGGGATTGGATTTGGGCACTCCTCTCCACCTCTACTTCGAGAATCCTCCTCAATGGCGTGCCTTGTGACCCCATTAAGCACGGCCGCGGCCTCCGGCAAGGCGATCCGTTGTCCCCTCTCCTCTTTGTGTTGGAAATTGATCCGATCAACCATATCCTTGCAAAAGCTACCAACCAAGGAAGGTTGCACCCCCTTCTTGGAAGAGCTACGGTTGCGCGCACCTCCTTGTATGCCAACGATGCGGCGATTTTTGTGGCCCAAATAAAAGAGGATATCGCTTGCCTCGCTTCAATTCTTGCTACCTTTGGTGAAGTGACCGGTTTAGAGGCCAACCCCCAAAAAAGCCTCGTAGCCCCGATCCAATGCGACGGTCTCGACCTTGAGGACATCCTTCAACCTTTCCCGGCTACGAGAACGTCCTTCCCTATGAGATACTTGGGCTTACCTTTCTCGGTTTATAGGCTGAAACGTGGAGACCTTCAATACTTACAAGATAAAATCGCCGGAAAGTTTGCCGCCGGAAATTGGAAGAATGTGAACATGGCCGGTAGAAGAGTGTTGGTACGCTCCGTCCTTACTTCCCAAACAATCCATCACATCATCTCCATCGACCTTCCAAAGGGGGTCACCAATAGCATCATGGATCTTCTCCGGGCTTTTCTTTGGGCGGGCAAAGACAAAGTGACGGGGGGCAAGTGCAAAGTTAATTGGGACAAAGTTTACCGTCCTACCAAGCTTGGTGGCCTTGGTATCTTGCACCTTGAGAAGTTTGCCGCCGCTCTAAGGCTAAGATGGTTATGGCTTGAGTGGACCGATGATTCGAAATCTTGGATCGGTCTTGGTAATCCATGCAATAAGGAGGACCGGACACTTTTTGCGGCCGCCACTTTTGTCAATATAGGAAACGGTGAAAAAGCGAAGTGTCACGATTCTTCTCTAAATAAGCAAATAGCATCCACCATCACATCTCACTCACATGTTTCTATGTTGGAGATGGGCGGAAGTCAGCGCGACAAAAGGATCTGGAAACAGACTAAGCACCCGAGATCCCCATTCCATAGCGAGGTATATAATTTTGGAACCGAAGTATCTAAATAATATAAGCCATGTAGAAGCTAACCTGAAGCAATTAAATCTCTGGTGTCAAATGCGGTGCTTTGATTCAACGGTGATGTGCACAACACCTTCGTCAGGGACCAATCATAAGAGAAAAAAGGAGCTATATTGCACATAGAAATTGCAAGTTCATTGCCATCCTATAGACTATGTCAACTGATCAGAGGAAAAAGGAGCTATATTGCACATAGAAATTGCAAGTTCATTGTCATCCTATAGACTATGTCAACTGTAAAATAGCCCAGTAACTTCAGATTGGTTGGTTTTTGCCACTTGGGATTGGCTAGACCGCCACAGTCCAAACTGAATAGACGCCGGGATGAACAAATATTTCCTTATGGCCGCCGGTTGTACAGTAAAAAATATGCTACTAAATCAATATAAATTGGCAGCAATAAATAGTATGAACAACGGGAAAAGAGCAACGTATGTTGGGGAATGTAATAAGAAAAGAAAAAAGGACTTAGCAAACCTGAAAAAACCTGGATTTCTGTTGTACGCAGCTGTACCTACTTACATTCGTCTTGCTTTACCTGTGGCTCATAAGAGCAAAAACCAACCAAACTTCAGAGAAAATAAATTCAAAGTTAGAGCACCAAGAATATGATATGATGGTCAGAGCTAGTCTCCTGCTTGAAATTGTTACAAATGATTAGTGGTGCAAAAAGAAATGTGATGGTGAATGCATTCCTTTCCACAATTTTTTACCCCCAGCTTGGTTCGAACAAATAACTCAAATGTAGCCACATAATGTATTTACCTTCCTAAGGCACGAAAACATTTAAGATTTAAGTTATTTTTAAACAAACAGTAAACCAACACACAAAATTTTAAGGACTTATACACTTATGCTTATTCTAATCTAGGCTGTAGCAGAATGACAGATTAACCCATTCGATATACCTACAATATTCAGCTATAAATGACTGAACAAAGTAACTTCGATGAGGAAAAAAAGTAATCTGGAAGTAGAGCACAATATTAAGAAAATTACCATTATCATGAAGGAAAGGAAGACAACACATGTATTATCCATCTTTTCTAATACTAAATTCCATTGTACATTTCCTTTTAAGATGGTCATGTTGAGAAATACAGACAAAATATTAATGTACTCTCATGCTAGATTCTAGCTAGAACATCTACCGCTGATCTAGTATAAGTTGAAAAAGAAAAATCACATAAATTCCAGTCATACAAACTCACTAACCATAAGATATAGTTGTACTTGGTCTTGGATGAATACACTAATGCAGTGTTTGGTTGCAATGAATTGGGCTCTGAATTGAATTGGCAATGGAAAACCAAATCAACCAATTCAATGGAATACCACAAAGACTGTTTGGATGCGCGTGGTATTCAGCTACAGAATTCAGGTTTCAATGGAATACCAAATCCTGTTTGGATGTCACATGTGTAGAAATGAGAGCATTTTTTACCTTGAACAATATAACCTCTGTAATATGAATGAAAATAGCATAAATAGCAGAAAGTGCACAATTATTCTTACAAATAGTAGAAAGTGGATACATTACGTCTCACAAATAGCACAAAGTGGATACAGTATGTCTCACAAATAGCACAAAGTGGATACATTATCTGTCAAACAATCCATAAACATGAAAGTAAATAATATGGTAGCAATCATCAAGGCAAGGTCATGAGCCATGCCTTCCTCAGTTCCATGGGTAGTGCCATGAGTGATTCGAAGGTGCGCTCATTGGCGGTGACCTTCCCATAAGCTATCAACAGCTCATTACCCACCAAATCTGGTATTTTCTTCAGTTCAACCAGGATTTTAGATGAAGGAGTAACCTTCGGTGCTGCTGGTGGTGGTGGTGGTGGTAGTGGGGCGGTTGAGTTCAAAGCATCCTCAAACGTCATTCTCGGCTCTCCCACCATGCTCATGATAGCATCAGCAGTGCGTTGCTTCTTCTTCTTAGGCATCTCAGGAGTTTCTTCATCATCCTCCACCACCTGGGGAACAGATGAGGATCCAACTTGAGCACACTCACCTCCTGTCCTTGCACCTGCATCAGCTAGGTAGTACTTCCCTATATGCATCAAATAAGTAAGTTAGTTATGAATTAAACATGAAGAAAAGAAAGCCAAGAGCAAAGAGAGGTACCCTCTGGTACAACAAATGCATATTGGCGGTCAATTCTCATGGCATCTTTCAACACTTTTGAGTCCGATGCCGAGCCCTCCCAACCAGGTAGAACATAGAGAAACTTCATGTTCCAATCAACCACACCCAACATATTAGTGGTGATGTCTTGTTTTCTATTCCTATATCTCCCTTTGTCAGCCACCCTAACAAACACATCAATATGACACCCGTCTTGAGCACCAAGTGCATTGGGAAACCGCTTCCGTTTGTAATCATCGGGAGAGGTGGCAGTAGGCTCGGGAAGCTTGATGAACTCCCCAGTTAGAGATAAGATGGCAGTTAACACATTACCGAAGTGCCTACTGGTTGTCTCTAAAGACCGCTCATAGCCAATCATCCGCATTTTAGTTCCATGCCCAACTACTTGTAAGAACATAGCAACATTTTCTTCTACCGTGACATAGGTTGTATCTTTGAGACCACCTTTCTCACGCAACATAGCACAAAGATTATGGAAATTTCTTTTGGTTAATCGCAACTCATCATAGCATCTTGTCTCCGTCCCATTGTATGTTCTTGCCAATACATACTTTCTATATGCAAACTTCTTCTCAAAGTCATCGAAGGCACCTAGGTCCCTCGGTGACCTCTGAGTACTAGCATATGCTAATGCAACCATAGACACCTCAAAATACAATTTTGTGAGCATTATCCTTTTCCTTTTTCTTCGTTTGTTCTCTTCACAAATGTAATGAACCAATTCTTGGTGAGACATGATGATTCTACAATGCACAAACAAAGTTCGAAATTTAAATATGCATAGCCCAAATTCATATTAACATGGAAGCATTAACATTATGAACAACAAGTATGCATAGCCCAAGTTCATATCTCATATTTTGCATAGCCCAAGTTCATATCTCAGAGCACAAAACATGAATTTCGAACCTTGGTCGCAACACAAATTGATCTCAGCACTTGTTCACCTCAAATCTGCAAAAATCGGAAAAAAAATTGTGGTCAGTACACATGAATTTTAGGCTGTCCGTCGGTACAGGAGCTCGTCCGCCGGCCGTCCGCCGCTCGTCCGCCGGCCATCGCTCGCCGGCCGTCCGCCGCTCGTCCGGCTGTCCGCCGCTCGTCCGCCGGCGGTCGCTCGTCTACCACCTGCGGCCCGACGGGATGAACCTAGGGTTCGGGTCGTGCGGGGAGGAGGAGGGCGGAGGTGGGCGGCGGTACCTGCAGGCGACGACGGACTTTCGCGAGCTCGCGCTCGGTTCGGGAGAGGAGAGCGAGCGACGGCTCGATTCCGAGCGAATACGGAGGTCCAGACCTCCGAATTGGGCTACGGGTTAAGTTGCCCCGCGCGGGCCTCTCCTTAGAATTGGGCAACAATTCCATAATCCAATACATAGCACATCCAAACAGCAGAATTGGGCCCTCAATTCTAGAATTTCCAATTCAGAGCCCAATTCATTGCAACCAAACACAGCATAAATGTAATTGACTGACATATGACCTGGCCTCTCAATCTGCTTTGATTT
>NC_061508.1:153734774-153775571 GCF_022539505.1 Lolium rigidum
TGCTTGCTTATTGCACTCATCATATTACTTTGTGTTGACAATTATCCATGAGATATACATGTTGAAAGTTGAAAGCAATTGCTGAAACTTAAATCTTCCTTTGTGTTGTTTCAAAAACTTCTATTAAGAATCTATTGCTTTATGAGTTAACTCTTATGCAAGACTTTTTGATGCTTGTCTTGAAAGTACTATTCATGAAAAGTCTTTGCTATATGATTCAGTTGTTTAGTCATTATCTATTTGTTAGTAAACTATAGACCATTGCTTCGAGTCACTTCATTCATCTCATATGCTTTACAATAGTATTGATCAAGATTATGTTGGTAGCATGTCACTTCAGAAATTATCCTTTTTATCATTTACCTACTCGAGGGCGAGTAGGAACTAAGCTTGGGGATGCTTGATACGTCTCCAACATATCTATAATTTCTTATGTTCCATGCTAGTTTTATGACAATACTCACATGTTTTATATACACTTTATATCATTTTTATGCATTTTCCGGGACTAACCTATTAACAAGATGCCGAAGCGCTAGTTCCTGTTTTCTGCTGTTTTTGGTTTCAGAAATCCTACACAGGAAATGTTCTCGGAATTGGACGAAACAAAAGCCCACGGACCTATTTTCCACGGAGTCTTCCAGAACATCGAACAAGAGTCGGAGACGGCCAGCAGGGGGGCCACCCCATAGGGCGGCGCGGCCCCACCTCCAGGCGCGCCCAGGTGTGGGGAGCCCACCCCCTGGCTCCCCCGACGCTGCCTCTTCACCTATATATTCCTTCGTATCGGAAAACCCTAGTACCGAGAGCCAAAATACGAAAAAAGTTCCAGAGACGCCGCCGCCGTCAACCCCATCTCGGGGGTTCTGAAGATCACCTCCGGCACCCTGCCGGAGAGGGGAATCATCACCGGAGGGCTCTACATCACCATGCCCGCCTCCGGACTGATGCCTGAGTTGTTCATCCTTGGACTATGGGTCCTAAGCAGTAGCTAGATGGTTGTCTTCTCCTATTGTGCCATCATGTTTAGATCGTGTGAGCTTCCTATCATGATCAAGATCATCTATTTGTAATGCTACATGTTGTGTTTGTTGGGATCCGATGAATATGGAAAACTATGTCAAGTTGATTATTGATCTATCATATATGTGTTGTTTATGATCTTGCATGCTCTCCGTTGCTAGTAGAGGCTCTGGCCAAGTTGATACTTGTAACTCCAAAAGGGGGTATTTATGCTAGATAGTGGGTTCATGCCTCCATTGAATCTGGGACAGTGACAGAAATTTCTAAGGTTGTGGATGTGCTATTGCCACTAGGGATAAAACATCAATGCTTTGTCTAAGGATATTTGTATTGTTTACATTATGCACAGTACTTAATGCAATTGTTTGTTGTTTGCAACTTAATACTGGAAGGGGTGCGGATGCTAACCCGGAGGTGGACTTTTTAGGCATAGATGCATGCTGGATGGCGGTCTATGTTCTTTGTCGTAATGCCCTAAGTAAATCTCATAGTAGTATCATGATATGTATGTGCATTGTTATGCCCTCTCTATTTTTCAATTGCCCAACTGTAATTTGTTTACCCAACATGTTATTTATCTTATTGGAGAGACACCACTAGTGAACTGTGGACCCCGGTCCATTCTTTTACATCTGAAATACAACCTACTGCAATCATTGTTCTCTTTGTTCTCTACAAGCAAACATCATTCTCCACACCATACGTTTAATCCTTTGTTTTCAGCAAGCCGGTGAGATTGACAACCTCACTGTTAAGTTGGGGCAAAGTATTTTGATTGTGTTGTGCAGGTTCCACGTTGGCGCCGGAATCCCTGGTGTTGCGCCGCACTACACTCCTTCACCAACAAACTTCACGTGGCCTTCATCTCCTACTGGTTCGATAACCTTGGTTTCTTACTGAGGGAAAACTCGCTGCTATACGCATCATACCTTCCTCTTGGGGTTCCCAACGGACGTGTGCTTTACCGTCACAAGGAGCTACTTTCTGGCGCCGTTGCAAGACCCGTCACGCGCAAGCAACCGCCCGCCGAGAAGAAGTCACATGTGAGACCGAGGTGGAGACGTCGCCGACATCCTCGAGGCGTGGCCGCCCTTCTACGAGCCAGCGTCGACTCAAGGTATGAATCCATGCGTTGTCGCGCCCCTTCTGCCGATGAAGTGGGGTGCCTTAGATTTATTGTTCTTCTCTTACAATTATTTCGAGCCGAACATGTGTGTTCTTTCTCTTAATATATTGTTTGAAAAGCTAACCAAGTTACTTAAATTCACTTTGTTCTTAATCTTGCGTGCTAATTTTGTTATTTTTGCTGACGGTGGTGCGCGTAAGGAGATTTATTTTTGGGTGTGTTGAGCTGTTAGGCCTAAGTCGAAATCCTCAGCTAAACGAGACCTCAGCTTAACACATAAAAAAGATGTTCAACCTCGCCCACAATGTCCTCTTCTTTCCTCTTCCTTTATTGGAACTTGTTTTATAGACAAGGAAAGTGGCACGTGTAATGTGAGTAAAACCCTCTTAGCCAAAATCAGCTACGAGCAAGATTTTCTGTATTGTAGATGCCCCAATTGACTCTCATCCCCAATGTAGTCTTTTTTATGTCAGTATAGACTTCTTTACTGGATGTATACTATTGTACATGGCATGCATTTGCCTAATGAGCAGCATTGTATTGCTATTCTAGCCAACCTGATCGATCTGTAAAGCTTCATGCACGAGATGCCATGTTTAATTTACTCCCTAGCTCTGATCCATATTTCTTGGTGTAAAATGAATGTGAATCGGAGGGAGTACTTTTCTTAGATAGTACTATACCAGTTCAAAAAAAGTACTACTACATCACAAATGCATCAAAAGAATACTACATCAAACTACTCCTAGTGGGAGTAACTTCACTAGTAACTAAGTGTCCAACTCAGCAAATTTTCTTATGTGGTAGTGAGTTAATGAGGAGAGAGGAGGATGGAGTAACATAGCTAGTTACTTTAACATCACACTTGTCAAGCTACAATGAGTCTATAAGCTAATTAATGAAGACATATATGATACTACTTTGATGTTACTAACCACTATGAAGGTAGTAACATAGAGTAGTGACATGTGCATGTTACTACTCTATGTTACTTCCCACTAAGACTAGTCACAAGACCACCACGGTTATACTAGTAGAGTTTAATGCTGAACTTCCAAAGGGAATAAGATTACAAATATGAACTTTAAACATGACCAGGAGCATGAGGGCCACATTAACCCACGATCCTGAAAAACTGTTGGTCTATCCCGAGAAACGAGGAGGTTTAAGGAAATGAGGAGTCCAGCGAGTGCGGAAGGTGCTTTAATCGTGCGAGCATGCAGGGGCAAATGAGGAAACTAGCGATTACTTTCTCTCCTGCCAGTCTTATACCTTAATAAATGGGCAAACTGAGCATGTTGTAGCTAATCCTTTTATTAATTAAGCAGCTATATTAGTCAATAAGATTGCCTTATGTTTTTCCTCAGTTTTCCCCAAGCCCTTATTTGTAACCCGCAGAAGGAGCTCAGACGGGAGGATTCCCATTTTAGTTGACCGTTCCGTGCTGACGTGTGGGGCTGCGTCGTGTGGGGTCGCGTCGCGTGGGGCTAGTAGAAAGGGACTGCGTGGAACAGGACGAGACCGCGTTTGGTTGTACGTGAGCAGGAGCTGGGTTCTGTCTCTCTCGGCGCAAATTGGCATTTTTAAGAGCACGTTTTCCCCCTCTTTCTCTTTGTGTTTTTTCACCAAATTAGTATCAAATCTAGAGAAGCTTGCATTTCTGTCTTTCTTCAATTATTTGTGCCTTTTGGCCCTCGTTGTTTGCCCAATATGGAAGCAAATCTAGTACTCCCTCTGGTCCATATGTATGTACTTAAATCTAGAAGCAAATCTCCAGGGTAATGTACGACAAATTCACAATCATAGTAAATCGAGAAAACAAAGTAGGGCCAACAAAATATAGTAGAATAGGGATAGATAATAGGGATCCCTCCCTATATAATAAGCTGCATACACAAAGCCAACATGTTCGAGGTTCTTCACAACACCATCATACTAACAACATAACAACAAGGGATCCCTAGCTAACAACAAAATAGAAGCTGCTTTACAGCAGCAGGACACGTCCAGGACTCCGCCTACCCCATCTGCCTTTGCCTCCACTTGTTGGTCCCCTTGGGAGCCTTGGGCTTGAGCGGAGGCATGCGCCCGTTGATGGCGCGTGAGACACACGTCTGTTGGGAACCCCAAGAGGAAGGTGTGATGCGTACAGCAGCAAGTTTTCCCTCAGTAAGAAACCAAGGTTATCGAACCAGTAGGAGATGAAGGCAACGTGAAGGTTGTTGGTGAAGGAGTGTAGTGCGGCGCAACATTAGGGATTCCGGCGCCAACGTGGAACCTGCACAACACAATCAAAATACTTTGCCCCAACTTAACATTGAGGTTGTCAATCTCACCGGCTTGCTGTAAACAAAGGATTAAACGTATGGTGTGGAAAATGATGTTTGTTTGCGAAGAACAACAAAGAACGAGTTTGCGATAGATTGTATTTCAGATGTAAAAGAATGGACCGGGGTCCACGAGTTCACTAGTGGTGTCTCTCCAATAAGAAATATCATGTTGGGTGAACAAATTACAGTTGGGAAATTGACAAATAGAGAGGGCATAACAATGCACATACATATCATGATGACTACTATGAGATTTAATTAGGGCATTACGACAAAGTACATAGACCGCTATCCGAGCATGCATCTATGCCTAAAAAGTCCACCTTCGGGTTAGCATCCGCATCCCTTCCGGTATTAAGTTGCAAACAACGAGACAATTGCATTAAGTATGGTGCGTAATGTAATCAACACAAATATCCTTAGACAAAGCATTGATGTTTTATCCCTAGTGGCAACAACACATCCACAACCTTAGAACTTTCTATCACTGTCCCGGATTCAATGGAGGCATGAACCCACTATCGAGCATAAATACTCCCTCTTGGAGTTACAAGTATCAACTTGGCCGAGCCTCTACTAGCAACGGAGAGCATGCAAGAACATAAACAACACATATATGATAGATCAATAATCAACTTGACATTGTATTCCATATTCATCGGATCCCAACAAACACAACATGTAGCATTACAAATAGATGATCTTGATCATGATAGGCAGCTCACAAGATCTAACATGATAGCACAATGAGGAGAAGACAACCATCTAGCTACTGCTATGGACCCATAGTCCAATGATGAACTACTCACACATCAGTCCGGAGGCGATCATGGTGATGTAGAGTCCTCCGGGTGATGATTCCCCTCTCCGGCAGGGTGCCGGAGGCGATTTACTGGATCCCCCGAGATGGGATTGGCGGCGGCGGCGTCTTTGGAACTTTTTCCGTATCGTGGCTCTCAGTAATAGGGTTTTTGCGACGGAGAGTTTAAGTAGGCGGAAGGGCAGATTCGGGAGGCTCACGAGGGGCCCACACCATAGGGCGGCGCGGGCCCCTCCTTGGCCGCGCCGCCATGTGGTGTCGCCACCTCGTGGCCCCACTTCGTATCTCCTTCGGTCTTCTGGAAGCTCCGTGGAAAAATAAGAGCCTGGGCGTTCGTTTCGTCCAATTCCGAGAATATTTCCTGTGTAGGATTTACTGAAACCAAAAACAGCACAAAACGAGAACCGGCGCTTCGGCATCTCATTAATAGGTTAGTGCCGGAAAATGCATATAAATGATGTAAAGTGTGTATAAAACATGTGAGTATTGTCATAAAACTAGCATGGAACATAAGAAATTATAGATACGTTTGAGACGTATCAAGCATCCCCAAGCTTAGTTCCTACTCGCCCTCGAGTAGGTAAACGATAACAAGGATAATTTCTGAAGTGACATGCTATCATAATCTTGATCAATACTATTGTAAAGCCTATGAGATGAATGAAGTGATTCGAAGCAATGGTAAAGACAATGACTAAACAACTGAATCATATAGCAAAGACTTTTAATGAATAGTACTTTCAAGACAAGCATCAATAAGACTTGCATAGGAGTTAACTCATAAATCAATAGATTCTTAGTAGAAAGTTTTGAAGCAACACAAAGGAAGATATAAGTTTCAGCAGTTGCTTTCAACTTCAACATGTATATCTCATGGATGTATATCTCATGGATGTTTGTCAACACAAAGTAATATGATGAATGCAAATAAGCAAGTATGTAGGAATCAATGCACACAGTTGACACAAGTGTTTGCTTCTAAGATAGAAGGAAATAGGTAAACTGACTCAACATAAAGTAAAAGAAAGGGCCCTTCGCAGAGGGAAGCATGGATTACTATTTTTGTGCTAGAGCTTTTATTTTGAAAACATAGAAACAATTTTTTCAACGGTAGTAATAATTCATATGTGTAATGCTGTTGCTTACCAAAACCCACCGGCGAGCAGCGACGGGCAACACGGAGAGCCGGGAGGCTCCCAGGACTGCTGGTGGGCCCTGGTCCCTCGGGCAACGGCCCGCAATGCTACGGCACACGTCCTGGCTAATGCAAGGGCGTGCCACCTGACCTATACCTGGTCAGGAAGGTGATGGATTGCTTCAATTAGTTTCCTGCATGGCAGACACGTAAACATTAAATACGAGCCCCGATCGGCTCTCAGGTTACCCTGTGAATCGGCTCAAAGAGCCGATCGACCCATGGTTCACGTTGGATTTGCGTTAACATGGGGATCCTGCTTTATCAATACCAAGTTAAATCAATCTACGATAGTCTAGGGTTTTCACCGCATAACCGGAACATCCTACGCGTAGTTGAGCCTGGCAGATACGTAAGATAATAGAAAACTAATCCTAAAGAGGCCTAAAAACCAACGTAACGTCGATTCCCGGAACAATCCCTCTAGGATCAGCAAACCAAACCTTACGCACTAGTGGATCGTTCAACCCGTTTGCAAGGCCTAACCATGCAGATATCAAACTAATCCTTGAAGAACAAGGAACGACTATAACAGATCAGATCTCCTAAATAAAGACTAAGCAAGATGCTGCCCTTACACCCAAGATAGGTGCAAAGGCAGCTAGATATTGAGGGGCAGCATAGCTAAGCAAGCATATCAGAAAAGTATCGACATCAGCCCCAAAACATCTACGATAACGGTATTGCTCGCCATCAACAAGGCTTCAGTACGAGCAACACCAATACAACGAATAAGCCGATCTCGCCTAGATCGCAAGATGCGATCTAGGCAGCATGACGCTTACCGGAAGAAACCCTCGAAACAAGGGGTGGCGATGCGCCTGGATTGGTTTGTTGTGAACGTGATCGTCCTCCTTTCTCAATAACCCTAAGTACATATTTATAGTCCGTAGACTTTCTATCTTTGGAATAAACCTAGCTGTGTACGACTAAACTCTATCTCTTAATTCTGAAGTAAAACGTAATCTACCATAATATAGAGATACACGGGCAATCTAGCCCAAACTCCCGCACGAGGCCGATTCAGAGACACTTGATGTGCATGTCCTCCAAGCCCATCTCAATCACGGCCCATCTCCTGCTCTGGCTAAATTCTGGTGATAACACATGCCCCCCTGGTTTTGGCAATAATAATTCCAAAACCACTCTGTTTTTCCTTCGTCGGGTCACGCGTTGCAGAGCAGAACCGCTTCAGTATCTTTCCATCATAATGCCCTGTCTTCTCAACTTCTCCGTACTGCACGATTGACAGTTTTGGCACCGCTTCCTCGAAAACTGCCCAAGCATTGAATCATCTCCCACTATATCCCCTTTATTTAATCTCACCCGAGCAGTTCACCTCTTCATCCTCTTGTTCCGTATTAGCCATCGGCAAAAAACCCTCCTCTGCAACCATGGATTCCTCCTCCTCTGCCTCTTCGGGTCTCTCCTTCTAGTCCTCCTCCTCCAGCGAGCCGGCGCCGGAGTACGACCCGATAAGGGCGTACGAGGCCCGCGCCCCAGAGTGGTGGGACGAGAGGGATTGAGACTTCACCGTCGAATCAGAGGATGAGGAATCCTTGACCGACGGGGAGGATAACCTCCAGTTCCTCGTGGACGGGGAGTGGGAGGAGGAGAGCGACGACGACGCCTTCTCCTGGGACGCGGGCCTCTCCTCCGACGAGGAGTATGAAGCGGAGGACCACACCTCCTCCGACGAGTACCCGCCGGTGAAGCGCTTCCGCGCCGGGTCGGAGGACGACGATGACGACGACGACGACGAAGAATACGCCCCTGCCGGTGGCTTCAGCAGCAGCGACGAAGACGTCGCCGGCAGCAGCGCCGACAGCAGCGAGGATGGCGACGACGAGGGCAGCGACGGCCCCTAGATTAGGGGCTACTAGAATAGGACTAGTAGTAGTAGTGCATTAGGCTGCAAATCCTCCTTTTGTGAGCAATCGGCTCTTCTTGTAAAAATCCTCCTTTAATCAATGAAAAATGCTTTGGTTTGATTTTCCCCGATTGTCGAAGTAGATCAATGCTCAAAGAGCCGATGGCAACGCATCGGCCTTTTTACCAAAAACGCCAGCAAGGCCAGCCTCAGTTACCTATTCAAACAGGTCCAAGCAACCATTCCCCAAATTCAAACGGTAAACTGATACCTGCTCGTAACAGTTTGTTCCTCTAGAGTCGATGGCTACGCATCGGCTTTTTAGTTCTAAAGTCGATGTCAGTGCATCGGCTGTGCTTTGCATATTTAAAAAAAATTTTACTGGCCGATTTCATGCATCGGCCCCTATATTTCACTATCCATCATCCCACATACTCGAGAAATATTTCTTGAGATGTCGACCATTGACAGCCACTGGGAACTTCGCACCACTCAGCTCCTCGAGCATGTATGCGTTACCCTTTAAAACTTGGTCGACTCTGTACGGCCCGTGCCAATTTGGAGACCATTTACCATACACTTTATCCTTAGTCCCTAATGGCAATACAGCTTCCCATACCAGATCACCAACGCGGAACTCCTTTGGTCTCACCTTCTTATTATATGCACGAGCTACCTTGGCTTTGTTCTCTTTAATTTTCTCAAGCGACCAAAGTCTAAGTTCCGTCAGATCCTCAATGCTATCACTCATCAGGGCTGCATATTCTTCAGTTGTTAAATCATTCTGAAATGTAACACGTCTTGACCCAGCCGTGATTTCCCAGGGCAACACGACTTCTTGTCCATAGACCAGATGGTATGGCGAGGTTTTTATCGCTCCATGACATGACATGCGATAAGCCCACAAAGCCTCTGACAAAACCTCGTGCCAATGTCTAGGGTGCTCGTCGACTTTCCTCTTAATCAGCTTGATAAGGCTCTGGTTGGACGCTTCAGCTTGCCCATTCGCTTGAGCATAGTATGGAGATGATCGGATCAACTTGATTCCCATGCCCTCGCAGAACTCTCTAAACTCGCGAGAAATAAAAACCGAACCTCCATCGGTCGTGATAGTCTGGGGAATCCCGAATCTGTGAATGACATGCTCTTTCACAAAATTGATAACATCGGCCGATGCTACTGACTTCATAGGGACGGCCTCCACCCATTTAGTAAAATAATCTGTGATGGCAAAAATCCACACATGGCCTTTGCTCGATGGAGGATTGATTTTGCCGATCATATCCATGCCCCAACCTCGAAATGGCCACGGCTTGATAAAGGGGTTCATTGCTGATGCGGGTACCATCTGAATTTTCCCAAACTTCTGACATGCTTGACACCCTTTATAGTAATTAAAGCAATCCTCAAGCATGGTGGGCCAATAAAACCCCGATCGCCTGATCAACCATTTTATCTTATGAGCCGATTGATGAGTTCCACAGGCGCCTTCGTGTACCTCGTGTAAGAGCCGATTTGACTCGGCTGGTCCCGGACATCTGAGAAGTAACCCTTCCAAAGTCCTGTAGAACATGTCATCTCCAATAAGGACATACTTCTTGGCCTTGTACCTTATCCATTTAGGTGCTCCCGAGCCGAATCTTTCAAGTAATTGAAGATATCGGCTCTCCAGTCATCCGGTTCCATGAAGCCGTACTCGGACATCGGCTCCACCTGCTACGTCTTTGTAGCCTAACGCCATCTGTGCGAGATCGTTCGCCTCGGTATTCTGCGACCTCGGGATCCAGTTGAAGTTTATGTACCTAAATTGTGCCATCAGCTCACGGCATTGCATCCATAATGGGAAGAGCGACTCGCTCTCACACTTGTATTCCTCCGTGAGCTGGGAAATCACCAATTTTGAGTCTCCAAAAAGTTCCACTGCTTCTGCCCCGGCTTCAATAAGCAAATCCATTCCCTTGCGTATTGCTTCATACTCAGCGACATTGTTGGTGCAAGGGGTAGACAGCCTGATGGAGAAGGAATATATTGCCCCCCGAGGCGAAACGAGTAGAACGCCGATTCCGCAACCATCATCACAAGCCGATCCATCGAAAAACATGGCCCATGCACGCACAGACAATGCTGCTATATCAGTGTTGATTCGTTCAGCAATAAGATCGGCTAACGCCTGTCCCTTGACTGCTTTCACAGGTTGATACCGGAGATCAAATTCCGATAAAGAAAACATCCACTTACCGAGTCGGCCTTTCAACATAGGAGCCGACAGCATGTGTTTGATGACATCTGATTTGCATATGATGACAATTTCTGCTGACAGAAAGATGTGACGAAGCTTGGTGCAGGTAAAAAATAGGCAGAGGCACAATTTCTCGATCTCAGGGTACCTCGTCTCTGCATCCAACATCCTTCTGTTGAGGTAGAAAGCGACTCTCTCCAGACCATCATAGACTTGCACCACCAGTGAGGCGATGGAAGTGTCGCCACTGCGACGAGTAAATATAGAATGGTCCGTCCTGCCGGGGCGGAACCAACACAGGTGGCTTCGTTAGATACTCTTTAATCTCATCAAACGCTCGCTGTTGCTCTGCCCCCCAGCGAAACTCCTCATCAGCTTTAATTTTTACCAATCCCATGAACGGCTCGATTCGTCCCGACGGAGTTAGAGATGAACCTTCCGACGAAGTTGATTTTGCCGATGAGACACCTGTAGTTCCTTCTTCGTGGTAGGCGGCTTCATTGTTCGTACTGCCTCCTGACTTTTCAGGCCGATCTCAATTCCGCGTTCATGAACCAAGAAGCCCAAGAATTGACCGTCCGTCACACCAAAGGCACACTTCTTTGGATTCATTCTTAGCCCGAATTTTCTAGTTCGGTCTAGGATGCGTCGCAAATCCTCCAGGTGTCCTTCGACTGAGACAGACTTGACCACCACGTCATCAATGTAAATCTCCACCAACTTGCCGATCAGATCATGAAAGATGTAATTCATGGCTCGTTGGTACGTTGCGCCGGCATTTTTCAGTCCAAATGTCATGACTACATATTCAAACAAGCCCACCGAACCCGGTACTCGAATGCGGTCTTGTGTATATCTTCCGGAGCCATAAAAATTTGGTTGTAACCAGCATTGCCATCCATGAAACTTAAAACCTTATGACCAGCAGCTGCATTGATCAATGTCTCTCGCTACCGGCATCGGATACTCATCCTTTGGAGTGGCTCTATTGAGATCCCGAAAATCTATGGCGACGCGCCATCGGCCGTCCTTTTTCTCTGCAGGTACGATACTAGAAATCCATTTAGCATACCTGCATGGCCTGATGAACCCGGTGCTCAACATTTTCTCGATCTCTTTCTTGACTTCTTCTAAAATTTCGGCCTTCATCTGTCGTGCTCGCTGCTGGAACGGCCGAAATCCTTTCTTACGAGGGAGCCGATGCTCAATGATGCTCCTGTCTAACCCGGGCATCTCTGTGTAATCCCAGGCAAAGCAATATGGGTATTCTTTCAACAAAGCTATCATCAGGCCCCTCAGATGCAGATCTAACATTTTGCTGATAAATGTTGGTCGTGGCTTATCCCCAGGACCAATGTCAATCTCTTCTAGCTCATCAGCCGATGTAAATCCATACCCTAGCTTTCCGTCGCCTGCTAGATCGATGCTGAACGCAGGCAAAACGTATGATGAGGATAATTTGGGCCGATTGCTGGAATCGGCCCCCATTTCGATTGCATTGCTCAATGAAGGTTTACAACTTATTTGTGCTCCACTACGGGAGGGAGTCTCCCTACTACGACGACGTGACATGCTTGAGGTGAGATCATTGCTTTTTATTTTTTGGGGCCGATCGCAGGGATCAGCCTTGCCACGTACGTCTAGTGACTCTGCTGTTGCTACTCTGTCAGGCCGGTGGATAAGACCAGCCTCACCCCGTTTTTTGTAGCTTCGATACGCTCACAGCCGTCCAAACTGACTCCAGAGAGCGGCCCTTGGTCTTCCGCGTCCCAAATATTCATGCCAGCTATTGAGATCTCGATCGAGTCATCTGCATGGACGACCTCCACTTAATCTCCATCCCACTGTATCAGGCATTGGTGCATTGTGGATGGAATGCAGCAGTTGGCGTGAATCCTATCTCTCCCTAGTAGGACAGCGTAGGTGCTTTTGCTGTCGACGATGGAGAATGATGTAGGGATGGTTTTTCGGCCCACGGTTAGATCCACGTTCAGAACACCTTGCGTTTCTGATGCTTGGCCGTTGAAGTCACTTAGTGTGACGTTGGTTTTGATCAGATCTGCGTTAGAGCGTCCCAAACGCCGTAGCATGGAGTATGGCATTATGTTGACTGCCGCTCCCGTGTCAACCAGCGTCTTGCCGACAGGCTGCCCATTGATATAACCTTTTAGGTACAGGGCCTTCAAATGTTTGTAGCTCTTCTCTCGTGGCTTTTCAAAGATAACTGGCCGTGGGCCGCAGTCAAACTGTGCTACCGGCACTTCTTCGGTTCTTGGAGCACAAAACTCCGAGGGAAGTATGAACACCATATTTGTGCCAGCCGATGCACTCGCATCGGCTTTTGTCTGTTTGGGGCGCCATTCTTTCTTCTGTGGACGAGTCTCCGCGTCCAAAGTTCGCTGAATTTTCACGGCCAGATCGGGCCGCGCTTTCCTCAACGTGTGCAGGTATTGCGCCTCGGCTTGCTCCAAGCTACGTAGCCGCTGAACCCTAGGCTTTTGGGAGTGACTGAGTCCATCAGGGCACCACCTTGGCCGGTGGTATCTATCCTCTTCTTCATCTTCTGACTCCTCAAAATCTTCCTCTTGAGATGACTCAGCTCGTCTGTTCTGGGGTGGGAGAAGCCCTAGACGCTTGAAAACTGAAACCTCACATGCGTCCTTCTTCTGCTGTCTACACTCCGGGCAGTTGTCGATCGTAGGCAATCGACTCATTCCTGAATCCCAGCAATGCTTAAAGAAAGGACAGTCCCAGTGTCTATCCATGTCTTCCTGCTCCCTAGACTTCCCCTTAGCGCGGTGCTCATATCCTTCGTCGTCTCTATCATACCGACGATATCTTCCATTGTCTACGTCAGACCGACGATGTCTTTCGTCATCTCTGTCGTACCGCCGACGTCGGTCGTACTGACGCTCATACTTGTTAAGGAGATGCGCGGAGAGCGGACGTTGATACCGCACGTTTCTCACCTGTTCCTCGGTGAGGTATCGTCTGTCATCATATCGGGGCCGGTCGCGTGGGCCGGCCTCCTCCTTTTCCTTGCCACGGGAGTGGCCACTTTCTTCTTTATCCTTGCCATGGTGGTATACAGGCCCTGCCATGTTAACATCGAACGAGAAATCTAGCCGACGCCTCGCGGAGTGATTGAGTTCCACCATGTTGACGCCAGGGAACGGGTGTGTGTCCACTTTCATGGCAAACAGCCCAAAGATCAAACGGCCTTGTTCTATCACCGTTTGGATCTGCCAACGCAACTCTTTGCAGTCATTGGTGATATGGGTGAACGAGTGATGCCACTTGCAGTATGGTCTCCCGTTCATCTCTTGCGCCGTAGGGATTTTATGGCCTTCGGGTAACTTCAGCTGTTTTTCCTTAAGCAATAAATCGAAAATCTGCTCAGCTTTGCTTACATCGAAGTCAAACCCTCTTGCAGGCCCTTGTTGTTTCACCCATTTGCAGGACACGGGAGCTGCCCCCCGAGTCCATTCAGCCACGGCCACTTCCTGGTCTTCTGTAGAATCCTCAACTTTTTCTGTCTCGACCAGGCCTACTGGACGCTTGAACTTGTCTTGGTACAATTCTGGGTGGCGCTGCTCATACAATGTTAATTTCTGGACCATGTGCGCCAGTGAACCGTACTCTACTTGGAAAGCCAGATCCTTGATCGGCGTTGCGAGGCCCAATGCTGCCGGATCGGTCGCTTCTTTCTCGGTTAAACGAACCGAATAACATCGGTTCCTGACGGTCTCGAAACATTGAATGTATTCCGACACCGTTTCTCCCCGCTTACGCCGCACTCGCGTTAGATCGGCAATGCCAGCCTCGGTAGCTTCGAGTGATATTGAACATGAAACTGCTCTTCCAGTTGCTTCCACGTCCGGACTGAGTTTGGTGGCAACGAGGTGTACCACCCAAAGGCTGATCCCGTGAGAGATTGTGCAAAAAACCTTACATGTAACGGGTCTGATGCTGAAATTATGCCCAACTGTGCCAAATATCGGCTCACGTGCTCAATTGAGCTAGACCCTTCTGATCCATTGAATTTTGAGAATTCAGGGAGCCGATACTTGGGTGGCAGCGGGATCAAATCATACTCGTCGGGGTACGGCTTGGAATAGCCGATTGTTTTCCTCTTTGGCAGGATGCCGAACCCGGTCTCTCAAGATTGTACTGATTTGTTCCATGGTATGGGCTGCGGGGACCGAGCTTTCATGACTCGTTCCGGTGGCATATTTAGCTAGCCATGCCTGTTTATCGGCGTACGCTCCGAAATCCCTCTCGCTGCAATCCGGTTCGTGCGCGCCAAGTTATTGCGGTCCGGCACGTATGTGCACATGTATCCATGTGTGATTTCTTTAGGCGGCTCATACAGGAATTGGCAATCGCCAGGATCGCCTCCAACCTTGTAGACGACGTACACCGGTGAACCCTGAAGCTCTGGAGCTGCAAGCGCGAATGGCAGCGGCGGTCTGGTCTGGAAAGGTATTTCTCCCTGGTGAGTCCCTAGGGCAGGCCCTGACGGAGAGTACTGATGCTTCATGATTTCCTGGACCGCGCGGACCGCAATGCGCTCGAAAGCGTTCACCAGGCTCTCAGAATGACGGTGTAGAGAATGAGCCACCATGTAATTAACTTCCGGCGCGAGCTCTGGTGCGTTCCTCTGAAGGGGTAGACAGGTCTACTTCATCAAGAACGCCTTCGGGTGAGAACCCTTTCCACCTAATGCCATGTGAACAGGTCTTCGTGAAAGAGCCGATGAGATCGGATTCCAAGACGGCTTTAATCTCATCATATTTCTTCTTATGCTCCTCGAGCGGATCTTCGTACGTGGCTCGGGTTCGTCTCGCCATCTCAGCTGCGAGATGTTGATGTAGTTGGCGTAGAGCGTCCCACCTGGTCGTGTCAAAATGTGTTGCCTACCAAAACCCACCGGCGAGCGGCCGACGGGCAGCACGGAGAGCCGGGAGGCTCCCGGGACTCGCCGGTGGGCCCCTGGTCCCTCGGGCAATGGCCCGCAATGCTCCGGCACACGTCCCGGCTAATGCAGGGCGTGCCACCTGACCTATACCTGGTCGGAAGGTGATGGATTGCTTCAATTAGTTTCTGCATGGCGGACACGTAAACATTAAATACGAGCCCCGATCGGCTCTCGGGTTACCACTGTGAATCGGCTCAAAGAGCCGATCGACCCATGGTTCACATTGGATTTGCGTTAACATGGGGATCCTGCTTTATCAATACCAAGTTAAATCAATCTACGATAGTCTAGGGTTTTCACCGCATAACCGGAACATCCTACGCGTAGTTGAGCCTGGCAGATACGTAAGATAATAGAAAACTAATCCTAAAGAGGCCTAAAAACCAACGTAACGTCGATTCCCGGAACAATCCCTCTAGGATCAGCAAACCAAACCTTACGCACTACTGGATCGTTCAACCCGTTTGCAAGGCCTAACCATGCAGATATCAAACTAATCCTTGAAGAACAAGGAACGACTATAACAGATCAGATCTCCTAAATAAAGACTAAGCAAGATGCTGCCCTAACACCCAAGATAGGTGCAAAGGCAGCTAGATATTGAGGGGCAGCATAGCTAAGCAAGCATATCAGAAAAGTATCGACATCAGCCCCAAAACATCTACGATAACGGTATTGCTCGCCATCAACAAGGCTTCAGTACGAGCAACACCAATACAACGAATAAACTGATACTGCCTAGATCGCAAGATGCGATCTAGGCACCATGACGCTTACCCGGAAGAAACCCTCGAAACAAGGGGTGGCGATGTGCCTGGATTGGTTTGTTGTGAACGTGATCGTCCTCCTTTCTCAATAACCCTAGGTACATATTTATAGTCCGTAGACTTTCTATCTTTGGAATAAACCTAGCTGTGTACGACTAAACTCTATCTCTTAATTCTAAAGTAAAACGTAATCTACCATAATGTACAGATACACGGGCAATCTAGCCCAAACTCCCGCACGAGGCCGATTCAGAGACACTTTATGTGCATGTCCTCCAAGCCCATCTCAATCACGGCCCATCTCCTGCTCTGGCTAAATTCTGGTGATAACAAATGCATAAGACATCCTATAAGTTGCAAGCCTCATGCATAGAATACCAATAGTGCTCGCACCTTGTCCTAATTAGCTTGGATTTCCATGGATTATCATTGCATAACATATGTTTCAACCAAGTGTCAGAAAGGGGTACCTCTATGCCGCATGTACAAAGGTCCAAGGAGATAGATCGTATTTGATGTCTCGTTTTTGATAGATCTCAACTTGAGGACATCCGTACCGGGACAACATAGAAAACAGATAATGGACTCCTCTTTAATGCATAAGCATTCAACAACAGATAATATTCTCAAAAGAGATTGAGGATTAATGTCCAAACTGAAACTTCCACCATGATTCATGGCTTTAGTTAGAGGCCCAATGTTCTTCTCTAACAATATGCATACTCAAACCATTTGATCATGATAAATCACCCTTACTTCAGACAAGACGAACATGCATAGCAACTCACATGATATTCAACAAAGGTGTAATAGTTGATGGCGTCCCCAGAAACATGGTTACCGCTTAACAAGCAACTTATAAGAAATAAGATACATAAGTAACATATTCTTTACCACAATAGTTTTTAAGGCTATTTTCCCATGAGCTATGTATTGCAAAGACAAGGAATGAAATTTTAAAGGTAGCACTCAAGTAATTTACTTTGGAATGGCAGAGAAATACCACATAGTAGGTAGGTATGGTGGACACAAATGGCATAGTTTTTGGCTCAAGGATTTGGATGCACGAGAAGTATTCCCTCTCAGTACAAGGCTTTGGCTAGCAAGGTTGCTTGAAGCAAACACAAGTATGAACCGGGTACAGACAAAACTTACATAAGAACATATTGCAAGCATTATAAGTCTCTACACTCGTCTCCTTGTTGTTCAAACACTTCACCCGAAAATATCTAGACTTTAGAGAGACCAATCATGCAAACCAAATTTCAACAAGCTCTATGGTAGTTCTTCATTAATAGGTGCAAAGTACATGATGCAAGAGCTTAAACATGATCTATTTGAGCACAACAATTGCCAAGTATCAAATTATTCAAGACAATATACCAATTACCACATGAAGCATTTTCTGTTTCCAACCATATAACAATGAACGAAGCAGTTTCAACCTTCGTCATGAACATTAAAAGTAAAGCTAAGAACACCAGTGTTCATATGTGTAGCACCCTACCTTTTAATAAAGGCAAGATACCTGTGTATAGTGCTATTCCCGGGATCACTGATAGCACACACTTTACAAAATATAGTAATCATTGCAATAGTATCAAATTACTATATCGTTGATCCAGAAGGTACAATAAAACCTTACAAATTGCATAGTCACATGGACTAGCTCAGAATAAACACAGCGGAATGTAAATCAGCAATGAGCCTTCATCATCTTCACGTGCCACAGGCAGTCATGTTGGAATGTAGACTCGAGATCCTACCACGTACTTCTCCTTAGAAAATCCTGCACGTTTGAATATGCAGCCCCACGAATGGAGGTCAGTACAATGATGTACTGGCAAATGACACTTATATGGTGGCAGTTTTGGGCATGACTATCTACATGATATTTGGCAAGTGGAGTTTAGGCAAATTTGCACAAAGCCAATTTTATCCTACACTTTATTTTAAAACAAAACTTTTGTAAAACTTGTAATATTGTCATAAATAGTATCATGGTTACATCTCCCATGTACTATCCGACAGTTGCCACTCAAATTTTAACTCTTTCAGAAAAGGTGATGAGATTCTTCCGTACATTCCCTGCCTAGAAAGCTCAAATTGTCCATAACCGGGGACACGGCTAAGATCTTAGGTTTACTCTCGAGAGGTTGTGCACTTTCACCTTACGACCCACCCTTCCCAAGAGAAGAATGAGACGAGATCTTTCGGAAGAAGGTTTCAACCATAACCGGCTAGACCCGTTCCCGTTTGGCCGTCACCACATCATCATGTCTAGCAACAAGTTGGACCTCGCAACTTACTTAATCCTGGCAGAGCCCATAATACCATAAGGCTGCACTTGGAAGCTATCACGAAACATGGACGACATAGTAATCTCTTTAATCTCGGGTGGCCATCCACAAGTGAAACCCACGAGGCTTAAAACCATTACGGATAATAAACCCCCGCACGATCCCTGGTGAAAACCGGAGGTGCGATCTAGGGCAACTACTATTCAAGCTGCGCGCTCTCGGGTACCCATCCGCCATCGGTTTCTTCAGGGTCGGAGCCCTGAGCAGCCGCCCACCACACAACCAATCCACCCAGGTGGTTCATTAAGGTTGTTAATTTTAATTCTCAATTCTCACAATCCAAAATAATCAAAACAGCAGTGGCATTGGGTTATTGCTAGGCAACTAAGTATCCTAGCAAGGGTTCATGGTGGCTACACACTACTGGGATTGATAAGCATAGCATAACTTTCGAAATCAAAATCCTACCATGCATACTAGTTTGAAAAACACTAATGCATAACAAAATAGGTAGGAATTGAGTGTCACTTGCCTTTTAGTAGTTGAAGCGCGTTCACTTCTCTTAATCAAAATACGTGCCTCTCAGTACAACTATAACATAAAAGTAACAGAAAATAAACACACATTCAAACAACAAGAAAATCAAGCTAGGCAACAAATTAGAAAGATTTATTATTCATTGTATTTTTAATTTTCATTAAATTGATGGTTAATTGGAAAATTAAAAGTATGGCAGAGGTATGGCTTGCAAGATATGTATTTGAGATATTGAATGATGAGCTCAATTACTTAGAAAGAGAAGTACCATCAATGACCAATAGGAAAAGACATATTGGTTACAAAGGAATAGACAAAATTGGAATGGTCCATGTGATAAGAATCACATAGATTCCACATGGTGAAAACTTAGATGCTATTAAGTTTAAGTGTGACAACACTTATCACGATAGCTCAAGTTACACAAAGGCTTGGGTATGGACTAATGATATATTAAATTACTCCAATGACACATTTATAATTCGAATAGTCCAAGCTTAATAAATATGATCGAATGGCATGAGATTGGATAGACATGAATGGTATTCAAGATGTGGATCAAAGATTCTAAAGGATGTCAAGGTTTCAACACATGTATAGAGTGTCTCCACAACATTTGCACAGGGAAAATATATAAATAAGATTTGTCACAATTTACTCAAATAAATCATGTGTAGTTGGAATATTGTGAACTAGGCAAACATAATTAGGATAGATATGATCTTGGACATGATGAAAATATCTAAATGATTTGGGTAGATGGGTATGATCATATGATTCACTTTGGCAAAATGGGATTATGAGTTTAAGCTTCAAATTAAATGTGTGCGTTAAAACATTGGTGAGTTTTCTATAGATACCGATGATTAATATAAAACTATAGGGGAAAAATATGTATCAAAGGATTATAGATGGCGTGATATGACATAAGGATACAAATTCAATTGTAAATCCATGTGAACTGAATATGATCAACTAATTTGAACAGGAGTGATACTGGATGGAGAGTTCAAATATAAATCATTTGCAAAAAGGAATACCTAAATTGGGTTTATATAATTTGAACTATATCCCAAATACTCAAATTCACATATTTAAATTTAAATATTTACAACTTGTCTAAAAGTCAAATTTTATGTCATAATTGTGTTGTACTTATTTTTATGAATTCAGGCATATATTATTCAATATATTTGGTCAGGGGTACATTTTCCTATGATGTTTACAAGATTAAACATGTCGCGGTTAAATTTTGATGTTGTACGAAAAGTTGTCCGGAAAAGTTTATTGGATGAAAACACTGTCTACATGGAAGTTATAGAGAATTTAATTACGAATTTAACATCAGAGAAATCATCTAAAAGGAATCTTTAATATATTGTTATGGAATTTTAAAGTTGCACATCAGCTATGAGCTAGCAAACACACGAACCGATCGATCGATCTGTGTTGTGTTCACGTGGTGATCCACTTAATTTGGCTGAAGTGGCCCGTCGGATTCAGATCCAATGGTTTAAGATGGACTGGACTTTTATCTAATATAAGCTGTACACAGGTTGGCTTTACCGGTGCTCTGCGCGAGATGGTAAATAATCAAAACGACGATGTGAGTTTAGGGGAAAAGGTCAGACGAACAAGGAAGGGCTTGGGGCGACGAGGTGCGGTAGGAGATGGCGGTCACAGCAGCGGTCTTCGCGTCCTCTTTCTCCTCCCCGAGCGGCTGCTGCGTGCGGATGGAGCAGCTCGGGTGGTGATGAACTCCGGCTACGTTTTCCTGGCGTTGTGCTCTGCAGATGGGTAAAAAGGATGAGAGCGAGGTGGTAGATCAAGGGTAAGATATTGGTGCGGGCGAGAGGGTCACAGGAGGTCTAAGACGACGGCGACATCAACCTTCAAAGCTCAGCGACGGCGGCGGCGGCGCGAACTCCGGTGAGAAATTTCGGCAGCCTAGCGGCACCAAAATTAGGGTTTCGGAGGGGCAAAATACAAAGGAGATTGTGAGGTATTTATAGGAGGATTTTTGTGGCAGAGAAGCACGGAGTCGAACGGAATCGGGAGATTCTTGTGGCTTCGTTTCGGTACAGAGTTCGTTCCAGATACGAACAACTAGCCTGGAGGTTGGAGATGAGTTGCGGGCCCCAGCTGTCAGAAAAAAAGAAAAGAACAAAGATAAGAAACGGAGGGCTGCACGGGGCGCTTGTCCCTCGCGTACACGCGCGTGCGCGGTTCCAGCTCGGCCGGCCGGACGCTCTTTCCTTTCTTTTCTACTTTCTGATTTGTATTTTAAATTTTCTAGTTTCAGTTTTAGGTGTCTAATTTTAGAGAAACGAGACATAAAGATTTTGTAAAGATTAATGTACAGTATGTGGATAATATGGAACACTATTTCAGTGCAAACAAGCACATGGTATATACATTTTGTGCATTTAGCCTAATAGACTATTAGCAAAATCTAGAAATATAATTTATATTTTATAAATCAAACAATTAAAATAATTCCCGAAAATTGAAACCTTTTGCGGATTTTATTTCAACATAGATTTGGATATTGAAGTCGAAATGACTCAAATGTTTTTATAGAACTTATTTTGGTCAAAACTAAATTACAAAATTGCTATTATGCATATAACAGTTTATATGGCTACTTGAGCATTGATATTTTAAAATAAGGTTTGGGCCTTTTGTCTTAAAATAAAATCTTATATGATTTCAAAATAGAAATAGGTTTGGTTTGGAAATATATTGAAAGCAAATATTTGTGAAGACTTATTTTGGAAAGTGTTTTAAACAAAACTGAAAAAGTTTTAATTTCTTGTGAAATTTCAACAAAGATAAACAATTCAATCAACTAAATTTATTTATTATTTTACATTCCAAAATTTAGAAAATTTTGGGATGTTACAGACTACCACCCTTAAAAGTAATCTCGTCCTCGAGATTCGAGAAAAGCTAGAAAGAAATGGTTTGGTTCCAGGTCTTCTAATAGGTTCATACTCACTATTGCTTCTTTTCGAACATCTTCGGGGAAATTTCGGAAGTTAACCTCGGGCTTTGAAAATGTTACACTAAACCATATGCGGTTATACCATCAACGGTATCCATTCTTATGAGGGTACTCATCCCATGGGTATTATCCTTTACTTGGGTATACTCATGGGGAACTCTTTGTGATACCTACTCCAAGTACCATCTAGTGTCTATGCATAATCCAAGGTTATGGCTTCTACCACCCTTAAAAGAAACTTTTGTAGGTAGTCTTAGATTTTGGGTTTAGGCTAAGATCATTCTGGTATGAGTTGGATCATCCGAGGATAAGACTTGACAATAGGTCATATTTGGAAAACATCTATGGCTTAGGGCTTCTGAGTTAAAATCCAATAGATGAATGTTTATTCACATATAGTGAACAACATATATCTCCAAGGTGAATCTAATAGGTTTCCTTCATAGAAGGGCTTCTAATCCAAATGGTTGGTTGTTAAACTACTTCTGTCACTGATGGTTACTCCTTGGGTCTATTAGGAGACCAAGATGAGAGGGGTTACTTCTTGGGTCTATTAGGAGACCAAGATGAGGGGACTTCACGACTTTCCTCATCTTTGTTTATTGGTGTCTTCGACGGTCTTCCACTATCTTCATCCAGTAGTTGGGTGTTCATTCTCACCGTAGTCCTACGGTTGGTAGCACTTGCCTACTATAAGGTCATAATATCTATTCACCCTATGGTTCAGGATTATCAGCGACGTCTCTGTTTTAGGTATGTCTCTCTAGATTTACCATTCCTCATAACAAGGGTAAACAATATGAGTAGTCGTCATGGGGGCCAATCCATGTCGCACCCAATCATTTTCTTGTTTTCATTTTGGTATATCTCGTATTCTAACTCTTGGTCAACCTCACAAGTTTGACAAAAACTTTCATGGAATAATTGAATCAATGTTTCAATCCCCATTATTGATTTTTTTTGAAAACATTTCTATCGATCCTTAACTAGGGTTTTGCGTATTTCGCGCTCTATGCTTCTCCATCTTGATAGGAACCATCATGGTTGGTTTCACTACTATTGTCTTCATGGCGAGTTGCCGAGAAAACATTCTCTGGGTTGGGTATAGATGAGAATAGATAGAAAGATTCTAAAGAAGATTTCCTACCCAAACACATCAGATCAAGGAAAATCATCCTACAAACAACATCTAACAAACATCAAGCAATATGATTCAAACACAAGATAACTAGTATGGTCATACCTCAATTTGGTAAGATCAATACTTGGTTACTTTATCGTTGGTTTGCTAAAAGATAACTAATGGTGGTCTAATCTATTTCTATATTGGATGCATCAAGTTTCTATTCTACTCCTTCGGTGTATCTTCATGTGTTGTGTAGTCTGCATCGAAGTCTTCCTTCAAATTCTTCATTGGTCTTCCATGAAACACTTCTTGCGGAGTCGAAGAATATGATATGAAGCATTAATCCCTCACTTCGTGTACAAGGTCATCATCTCTACATTCCTTGATGGTTTTCATGAAGTGGGTCATCTAAGGTGAGAGGAAAACAATTTTGAAGATGGAATAGATGAGAATACCAGAAGTTCACAAAGCAAACATCCTTTTGATTAAAATAGGATTAGACAAAATTTTCATCCTAGGGTCTTCCTATTTCTAATCCAAACCTAGGGTCTCGATCCTACAGGCAACACTATGCTCTGATAACATTCTGTAGCACCCTACCTTTTAATAAAGGCAAGATACCTGTGTATAGTGATATTCCCGGGATCACTGATAGCACACACATTACAAAATATAGTAATCATTGCAATAGTATCAAATTACTATATCGTTGATCTAGAAGGTACAATAAAACCTTACAAATTGCATAGTTAGTCACATGGACTAGCTCAGAATAAACACAGCGGAATGTAAATCAGCAATGAGCCTTCATCATCTTCATGTGCCACAGGCAGTCATGTTGGAATGTAGACTCAAGATCCTACCACGTATTTCTCCTTAGAAAATCCTGCACGTTTGAATATGCAGCCCCACGAATGGAGGTCAGTACAATGATGTACTGGCAAATGATACTTATATGGTGGCAGTTTTGGGCATGACTATCTACATGATATTTGGCAAGTGGAGTTTAGGCAAATTTGCATAAAGCCAATTTTATCCTACACTTTATTTTAAAACAAAACTTTTGTAAAACTTGTAATATTGTCATAAATAGTATCATGGTTACATATCCCATGTACTATCCGATAGTTGCCACTCAAATTTTAACTCTTTCAGAAAAGGTGATGAGATTCTTCCGTACATTCCCTGCCTAGAAAGCTCAAATTATCCATAACCGGGGACACGGCTAAGATCTTAGGTTTACTCTCGAGAGGTTGTGCACTTTCACCTTACAACCCACCCTTCCCAAGAGAAGAATGAGACAAGATCTTTCAGAAGAAGGTTTCAACCATAACCAGCTAGACCCGTTCCCGTTTGGCCGTCACCACATCATCATGTCTAGCAACAAGTTGGACCTCACAACTTACTTAATCCCGGCAGAGCCCATAATACCATAAGGCTGCACTGGAAGCTATCGAAAACATGGACGACATATTAATCTCTTTAATCCTGGGAGGCCATCCACAAGTGAAACCCACATGCTTAAAACCATTACAGATAATAAACCCCCGCACGATCCCCTGGTGAAAACCAGATGTGCAGTCTAGGGCAACCACTATTCAACTGCGCGCTCTCAGGTACCCATCTGCCACTGGTTTCTTCAGGGTCGGAGCCCTGAGCAGCCGCCCACCACACGACCAATCCACCCAGGTGGTTCATTAAGGTTGTTAATTTTAATTCTCAATTCTCACAATCCAAAATAATCAAAACAGCAGTGGCATTGGGTTATTGCTAGGCAACTAAGTATCCTAGCAAGGGTTCATGGTGGCTACACACTACTGGGATTGATAAGCACAGCATAACTTTCGAAAACAAAATCCTACCATGCATACTAGTTTGAAAAACACTAATGCATAACAAAATAGGTAGGAATTGAGTGTCACTTGCCTTTTAGTAGTTGAAGCGCGTTCACTTCTCTTAATCAAAATACGTGCCTCTCCGTACAACTATAACATAAAAGTAACAGAAAATAAACACACATTCAAACAACAAGAAAATCAAGCTAGGCAACAAATTAGAAAGATTTATTATTCATTGTATTTTTAATTTTCATTAAATTGATGGTTAATTGGAAAATTAAAAGTATGGCGAGAGGTATGGCTTGCAAGATATGTATTTGAGATATTGAATGATGAGCTCAATTACTTAGAAAGAGAAGTACCATCAATGACCAATAGGAAAAGACATATTGGTTACAAAGGAATAGACAAAATTGGAATGGTCCATGTGATAAGAACCACATAGATTCCACATGGTGAAAACTTAGATGCTATTAAGTTTAAGTGTGACAACACTTATCACGATAGCTCAAGTTACACAAAGGCTTGGGTATGGACTAATGATATATTAAATTACTCCAATGACACATTTGTAATTCGAATAGTCCAAGCTTAATAAATATGATCGAATGGCATGAGATTGGATAGACATGAATGGTATTCAAGATATGGATCAAACATTCTAAAGGATGTCAAGGTTTCAACACATGTATAGAGTGTCTCCACAACATTTGTACAGGGAAAATATATAAATAAGATTTGTCACAATTTACTCAAATAAATCATGTGTAGTTGGAATATTGTGAACTAGGCAAACATAATTAGGATAGATATGATCTTGGACATGATGAAAATATCTAAATGATTTGGGTAGATGAGTATGATCATATGATTCACTTTGGCAAAATGGGATTATGAGTTTAAGCTTCAAATTAAATGTGTGCGTTAAAACATTGGTGAGTTTTCTATAGATACCGATGATTAATATAAAACTATAGGGGAAAAATATGTATCAAAGGGTTATGGATGGCGTGATATGACATATAGAAGGATACAACTTCAATTGTAAATCCATGTGAACTGAATATGATCAACTAATTTGAACAGGAGTGATACTGGATGGAGAGTTCAAATTTAATTCATTTGCAAAAAGGAATACCTAAATTGGGTTTATATAATTTGAACTATATCCCAAATACTCAAATTCACATATTTAAATTTGAATATTTACAACTTGTCTAAAAGTCAAATTTTATGTCATAATTGTGTTGTACTTATTTTTATGAATTCAGGGATATATTATTCACTATATTTGGTCATGGGTACATTTTCCTACAATGTTTACAAGATTAAACATGTCGCGGTTAAATTTTGATGTTGTACGAAAAATTGTCCGGAAAAGTTTATTGGATGGAAACACTGTCTACATGGAAGTTGTAGAGAATTTAATTACGAATTTAACATCAGAGAAATCATCTAAAACGGATCTCTAAATATATTGTTATGGAATTTTAAAGTTGGACATCAGCTATGAGCTAGCAAACACACGAACCGATCGATCGATCTGTGTTGTGTTCACGTGGTGATCCACTTAATTTGGCTGAAGTGGCCCGTCGGATTCAGATCCAATGGTTTAAGATGGACTTAACTTTTATCTAATATAAGCTGTACACAGGTTGGCTTTACCGGTGCTCTGCGCGAGATGGTAAATAATCAAAACGACGATGTGAGTTTAGGGGAAAAGGTCAGACGAACAAGGAAGGGCTTGGGGCGACGAGGTGCGATAGGAGATGGCGGTCACAGCAGCGGTCTTTGCGTCCTCTTTCTCCTCCCCGAGCGGCTGCTGCGTGCGGATGGAGCAGCTCGGGTGGTGATGAACTCCGGCTACGTTTTCCTGGCGTTGTGCTCTGCAGATGGGTAAAAAGGATGAGAGCGAGGTGGTAGATCAAGGGTAAGATATTGGCGCGGGCGAGAGGGTCACAGGAGGTCTAAGACGACGGTGACATCAACCTTCGAAGCTCAGCGACGGCGGCGGCGGCGCGAACTCCGGTGAGAAATTTCGGCAGCCTAGCAGCACCAAAATTAGGGTTTCGGAGGGGCAAAATACAAAGGAGATTGTGAGGTATTTATAGGAGGATTTTTGTGGCAGAGAAGCACGGAGTCGAACGGAATCGGGAGATTCTTGTGGCTTCGTTTCGGTACAGAGTTCGTTCCAGATACGAACAACTAGCCTGGAGGTTGAAGATGAGTTGCGGGCCCCAGCTGTCAGAAAAAAAGAAAAGAACAAAGATAAGAAACGGAGGGCTGCACTTGCGTGGGCGCTTGTCCCTCGCGTACACGCGCGTGCGCGGTTCCAGCTCGGCCGGCCGGACGCTCTTTCCTTTCTTTTCTACTTTCTGATTTGTATTTTAAATTTTCTAGTTTCAGTTTTAGGTGTCTAATTTTAGAGAAACGAGACATAAAGATTTTGTAAAGATTAATGTACAGTATGTGGACAATATGGAACACTATTTCAGTCCAAACAAGCACATGGTATATACATTTTGTGCATTTAGCCTAATAGACTATTAGCAAAATCTAGAAATATAATTTATATTTTATAAATCAAACAATTAAAATAATTCCCGAAAATTGAAACCTTTTGCGGATTTTATTTCAACATAGATTTGGATATTGAAGTCGAAATGACTCAAATGTTTTTATAGAACTTATTTTGGTCAAAACTAAATTACAAAAATTGCTATTATGCATATAACATTTTATATGGCTACTTGAGCATTGATATTTTAAAATAAGGTTTGGGCCTTTTGTCTTAAAACAAAATCTTATATGATTTCAAAATAGAAATAGGTTTGGTTTGGAAATATATTGAAAGCAAATATTTGTGAAGACTTATTTTGGAAAGTGTTTTAAACAAAACTTAAAAAGTTTTAATTTCTTGTGAAATTTCAACAAAGATAAACAATTCAATCAACTAAATTTATTTATTATTTTACATTCCAAAATTTAGAAAATTTTGGGATGTTACACTATGAAACAGCGGAGCGTGTCTCTCTCCCACACAAAGAATGCTAGGATCCAATTTTATTCAAACACAAACAAAAAATAAAAACATACAGGCGCTCCAAGTAAAGCACATAAGATGTGACAGAATAAAAATATAGTTTCACTAGAGGTGACCTGATAAGTTGTCGATGAAGAAGGTGACCTGATAGGACTTCTAGCAAGTTTTTGTAAGAACTTAATAACTTCATAGATATGACAACCATCAAAATCTAAACCATTATGATCTAAAGCAATGGGATCATTGTCCCCAATATTTTGAAAAATTTCAGCAGTTTTATCAAAAGCAGTTTCAGCAATTTTAGCAGTTTCAGGCAGTTTTGCACGCTTTGTACTAGGAGTAGAAACATTGCCAACACCAATTACTTTACCATTGATAGTAGGAGGTTTAGCAACATGTGAAGTATCATCATTACTAGTGGTGGTAATAGTCCAAACTTTAGCTACATTATTATCTTTAGATAGTTTTTCTTCTCTTTCCCACCTAGCATGCAATTCAGCCATCAATCTAATATTTTCATTAATTCGAACTTGGATAGCGTTTGCTGTAGCAAAGGACTTAATATCTTTATCTTCTTTAGGCATAAATTTCACTTTTAAAAGATCAACATCAGCAGCAAGACTATCAACCTTAGAAGCAAGAACATCAATTTTACCAAGCTTTTCTTCAACAGATTTATTAAAAGCAAGCTTTGTGTACTAATAAATTCTTTAAGCATGACTTCAAGACCAGAGGGTACAATCCTACTATTGTTGTAAGAATTACCGTAAGAATTACCATAACCATTACCATTATTAGAAGGATATGGCCTATAGTTGTTACCAGAATTATTCCTATAAGCATTGTTGTTGAAATTATTATTTTTAATGAAGTTCACATCAACATGCTCTTCTTGAGCAACCAATGAAGCTAAAGGAACATTATTAGGATCAACATTAGATCTACCATTAACAAGCATAGACATAATAGCATCAATCTTATCACTAAAGGAGGAGGTTTCTTCAACAGAATTTACCTTCTTACCTTGTGGAGTCCTTTCAGTGTGCCATTCAGAGTAATTGATCATCATATCATCAAGAAGCTTTGTTGCCGCCCCCAAGGTGATGGACATAAAAGTACCTGTAGCAGCTGAATCCAATAGGTTCCGCGAAGAAAAATTCAGTCCTGCATAAAAGGTTTGGATGATCATCCAAGTAGTTAGTCCATGGGTAGGGCAATTCTTTACCAAAGATTTCATTCTTTCCCATGCTTGAGCAACATGTTCATTATCCAATTGCTTAAAATTCATTATGCTACTTCTCAAAGATATAATTTTAGCAGGAGGATAATATCTACCAATGAAAGCATCTTTACATTTAGTCCATGAATCAATACTATTTTTAGGCAAAGATAGCAACCAATCTTTAGCTCTTCCTCTTAAGGAGAAAGGAAACAATTTCAGTTTTATAATGTCACCATCTACATCCTTGTACTTTTGCATTTCACAAAGTTCAACAAAATTATTAAGATGGGCAGAAAGCATCATCGTAACTAACACCGTAAAAATGCTCTCTCATAACAAGATTTAGTAAAGCGAGGTTTAATTTCATAAAATTTCGCCGTAGTAGCAGGTGGAGCAATAGGAGTGCATATAAAATCATTATTATTGGTGCTAGTGAAATCACACAACTTAGTTTTTTCAGGAGTATTCATTTTAACAGTAATAAAAATAAGTAAAGCAAACTAAATAAAGTAAATGCAAGTAACTATTTTTTTTGTGTTTTTGATATAAAGAACGCAAACAAGACAGTAAATAAAATAAAGCAAGTAACTAATTTTTTGTATTTTTGATATAGAGAAAGCAAACAAAGCAGTAAATAAAATAAAGTAAAGCAAAACAAAAACAAAGTAAAGAGATTGGATGTGAGAGACTCCCCTTGCAGCGTGTCTTGATCTCCCCGGCAACGGCGCCAGAAAAATTGCTTGATGGCGCATCACGTCTGTTGGGAACCACAAGAGGAAAGTGTGATGCGTACATCAACAAGTTTTCCCTCAGTAACAAACCAAGGTTATCGAACCAGTGGGAGATGAAGGCCACGTGAAGGTTGTTGGTGAAGGAGTGTAGTGCGGCGCAACACCAGGGATTCCGGCGCCAACGTGGAACCTGCACAACACAATCAAAATACTTTGCCCCAACTTAACAGTGAGGTTGTCAATCTCACCGGCTTGCTGTAAACAAAGGATTAAACGTATGGTGTGGAAAATGATGTTTGTTTGCGAAGAACAATAAAGACAGAGTTTGCAGTAGATTGTATTTCAGATGTAAAAGAATGGACCGGGGTCCACATTTCACTAGTGGTGTCTCTCCAATAAGAAATAGCATGTTGGGTGAACAAATTACAGTTGGGCAATTGACAAATAGAGAGGGCATAACAATGCACATACATATCATGATGACTACTATGAGATTTAATTAGGGCATTACGACAAAGTACATAGACCGCTATCCAACGATGAATCTATGCCTAAAAAGTCCACCTTCGGGTTAGCATCTCGCACCCCTTCCAAGTATTAAGTTGCAAACAACGGACAATTGCATTAAGTATGGTGCGTAATGTAATCAACACAAATATCCTTAGACAAAGCATTGATGTTTTATCCCTAGTGGCAACAAGCACATCCACAACCTTAGAACTTTCTCGTCACCGTCCCGCATTCAATGGAGGCATGAACCCACTATCGAGCATAAATACTCCCTCTTGGAGTTACAATTATCAACTTGGCCAGAGCCTCTACTAGCAACGGAGAGCATGCAAGAACATAAATAACACATATATGATAGATCAATAATCAACTTGACATTGTATTTCATATTCATCGGATCCCAACAAACATAACATGTAGCATTACATATAGATGATCTTGATCATGATAGGCAGCTCACAAGATCTAACATGATAGCACAATGAGGAGAAGACAACCATCTAGCTACTGAAATTTCAAAAACCTCCCAAAAGCTTCATTTTAGAGTGACTAAGAAGGATCCATGCTTACCTTTGCACTTTTATGTTTTAAACTTGTTTAAATCATTGTCAAACCTAGGATTTGACCAAGATACAAATGGGCACAAAATTAAAAAAATCAGAAAAATGAAAAACAAAAGCACATAGTCTTCTTATGTCATATCGTAAGCATTCAAGTTGATAAACAAGGTCTAGATATATCCAAACCGTGACAAATCATGTATCTACCCCTTGTCGATCTTATGAAGTCTAGCATGAAGAGAAGTCGTTTTGGGTTTCAAACATGGAAATTTCAAGAACATCCCAAAAGCTTCATTTTAGAGTGACTAAGAAGGATCAAGGCTTACCTTTTCATTTTTGTGTTTTAAACTTGTCTGAATCCTGGTCAAATCTAGCATTTGACCAAGATTCAAATGGGCATAAAAAAATAGAAAAATGAAAAATCAAAGTACATAGTCTTCTTATGTCATATAGTAAGCATTAACGTTGATAAACAAGGTCCAGACATATTCAAACTAGACAAATCATGTATCTACCCCCTGAACCCCTAAACTCTGTCTTATGAAGTCAAGCATGAAGAGAAGTGCATGGTTTTGGGTTTCAAACATGGAAATTTCAAAAAACTCACAAAAACTTCATTTTAGAGTGACTAAGAAGGATACATGCTTCCCTTTTCATTTTCATGTTTTATACTTGTTTAAATCTTGGTCAAACCTAGGATTTTACCAAGATTCAAATGTGCATCAAAATTACCAAAAAAATAAGAAAAATGAAAAACCAAAGCCCATAGTTTTATTATGTCATATAGTAAGCATTCAAGTTGATAAACAAGGTCTAGACATATTCAAACAAGAAAAATCATGTATATATGTGATTTGTATGGTTTGATATGTCTAGACCTTGTTTATCAACTTTAATGCTTACTATATGACATAAGAAGACTATGTGATTTGGTTTCTCATTTTTCTGTTTTTGTTATTTTTCTGCCCATTTGAATCTTGGTCAAATCCTAGGTTTGACCAAGATTTAGACAAGTTTAACACGTGAAAACGAATAAGTAAGCCTGGATCCTTCTTAGTCACTCCAAAATGTGCCAATTGATAGATGTGTTAACTTTGCTTCATGGAAAAAATAATGTCATGTAAATGAGTTAACTTGGATTTCGTACCCTTGAATCCATAGGAAACTTTGTTCTAATGCACTATAATAATCAATCGAGTTTTTACACCAACAGGTCTGTCACTTACGTGTGGTGCCCACGCGTGAGGTCCCACACTTCAGTAGCACAAGTCACGTGCAATAGGTACGCAAACTCACAGCCATCTTCTTCGTCAAGAGAAGACGCATCAGGATGCGTATTGGAAGTCTCTGGGTCCTTCAGGATCCTTCGGTTCTCCCTCTCACAAAAAAAACAAATCCTGTGAACAGAGGTTCGAGTGACGCCAAACATCCAAATCCAGATGCAACCCAAGTTGCTACGGAGTACTATCTCCTTCCCTAATTACGATACATATTTTTTTTCAGCCAAGTCAAAATTCAAAAGATTGAAGAACTCTACATAAAAAATATCAACATCTACAGTTTTAGAAGCACATACTACGAAAGTATTATTCAGAGGGGGTACTGAATAATACATTTTTAGCGAGTGCAAATAATGTTAGTAGGAACTAGACTTGTAAGGCACATGGCCACAAATCTTTCGTCAGAAGAGTCGAATCTGCAAATTAGTAGTTACAATAGCGACCCAGCTTAGGGATGGATAATAAGACTTGGACAATATAAACGTTGATACTTACTTTGTGATACTAAAATATATGTATCTAGACATATTTCATGGATCGGAGGACTAGCTAAAGAACAATGAGAGGCAGTGCTTCTCTCCCCCAGCCTACCTGGCGGAGCGGCCCTCCATTAGGTCAGGTGGTGATTCCGCTTCTCTCCCTGGAATTCCTTATCCCCCAGCCTACTCGGCGATGTGTGCTCCTCAGTGACCTGCGCGAGGGTGCCTCAGCGACCTACGGAAAGGTGGCTGGACTCGGAGCACATCGACTTCCTTCTGCGGTGCCTGGATTGGATCGACCATCCCGCGCGTGTCCTCCACCATATTGTTTTTCTTCAAGAAGCTGTCATCCATCATCTTCTTCGTCGCATACATGGCATTTTCTCTGTCATGTTGGGTGTTGAGGCTCCCATTGAGAGCTTGAACGCACATGTTTGATAGCTCGACGTTTTCTTCGCGAAGAAAGCCGCACTCGATCTTAAGCATCAAATTCTGGCCCTTGAGCTTCTTGATGACAGAGTTCGTTTCCTCACTTGATGGAACGCTCACATCATGAAGCTTGCCCCGGCCGGTGACCTCCTCCTTCAAAGTATCGAGATCGTCGCGAAAGTTGGAGGCGAGTTCCACGAGAGTTTTAAGCTCATCTCTGAAACACGCCGACGCTTCCTGCATGGCAATATCATCAGTACCAAAACAAAGTGACGAGAGGAAGACGAAAATGTCCAATCAGTGGTAACCACTAAGCGCATGAGACAGGGGTTGAAGTCGTCATGAGAAGATGGCAGGGTGCGTCGTGGGGCACTGACATATGTATAAAAAGGATTAATACGGAATAAAGAGTTGGGACCTCCGGGCCAGGAAGAATCAAGAAACATGGCGATGGAAGTTTCAAAAAAAAGAAACATGGCGATGGAAACCAACCAGGAATCTTCGAGCGCACGACGGACGCCGTTCCGAGACGAGCGCGAAGCAGGGCCTTCGTTTTTTGGCGGGCCCTTTCTTGCGGCCAGCATCTGGATAGACCGCCGGCGGGAACTCTCCGCGTCCTTGGTCAACACTAGAAGGTGCTTCTTCAAGAGAGATGGTGGCCTTGACTTCGGAGGCATCGCTGGAAGTGGAACGAGACTGGAAGTGAAGCAAGAAGGGGATGGAAGAAGTACCCCCCCTATTAAAACCAGACATCCGTCTCCTGCCCTCGCTTTGAGCAACCTGGTCCGCCCATCCTAAATCAACGGCCGAGAGGGGGCTCCCTTGCGAACTGAGATCCAATGACTTTACCCAACAGAAGTTACCATGAACTTTACCTATACGAGCCATCAGATTAAGATCCAATGCACATGGTTGATCTAAAATTTGAAATTAAAATTTATGTTGCTCAGAAAAAAACAAAACTTTACATTAAGACGTATATATTCCCTTGAGTATTCTCGGAAAGTTCCAGTCCATTTAAAAATTTAGTTTAGTTTAAGTTCGAAATTTGGATCAACTGTGAGCGTTGGATCTTGATCGAATGGTTCACGTGTGTAAAGTCGCATGGTGACTTCTCTTACTGAAGTCACTGGATCTCAGTCCCTCCCTTGCCTGTGAAGGGTTAGGACTCGGGAGCAGAAGCAAATGAATTGAGAGAGGTCCGGACTCCGGAGTAGGGCGTATGCTTCAACACAGAGACGTTCTATCCTGTCCGTCCACCATAAATCAACGGGACAAAGCGGCTACCTTCTCTTCGAAGGCTCTGGCGTGCAACCCGAGGAATGGACGTCTGTCGGCTAGTATAGAATTTTATAGCACGCCATTAATCGAGCTAGCAGTATTGTACTACTGACTACTACTACTCTGATGGACGTCCAAAGCTCTGAGTAGTCAGGGGAAACAATGAATGCGCGCTAGGGTAGTACTGTAGTAGTGAAGCAATGGGGAGAGCAAGTACGGAGTACCGAGTACAGTACTACAAAAGTGTTGTTCGTTGTTTTCGCAGTTCATTTTAGCGTAACGTCCAGGTTACAAAAATGTGGGTTTTCTGGAGCAAGTACTGCTGTGCATTGATATAGTGTGCACGTGATGTCTGGTGCCCAGCTGCATATAAAATCACCATGGTACATATTTGATGGATTAAATTTAACTACTCCTACCTTGTCAGTTCTAAAATGATTGATATGGATTATCAAGATTTGCATATGTCATATAGTAAGCATTCAAGTTGAAACAAGGTCTAGACATATTCAAACCGAAAAAGCATGTATCTACCCCTAACCCTAATCTGTGTCTTATGAAGCCAAGCATGAGGAGAAGTGATTTTGGGTTTCAAACATGGACATTTCAAAAACCTCCGAAAAGCTTCATTTTAGAGTGACTAAGAAGGATCCATGCTTACCTTTTCATTGCCATGTTTTAAACTTGTTTTAACCTTGGTCAAACCTAGGATTTAACCAAGATTCAAATGGGCATACAAAATTCAAAAATTCAAAAAAAATGAAAAACCAAATTGAAAGTGCATGGAGCCCCCATGTGTGGTTTTGGTAATTAATGACAATCCCTATGGACTAATGTTTGCATTGAGTTATATTTGTAGGAGTTGTCCATAGGCAATTCTTGAACCATATGTTGGCTTCAAGGTTGCAATAAGAAGAAATTGACGAAGGATATCAAGTGTCAAGTATGTCTTGAAGATGAAGATGAAGTGAGCCCTCAAGTTACTTCAAGACATCAACATGATGAAGAATGAAGAAATGAAGTGCAAGTTCAAGATGAGCCAACTCGAAGAGTTCATAAGCTTGAAGCTTGCCATGGAGAAATGATGTGCAAGTTCAAGATGAGCCATCTCGAAAAGATCCTTTGCTTGAGTCTTGCCATCCATATGGTGATCATGGATATGTGAAGATGCGCCGAAGAAGAAGCTCTCCCATGGTGGATTATGGGGGAGCAATCCACATGGTGGTCATGGTTATGCGAAGATGCGCCGAAGAAGAAGCTCTCCCATGGTGGTTTATGGGGGAGCAATCTACAAGACTTCGTCAAGCAAGCACAAGCAAGAAAGGCGTTCCATCTTGTTGAGGTCAAGATCGTCGTCATCAAGCTCAAGTGGAATGCGCAAGTATAAGGTTTGCTCTTGATAGGGTTTCTTTCTCACCGGTCTCATAGTGTAGTTGGAGACCGGTTTTTAGTTTAGTTGCCGTACTATCAAGAGGGCTCTCGAGTGAGTAACTCGATCGTATCGTTCGGAGAGAGCTCAAACCTTTGCATCCTTGCATCATGTTTCTTGGTTGTTATTTGGACCTTATCGATGTGATGTTTTAGAGCTTGTGCTTATTCTCATGACAAGCTCTAGTTCATCGAAAACGGATTTTGCATAGATCACTTGTTGCGTTTTCGAGTTTGGTTCATCATCTTTCTTGGTTATTATTTGGATCTTATCCATGTGATGATTTAGAGCTTGTGCTTATTCTCATGACAAGCTCTAGTTCATCAAGAATGGTTTTTGCACGGGCAACTTGTTGCATTTTCAAGATTGGAGGTTTTACCGGTATGTCTTTTTAGATAGGTCAAACCTTTCATCATTTGTTTCTATCCTCCCTTGTTGTACTATGATGGTTTCCTGCATGATCTTGTAGAGCTTGTTCCTAGATTTAAAACAAGCCCAAGATCATCAAAATCGGAGTCCGGATGCTAAAGTTATGCTCGTTTCAGTTTGATGTTTCGCGTGCTGTGGGGCGGATATTCCGGCCCAAGTTTGGGGCGGATAATCCGCCCCCGGAAAAATCCTGTTTTTGGACAAATCCGGGAAAATATCCGGCCAAATGTCCGGCCCCCATCCCGAGAGCAGTTTTCTCATGTCCTTAGCCGCGTTCGGGCCCGGATATTTTGCAAATATCCGGCCCGGAAAATCTGGCTCGAGCTGAACCCAAACGGTCATATTTCGATGGGAGGGGGTATTTAAGCCCCCTTCTTCCTCCTTGGGCAGCTACCTCTTCCCCCAAGTGCTCTCCACCATTGTTGACCTTGAGAGCTTCCCTTTCCCTCTACTCCTCCTATGCTTCTTGAATCTTTTTGAGGGAAAAGGAAGAGGAGATCTAGATCTACATTCCTACCAATCAAATCCCTCTCTTTGTGAGGGGAATCCACTAGATCTAGATCTTGGAGAAATTTGGTGTTCCTCCTCTTATTTGTTCTTCCTCTCTTATTCCCCCAATAGCTTTTGTAGCTTTGTTGGAATTTGAGAGAGAAGGACTTGAGCATCTTTGTGGTGTTCTTGCCATTGCATTTGGTGCATCGGTTTGAGTTCTCCACGGTGATTCGTGGTGGTGAAAGCAAGAAGGTTGTTACTCTTGGGTTCTTGGAACCCTAGACTGATTCTAGGCCTTTGTGGCGGTTTGTTGGGAGCCTCCAATTAAGTTGTGGATGTGTGCCCCAATCTTTGTGTAAGGCCCGGTTTCCGCCTCGAAGGAAATCCCTTAGTGGAACCGTGACCTAGGACTTTGTGGCGAGGGTCACCGGAGATTTAGGTGAGGCGCCTTCGTGGCGTTCGGTGTGTGGTGTGAGTACCGCATCTTGGGGTGAGGCCTTTGTGGCATTTGTGTGCATCGAGCAACCACACCTCAAGGTGAGCCTCTTGTGGCGTTCGGGAGCACTAAGCAACCGCACCTCTCCACCGGAGATTAGCACTCGCAAGAGTGTGAACTCCGGGATAAATCATCGTCTCCCGCGTGCCTCGGTTATCTCTATACCCGAGCTCTTTACTTATGCACTTTACCTTGTGATAGCCATCGTGCTTGAAGTTAAATATATCTTGCTATCACATACTTGCTTGTATTGCTTAGCATAAGTTGTTGGTGCACATAGGTGAACCATTGCTTAGAATAAGTTGTTGGTGCACATAGGTGAACAATAGTATATAGGCTTTGGGCTTGACAAAGTAAACGCTAGTTTTATTCCGCATTTGTTAAGCCCATCTCGTAAAAGTTTTAAATCGCCTATTCACCCCCCTCTAGGCGACATCCGTGTCCTTTCAATTGGTATCGTAGCAAGGTCTCTCATTCTTAGGCTTCACCGCCTTGAGAGTAAAGATGTCGGTTAGGGGATTAGCGCACTATAACTTGTTTATATTTGATGGCACAAATTATGATCTATGGAAAATTTATGTGCTTAATATTTTGCGGCGTATGTCCCCGGACATGGAGCGATTTCTTGACATGGGTTTTTCTTCTCCTAAGGATCCACAAAATTTATCTCTTGAGGAGGAGAAAAACTCTTGTCTCGATGCTCTTGCTTCTCATGTGTTTTCCATTGTTGTGAGCAATGTAGTTACTTCTTCAATCATGCCTTTTGGGAGCTCTCATGAATTATGGACAAAGCTTCAAGATAAATATGATGTGTCCACTATCATTGAGGATGATTGTTTTGCTTCCACTTCCGGCCGTGATGAGTTCTCATCTTCATCCACTTCACCAAAGTGTGGTAAGACACAAGGTAATGATATGGTGAGTGGTGATGAAAATTGCAATATTGATATTGAGCTTACTATTGATGATTCTTCATCTCTATCTCATTGCAATGCTTCATCTTTGGACTTAAACACATCTAGCACTAGAAATGATTTACATGCTTGTGTTGATAGTCCTTGCATATCATGTGTAAGTTGCTTGAAAAAATCTAATGATGATATGCTTGCATTGTCTTGTGGCCATGATAAAAATGATTCTATTTCCTCTAGTTGTTGTGTGTCTAACAATGTAGAGGAAACCAAAGATTCTATTGGTCAAGACAAGATCTTGAAAGGAGCCTCAAGTAACTCCTCATCTTTATCTCACGGTCCTCATATATGCCTTATGGCCAAGGGTTCCACGGTACCTCCTACCATGGAACCTAATATGTCTCGTGGTGATAAGAATGAGGATGAATATGAAGAAGAGGATTGGGTTGTCTCTCTACGCGATAAAGGTGAGAGTGTATTCAAGGTTCTTTACAAAGATAAAATTGCTAGCTCTCACTTCTTTGAAATCTTGACTACCGCTATTGAGAGCCAAAACTTATTTGGATGCATGAGAACACCATTGATAAAAAGGGTGCTCTTGAACGAGAGTATGCCGATGATGTAGCATCTTTAAAGAATGATCTTGAAGAAGAACAAGAGACCGTAGCCTCTCTTGAGGAGCAACTTCAAACCCTTGAGGTGTCTCAAAATGAAATATTTGCTAAACTCACTAAAGAAAGAGACCATGCTAAAGCTAAATTAAAATTGCTTAAAAATGAAAAGTTCAAAGTTGGTGTTGGTCATGATAAACTTGTTAAGGATCTAGATGATCTAGACAAGGCCCACAAGGCCTTGGAGAGCGAACACTCTATCCTCACCAAGTCATATGAGCAACTACAAGCTTCATATTTAAAAGAGCATGCTATGTTACCCTCTCTTCTTGATATGTATTGTGATGATGCTTGTGCTACTAACTCTACTTCTTGTGAAGCATCTATCTTGAAGGAGAATGTTGAGCTAAGGGCTCAACTTGATTTGCTAACTTGCAATTATGGGAAATTGGAAGAAAATCATGGAAAGCTTTCTAGCTCCCATGAGGATCTTCTAGCCTCTCATGATAGGCTAAAGTTAGCTCATGAGGCTATCATATCTAAGGCAACACCTTGTGAGCCTCATGTGGATACTAGCACTACTACCCAAAAAGCTATATTGCCATGTGCTAGTCCTAGTAATTCATCCACTCATAGTATTGCTAAATCTTGTGATGAATTATCTTCCTTGCGTTGTTGCTCTAACAATGAAGGTTCTACTTCCTCTAGTACTCTGTATAAGCACACAACCATGTAGATAAACGTAGCTCAAGGCCCAAGTCACTTTGAAGACCACTTGGTAAAGAGTCAAGAAGGAATGCAAACTTGACACGATGTTATGCAAATAACTTCAATGACAAGGAGTGACTTGGATTCAACTCCAACAACAAGAATGTAAGTCCAAGAACAACAAGATTAAGAAGGGCCAATTACAAGTCAAAGACCCGCCAATAGTTTGCTGGGCAAAATGAAGGCATCATGTTAGATCTGTCTCTTTGAAGAAGAAGCAAAAAAGGAAGCGGCCTCAAGCTCAAAACTCATTCAACCTCAAGTTGAAGAAATGCCACTTCCCAAGAAGAATCAAGCCAATGCTCCCATTGTGGAGAAATCGTAAGAAGAAGAGAAGAAAAGAACTTGCCACATATGCCGTGAGAAGGGCGCCACATCTCCTCCTTTGTGACTATTGGCACCCTCATCCAACTCCCATCACCATTGATGATGTTTATTCTCTTGGTGCTTAGGGTGGCAAATGTGGTTTAAGCAATATGTCATGTGCTCAAAGTGAAGCCAAGAGAAAAGTGAAACCATTTGGGTTGCCAAGCCTATTGTGACTAACTCCTCTTAGGACCCAACTTAGTTGGGACCAACAATCCAAAATCCTGATCAATAGGTGCTTGTTGGGAGGCATTGAGACTGGCTACATCATGAAGAATTAAGGGATATTCATCATTTATATGACTCAAGTCAAGTCTTGGTTATCTTGCTTCTATCATATGATCAATGTTTCCTTGGCGTGTGTAACATGTGCTCAACTCATTTATAGCTGAAAGTTATCGCCTCCTTTGCATGTGTTAGTTTTGTTCCTAACATGTGTTTGTATATGTTGTGCTTCCTAATAGTTTTGTTTGGAGAAATCAAGTCTATGCATGTTGGGTTGCACACTGCGTATTTGTGCTTGTGTTGGAGCCTCTTTGCATCTTGTTGTATCTTTATATGGCTCTTATGAGCGTATTAATGGACAATCCCATTTTGGGGGAGTGAT